>NC_090319.1:110574606-110924485 GCF_040869045.1 Eurosta solidaginis
CCAAATGTGTGTGTCTAAAGACGTTAAATGATAAGTGGAAAGAGCGTCACGCAGATTTGAATAGAGTTCAACGTACCTTTGGGCTTTTGTTGTTTTGCTAGGTCCATAAGACCCTCCGGATCAGAAATTATTCCTATCGACACGCATATTTTTAAGCAGAAGAAGAGGAGACCTCCAGTGAGCTGGTACAGATAGCTGGTGGCAGACTTGAATTCCTGTGGTCCTCCCAATTTGCGTCAATTATCGCAAAAGAGTAATAGCTTTTTTATGCAATGGCCAAAATCACATTGGAGGCTAAGCACCAACAAATAACCTAGATGGTATCTTTATTAGGGCTCAGACCCGAATCAACTCCTTTCGATTACTCGCAAATGACTTTACTTATAAATATTATTGTGCATAATTTTTGGCGTCTATTTTTTCATATAACGTGAAACTTAAAAGATTTAGGCCGAACTTTTCTTCCCATTTGCGTCGTGCTACTTTTCATTTTTCCTATAAATTGGCCGGTAGGGACCTATATATTTTACGCCGAATCCAAACGGTATCTGCAAGCCAGATAAGTTTTTACTGAAAAGTTGTTCATGGCAGAAATACACTCGGAGTGTTTGTCAAATCACTGTCGAGGGGCAATTCCACTTAGAAAAAAATGTTTCTAATTGAAAAAACTTATTTCTTAATTTTGATGCTATTTCGTGCGGGACTTGAACGCAGTATTTTTAGTGTGGTAAGCGGAGCACGATACAACCACCCTTCGGCGGCCGCGAAAATCATTTAACTTATTGCGAATTACCAAAAATGATTGCATACGAAAGAGCATATGAACAATTAACTATGTATAAGAATATGTATTCGATTTAAAGACTAGGGAATACTAGTATCGATGTCGTCTGAAAGTTCTTAGAAAAATATCAGGAAAGCTTTAGTGAAGATTTTTTTAAGACAATAAAGATCTTTCGATCACTTCCTTTGGCAACGCTGCATGGACAAAAAAATTCGCGAAGAGAAAAAAAGGGCACATTTGTTTTTGTTGGCAAACAAATTATTGGTATAAACAAGTAAGGACGGAACTGTATACCTTTCATGAGTAGAGCTGCGCAATAATCTGATCCCATTCGTAATAAGTACTCGAATAATTAGTTCCATACGATATGTAGGCAATACAAATAAAGCAGATGTATATAAGCGATATATTCAAATATCAAATAAATAATAGTATAGTAATTCTTACTCAAAGTTTTACGTTTCTTGTTGACTGCATGTGATAGCCACAACCATCTAATCTGTTATCTAAACCATACGTTGTGTATGATATTTGCTATATATAGGACCGATCTATATGATTTTTTCAGAAAAAAACAAATGCTATATATTTAGACATTTTGTGAAGCTTTAAGCCTCTACCTAGCTCTTGAAATGAGACAGAAATTGCGAAAAAATTCTTACCTGAACAATTGGCTCTAGGGAATATATACTATATATACGCCCGATCTTTACGACTTTTTTATACAGGATTATTTGTATGCCGCATACGTAAGAATTTTGTCAAATTTGAAACTTCTAGCTGTTAAAATGGGGCGGAAATTACGAAAAGCTTCTGATCCGAACAATCGGCTGTATAGGATATATAATATATACACTACCGATCTCTACGATTTTTCCACGCAACAATACGTACCATATACGAAAGCATAAGGCTAAATTTGAAGCTAATTTCTCATAAATCGAGGAATATATGACAAAAACCTATTTTCTGAAGAAGCGGTTGTATAGGGGATATACGCTAAATTGGTCCGACCCAGCCGGATCAGACAAATGTCTAATCGGACATCTAATTATATCCGCACACCAAATTTTGTCAAGTTATCTCAAACATTGAGGGACTAGTTTTAGTTCAGAGAGACGGGCACGGCTAAATCAAACTATTTTGTCAACCTCGGCCTAAAATCTCTTCGGAGGTTAGGGCGCCTTACATTGTTTTTTTTTTTTATTTCTGTGTCAACCTAATCAGTTCGGTATATGTAGTTATTGCTGGGCCTATCTCTTCACCGTTAAGATTCGTGACAAACTAACTATACCATTTCTTTTTCATGGTAGGTATAAAAATACTTAGCCCGACACGTAGCCGATGCAATTCGGTTGACTTGACTGAGCGAACTGATGCGCGAGTCAGCTTTTCCTCGATATTTAATTTAAATATAAAAATTCAGCACCTTACCCACGAAAAATGCGGTATCGCTTAGGATTTTTCTATAAATATTTTTTACTCTAAGTATGTACATACACTGAAAGAGATGCCTTGGCAATTGTGTCAATTTCATTATTAACGCCGATGTGTCTTATACAATAACTCTTTGGAATGAGCTGGTATCATATCTTATTTGTATGCAAGCACCCAACATTTCTTCTGTATAAAATAATCGGAACTATCTCCGGAAGGAACAAATTAAAAAAACTTGACCACAATTAGATAGTATTCAATACTATTGCGATAGTTTTATTAAAACAAAAGGAATTAACGAGTGAGGTATAAACCACTTAAGTATACATTTTCTTAAAAGTGATTGCAATTTTTCCAAATTTGATTGTAAGCCTTAACCTTATGGTGGAGATAATTTATATTATTAATATTAATTGATGGGAGAGAACAATCCCATTTTTGTTGGATATTATAGCTCTGTATTTCCCTCAGTTATGTTTTACTTCTACTTCTTTTATCATTTATCTCTTTATTGTCTGTCAATGACAGACATTGTCATCATGGTCGCTGTCATTAAAGTCCCTACCTCAGGGCCCCAAATCATTTGAAGTTAGCTTCCTCGTATGATACGCGTACAAAACTACATAAATATGTACATATGACCGCGTTTGTTCGTTCTCGGTTATAACAATATGTGACTTTGTTAGCTTTCAGGTTTAAGGTGAGTTTAGCTCAGTGTTATCTGCTCTTGAATCAGTTAGATTTACACTAATCTTCCCCTACCTCTTGATGTCCTATTTGCAAGTGATTCACTTAATGAATTCAGCTTTTATGATGCTTATTTGTTCGGGGACGTATTCTCTACTTATGCATAGTAGCTTGCTGACACATACTTTTTTTATAAGCGCATGCATAATGGGGCGTTAACACACACACTCACACATACACACACACGTAATTATGCAGCAATTTTAGTGAACGCGTTGAAAGAAGCGTAATGACACGCGACTCCCAAGTTTTTATACATACATATAACTGTATACATACATAAGTATGTATGCGCGAGGCTTTTATTCGGGCATGATGTGACCCAAGCGATTTTTCTGCTAATTTGCTGGTATAACAAACACATGAACGAACACATTTACAAATATTTCTTAGTGTAGGTAAGTTTGTGTTGATTACTGCCTCATTGCTACTCATATGCGATTCTACATTGTTCTTAACTTTGTTCCTTGTCTATTTTCGAGCACGTGGTCATTAACATCACAAATGAACTTTAAAGAGGGCCAAAGTGCGCTTTAAAATTTGCATATCCCAATACATACACATTAGGGCGGGTCGATTTAAAAATCGCTCATTGCTCTGTGAAAATAGTATTCTACCTTTAAATCGAATTCTGATGTCCCCCCCCCCCCCCCCTTTGGGTCGAACTTTTGGGTAGGGGCAATTTCAATTATACCTGCTGTGTCTTGTGGTGGTTTAAAAAAAACAACACAAGCAATTTTACGATCTGCAATTGTGTCACAGTGATACCTTCATTTTTTAAAACGGTTGAATAAAAAACCCACACAACTATGTTTATGACATGCAAATGCATCACAGTGATGCCTTGGTTTTAAAAGGGGGTTGTAAAAACGCTAATTTCTAATAATTTTTTAATTTCTTTTCTATTATTAAGTTAAATTCATTTTTTCATTTACATATGTTCTGACTAAATAAATTTCTAAAGAGAAAAATAAACTCCAAAAAGAAAAAACATAGGCATTTCAAAGTGGGATTTTTCAAAATTTGCCCCTACGACCCAAAGGGGGGGACATCAGAATTCGTTTTAGAGGTATGGTTCCTTCGGCAAAGTTTCTTATTTTGATCCCTAGAATATGATTTTCACAGAGCAATGGGCGATGTTTTTGCCTCCCCACAAATCGACCCGGCCTAATAAACATGCACACCTTTACTCAACCCATTAGTGTGTAGTTCACTTTACACAAACATGTACGTGACCCAGCCCTCTAGAGTGTTTATGTCGCCAACTTGAAGGTGTGGGTTAATTACGCTATCGTCGCAAAAATAGCTTTTTTTCATAAAAGATTCAAAATTTTAAAAAAATTCAGTTTTGAGAGAATTGCCAATTATTATTAGAACACTGTTTTGATATGTTTAACATTTAATATTAATTTTAATGACTAAATATTTGAATGTATCTTTATTTATTTTCAGGTTCGCACCCTCTTCGTCAGTGGTTTGCCAATGGACGCAAAGCCGCGTGAACTTTACCTATTATTCAGAGCTTATGAGGTGAGTGTATATCTGTGCTTTTACCTATTTTTGGCGAATTTTATTCTTTCCAACAACACACGCTGGCAAATTTTAGAGCCAGAAGGGATCTGCAAATTTCCAAAGGCCTTCAGTACATTGAATACTTAGTCAGATTTTTTTAGTTGATTCTGGGTTTCGAGATATTTATAACTGAAAATGCTATAAGCACGTTTTCTGCTACACTCACTATTCTCTTTCGTCCAAAAAAATTATTTTTGTTACAAAAAACATATAAAATTTGAAAGTGTCACTATTTTCCATAAAAATTTATTTATTTATTTTTTTTTTTTTTTTGAAGGCTCCCATGCCATGGACTTATTAGCCGTGTTTCTTTTACATGTACATGCATAAATCTACATTTGCGGATAAAACACCTACCTCTAGCGGCAATTATTGAAAACTTACGACAGTGGTTAAATAACTCGCTACAAAACCGGCTGTGCTTATAAGCGGAGACACGCACCTCTATTGGTCATAGTGTATAACCTGTAGCTGCATCGGTTGCGATGTATCGTGGACAAACACACTTTTCGGTCATAGAAGTGTAGAATGGTCGAGAGATAAAATGGAAAGACACATTTCAGTAGCAACTGAGTATAATGCATACTGAAAATTACAATACTAATTTTCTGTGCAACAATTTCATAAGTGTAGATAACGTATGCACTTAGCAATTCATACAAAGTTTAAGTGCAAATGTATATATGTACATGTAAAAAAAACACAGCTACTGTTTTTTAAAAAATTTTGAAATATACTTTTAGGCGCATTGATCACGTAATAACTGCACGTATGCGGGTTTCGAAACCCATACGAGCTCCAAATAAAATCTTTTAAACTTATAAAACAAAAGATTTAAGTGGAAAGGAATTATATTGAATATTCCATCTCATGTACAGCTCTGTTCGCATCGATCAAAGATATGAGTATAGAAACGTCTATATCAATACACACAAGTAAATATTGGAAAAAAATAAACGGCGTTTTTGAGGTAAATGTTTATATAAAATTTTTAATGAAAAGTTTTGTTGACAAAATTACGTATTGCTGCAGAAGAAAACGTGACTTTTATAGCTCAGAATATTTCGAAAACAAACAGCAAAATGAAAAATCCAATCAACAATCATTCATCCAATTTTCAATATAAGATTAGTTTTCATAAAAAAGCTAAAAAAAATTAGGAACCAAACCCAGAGTGGTTAAAACACGGCGGTTGGTCAAAATCTTGTAAAAGTTATGAACGAATCACCACATGTATACTCTTCAGAACGTGAATGTTCTCTACTCATGACAATAACTGTTCATATACCTACGAACTATAAATACAGGACAAACGACTCGAAACCAAATTTGACAAGGGATGACGGAAAATCGTTCCAATATACATCATTTGTCCACCCTGTCAGAAAATTAAGAAAACAAAATAAGTCAGTTCTCTACTCAATTCATTAGATGGTATTAAACCGTGCCAATTACCGAGCAATCAGTATAGGTTCTTCCTAGCGTATTGTGTGAAAAATTCAACAGTTAATGACCTCATTGAAGCATTTCACTGCGGCTTAATTTGCATTGCCTGCAAAGCGGACATACATATGAGGTTGATCAGCTCCGTCGGAATAAGAAAAAGACCCTTCCAAACAATTATAGACCAAAATCTCTCTCCTCTGGTAGAATCTATTACAACAACATAACAACATGCAACTGCTGGCGTATGCTGTTGATATAATATCAACACTTCCCATACCCTAAAATTTAGCATACTTAGAATACGAAACTTTTTGAACCAATTCATGCGAGCTTTTCACAAACCTGTTTCAATTATTTTACCTTCAATTATATCAATTTCTGCAAAAAAAAACTACATATATATTTAATTTCATTATAGGGTTATGAAGGATCTCTATTAAAAGTGACCAGCAAGAATGGCAAAACCGCATCGGTAAGTAGTTCAAGCACTTACAACTTTAACTTACTTACAAATTCCGCTCCTTTCACGCACTACATAATTCAAATATGTAAATTTTTAATTGCATTACTGATTTACAGCCCGTTGGATTTGTGACATTTCACACCAGAGCTGGCGCGGAGGCTGCCAAACAAGATTTACAGGTAATATTAATTTTGAAAATGCAAAATGTATACCACAATAAAAACAAAACCTGCAACAACAGCAAAAACAATTAGCAAGAAAACATATTTAATACGAGAATGTAAACTATTTTGTATGCTAAATATTCACATCGCTATAAAAGCACTTTTTGCAAATATAATAAAATTCTGTTTAAATAAAATATATTAAATTTTCCAAATGTAAACATAAATCTTTATTACCAAGCAAAATGCTACAAACGCACGGCTTAAGTGACAAAAGTAATAAGTATACTTTATCGGAAATAAGCTATGACAAATTTGGATGTAAAGTCATTTTCAAGGGACTAGCGCAATTCGTTGGACAGTCGAAACCGATAAATTTAATTTGCATAGATAAATATAGCGTTGTGCAAAGCAAAGCAACAAACTCAGTTCCAAAATGTAAAGAAGTTTGTAGTTGTCTATAGGAAATTTATCCCAAACCAAGAATGCAAACAATTTTTTGAGTATGCATAAATTTTTCGTTTAACCTTTTTTTGTTGTGTTGGCCATTAAAAATTTGCTATTCAGTGTTGACAAAAAATAAGTACAATAATACAGTTCAGAGCTTTGTGTATTTGATACTGGAAATGCTGCAATAGCAAATATAAGCTACGGATCGTGAAAAAATTTGCAAATGCAATGATGCTAGACTATGACGACGAAGTGAGTCCAAGTTATGGGACCACCAGTGAACTTAGCCTTTACCGGTGGCTTTGCCACTAGACAAACCTATTCTAGGGCTTTTGAGAGAGCCGATGTGAAAATCGGAAAGTCTCTAGCGAACAACCCGTGATGAAGTTCCCAATTTGTATTTCGTAGATTGCACCTCACAAGGGGTTGTTAAACAAAGAAGTCTAACACTACGGCAATGTGCCGCTGGCCTGGGAAAGAGTGCTCCGCAACCCACCTATAAGCTCTTTCGCTAAACTGAAATGAAACTTTTTTGTTCTAGGTGCATATATGACCAAACCAAATTTGGTTTCAATTATAGATTATACCGGTCATCCTGGCAATGAGTGTACAAAATTAGGTTTCAATTTCAACCTAGACAGGTCTTCACTTGCAGTTATAAAAAATAGAAGGTTTCGAACCGACGTGCCACGGATTTTAGTAGCTTGCTCTAACTACTAAGCTATCGCTGACTTGCAGCACTTTTTACAACTTTAATGTGGTTTGTTAAAATTTTCAGCACAAAGCGGTTTGTTTTAAAACCAGACGTTTAAGCAAGTTTCTAATTTTAGATTTTTTATATTTTTTTGGGTTTTGCTTTAAACCCCATCTAAATTGAAACCATAAATGACAATAAATTTTTATCTTCAGATTTTCTAAACTTTTTGGTTTTCTTTTAAAACAATTATATGATTTTAGACTCATTGTTTAAATAAATTTTAAATTGAAAACCAATAAAATTAAAAAGCATGGTATTAAATTAAGAGATTTCATATTTAGTAGAAAAAAGTTTCAAATTTTGCTCAAACTGATGAATTGGTTTAAATTTAGGCTCAAATTTCTAACCGTGTACAAATAGTAAGGACTATGACTTCTTTGCGATTTTTAGTAATAAAAGTTCGTTCATTACCTACATTGCAAACAATCAGATTAGTTATCACCACAAGTGTAGATAACGGAACTTCCCGATTGGACGTAGTGTGCATTTTCTCCCGTTCCGATGAGTAAAAATCGCATGCTGTGGTCGGCCATCAAATATTTTACCATCCTTTGCGGGAAAGTGCCCTAAAGAGCAAACGATAAAACTATTTGGCCTACAAGTAGAGTGAGCAGATAGCTGCATGTAGTAAATATCTCATGTGTAAGAGCTATTCTCAAAGTTAATTTCAACGTGTTGCTTTTACACACTACTACTCCAAAAATTCTGGTTTTGAATTAAACCTCTTTAATATGATAGTTATCGGTTATTTATTAATATAAATTTTATTTGACATAGGTTAATTCCAAATTTAAAGATTTCCAACTACAAATTGACCTGTTTTTACTACCCTCCTACGGCTAGGGATGCAACATCAGCCACTAAAAGCATCAATATTTAAACATCGATGTCTTTCAATATTAAATTATCGACGTCGGAAATATCGACCTTTATGAACTATACATCGATGTTGTTTCGAAGTTTTAAGTCCTTATATTTTCCTCTAAATTTATTATGAAAAGTGTCAACGAAATGTATGCTAAAATCTGTTACATACATTTTCAGAGTTCACACTGTTCATACTGTAACGAATATTGGCGACACTAAGGGATACTATCATCTCTAAGCCGATGCTAAGCAGTGACTTGTATGCAAACCAATAGATAAATCATTATGTCTACACATATGTACGTACACGCAGCGGAGAAGAGACGCACAAACACATGCAGATATCTTATCTGAGATTCTCCCAAAAGTATGCAATTATAATTGTGGAAGTTTCGCTCACAAATACAAGCGCGTATTAGAAGCTATACACATCTGTAGTTATAATTATATGGCAGTAGCTAAGTAAATTCTGGAAGAGCCTAGAAGTATGCAAACGACAAATCACAGAGTATAAAAGCACCAACAGTAGAGTCGCGACAATCAGTTGGATTTAAGACGCTATCTGGCGAGCAATAGTAGTGTTATTTTGAAAATAGTCTAATAAAGGCCATTTTGCATTATTGAATAGTGGAGTTATTTATTCAACAGTTTAGTGGTTTGAACCATAGTAGAAGATTTGAAATAAGCGAAATTTCAGTAAATTCGTTACAATACTGAACAGTTCCTTATTTTTTGTTAAGCCTTTGAAGAACAAAACTTACTACGTATGAGTTGGCAGAGCAAATTCTTTAAGAAAAAATTGTAATCATGATTTAGAAAAATGTAAAGGTTGGTGAAAGTGTAAATTTTCCAGAAACATCGATGATAAAAAAATTGTTCGCCAATGAACTATGTATCTTAATGACGTAACATCGATGTTACAACATCTGCCAACTACAAGGAGCCGCTTTGCAAAAATACAAGTCTTTTCAATGTAAGTGAGTTTGTTCTGACGAATTTTCCTTTTCAGAAGAAATTTACTTTATTACAAGATTTGTCTATTTTGTTAGCCGGGCCCATGGCATCAATTAAATATGATTAGCTTTGTGTGCAGAGTGCTTTAGTTTCCACTTCGAAAATTTTTTATATTCAATTATAAACCTATTTCGAACTCTTGCCAATTTTTCAGCAAGTACTGCTATCTGAAAAACTGCTAAAAGGTCGTGTTTGTTATAATCAGTTACCTTTAACTTAGTTATTATTTTATATTACTAAAATATTACATCTGTTTCAAAACTGTGTTTGTTGCTTAAGTTTTACACTGCACTTAATGTAAAGATATATTTATATTATATGCGTAAATGTATAACCAACGTAAATATTCGGATTACTCTATATATGGGGTATTCCATCCCATTTCGACCAATTTTGAACCCGACCCCTTTAGAATTGGCTGAACGTTTTTCTTCTTTTTCTAGCTTACGAAAGACGTTTTTCAGAATATTTTCAAATTTTTTCATCCAACTCAAAAAAAGTTATGAATTTAAAAAAAAAACACCGTTTTTGTTTTCAAAATGCTATAACTTTTTCAAAAATTGACCGTTTGGGATCTTTTTTTTTTAAATTTTTTTAAATGTACTTTTCGGAAAAAATACAAAAAAATTTAAAAAAAATTTTTTTTTTAATTTTTAAGTTTTTCGAGATTTTTAGAATTTCGCCATTTTTTTTCTTTCTCATAAAAAACTTCAATCAATTCGACAATCATCCCCACTAATCCGGGAGTGGGCCGATTTTTTTTTATATTTTTTTTATTTAATTGAAAAAAATTTTCAAAAATAAAAATTTTTTTTATCAATTTTATTTATATAACAAAAAAATGTAAGAAAATGATTTTTAAGTATTCTTTTCTTTATATATGTTACATTATTTTTTGAAAACTTATATGTTTACTGTGTCAGTCATTAATCCTGGTTATTTTAATCGTAGATTACCATAATATATAAATAAAAGAATACTTCAAAATCATTTTCTTAAATTTTTTGTTATATAAATAAAATTGATAAACAAATTTTTATTTTTGAAAATTTGTTTTCAATTAAATAAAAAAAAATATAAAAAAATCGTTCCACTCCGGGATTAGTGGGGATGATTGCAGAATTGATTGAAATTTTTTATGAGAAAAAAAAATGGCGAATTTCGAAAAATCTCGAAAAACTGAAAAATTAAAAAAAAAACTAAAAGTACATTTAAAAACAAATTAAAAAAAAAATATCCCAAACGGTCAATTTTTGAAAAAATTATGGCATTTTGAAAACAAAAACGGTGTTTTTTTTTAATTCATAACTTTTTTTGAGTTGGATGAAAAAATTTGAAAAAATTCTGAAAAACGTCTTTCGTAAGCTAGAAAAAGAAGAAAAACTTTCAGCCAATTCTAAAGGGGTCGGGTTCAAAATTGGTCGAAATGGGATGGAATACCCCATATGTATTTCCATTGAAGTTTATAGAAAAGCAGACGCTTCAGTTCAGTTGGAATTTTTAAATTTTCATCCATAAAACAATAAAGCGATTTAATCAAGCTGTCCTTTTTTAAATAGAATAATGTATGATGTTAGGTATTAATTTTGCTATTGCATTGAAAATGACTTTTTAAAGCATCAATTACACTACAGTGCATTGACTACACAATAGAAATTAAGTGAACAAGTTAGTGTCGCGGCTTCAAACTAAATAATGAGAACATGGCAACTTTTACATTAAAACCGCTATGATACCATACATTTTTATTTAACTTTTTTTTACCGCAATCCGCAAGCTCTCTTTTATACCAATTTTCTTATTTATTCTAACTTTCATTCAAATTTGCAAACATATTGTCACTTCTCTTTAAGCATTTCGACTTTAGTACCTTCTTGTAGTGATTTAAGCTCTCTGGTGCATGAATGGGAAACCAACACTGGCACAAACTTTTCATATCACCCAACACCAGGCAAAAAGAAGCAACAGCAAATATATATTTGATGAAATATATTAAAATGAGTTCTCACTAGAGTAAATCCAAGATATTCAGCTTCTCCTCAACAACAAAATGCTCATTTAAATTGATTATGTAGATCGATTAGGGTTTTAGGATTTAGTTAGATTATTAATTTACGAATGCCGTTTCTATGTAAAATAGTTCGTAATAAATTTAGTACGCTCTTACTGCGCTCAACGTGCATTGACTAAATTTGTTTCATTTCGAAAATACTGCTTGCACTTATTGTTGTACGGGTCTCTTAAAAAGTGCTGCATTTTTACTGTATTGAGCTTTTCTAAAAGCCTAGGTCCGTATCGTGTGTTACGAAATCTATTCTTCACTCAATTTATAAATATGAAACTGCCAAACTATTTATACAAATTATGATGAATTACAAATCCAACTAGTACGCGAAATCTCTAGTTCGCATGTGTCGTTATTCGGACTCACGATTCCAGAGCTATTTTGGTTTAATGTTTGAGTGAAAACTTGATTTCGATATGAATCGTAAAACATGATACCAGCCCTGTAAAAGCGGCATCTAAATGGGGATCGAAAAAAATCAGTTCAAATAAGAGTTTTCGCTCTAAAATTTTTGTATGGAAATTAGCATAGTTATCCACTTAGTTCGAGGCTGAATAAATAAAGAGAGTGTGAACAAAGAACAATAGATTTCATGTGGACATGGCATTAGGTGCTTGGCAAAGCCTACCCCCTCCGCGTACACATAGTATTAAAGAAAAATATATTGATACATTTTCTTTATAATAACCACCAAACTGCTTTAGCTTCTTTCTCTGTTAAAAGCATTAAAACTATAGTTAAATTTTTATATATAAACACCACACTCACAAACACAGCAATCCAAATGCGTATGGTATAATTGTATGCTAAAATAGCACATCCTCTCCGAAACGAAAGAAATGCGCCTACGCACATACACACACACTTTCGGTTTGAATGTATTGGCGTATGTAAAACCAAAAAAGTGAAATGTTAGCGCTACATTAAACTGCTTATAATACCACATATGCATATATAGGACGAGCCCTAGAAAAACCGACAGCCATACTAGTTAGTTAGCAGTCAAATATGACTAGTTGTTGACAAAGTAGTATACCTGTCGTTTATGTTATAAGGCAGTGGTGCACAACGCAGCAGAGGTTCGATTAAAAACGCAACTTTTTTTGTAGTAGTGAACAGTGTTTGAGCATAGAATTCACGCATGAGATGTTTACTGCGTAAAAGCTAAAACTGGGCTCGAATCGTAACATACGATCACGGATCGGCAACCATACGAAAGAAGATTATGTGATACGTCAAACGAATAAACAAAATGGGATTATAACATACGATAGCAAACGGAACGTAATTTCTTTCCAATTCACAATAAATTTTACGATCCACATTAACTTGGATTGTATTTTTAGCTCACAATAGATTTTGAACTATCAAATTGGTTGCCAAAAATATAAAAAAAATCAAATAACTGCGGCGGACCCAGTTTTATTGTTTTGTTTGAGCTGCAGTAATAGCGAAGGCGATGAAAAGATCGCCCGAAGGCAGTTAAGAGAGTGCAATAACCCTTTGGACTTATCGAACAAAGCGTAAGCATATCAGTTATGTATTATTCCTTTGTAACAAAAAATTCTTGCAGTTTCTTGAAGAGATTTCACTTAATTTACGAAGCTTTTAGTTACTTTCTGGAGAAGTTAAATTTTAAGCAAGCCGATACCAAAGCGGGTGTCTCGCCATGAATTCCGCCAATATTTTCTTTTGGCTTGGATTAAGCTTGTTTGAATCCGACCTTTGTTAATATGTAATAAGAGTTTGAAATGTATTATATTTTGTTATTATTCAAATATTTTGAGAATTTTCTTACATTTTCAATGAAATTTGTGTCTATACGATCGCCAGTTTGTGTTCGAATGAAAGTGGAACGTAACGTGTACGTTCAATCACTCGTCACGTATGTTGCGATGCAAAATTACGATCGAAGTAGTACGTTCAAGTATGTCATAATCCGAAAATCATGTTTTTACGTGACGAGTTATACGATCACGGATGTTACGATTTGGCCCCTGATTGACTGATTGCTTAACTGAATCGCTGTTGCTCCGCTCACATGACATGTAGGTGAGCTCCGAATATTTTTCTGAAGCTCTCAAGTGCACCACTATTATATTGCCTTCATATATGTATGTATATAAGTATGTACAAGTACATATACCCCTTTCACTTTGATTGTGCCTTTGTAATTCTATCCAATTTTATTTTATTGTTTATTTCATACGTAGTTATTTTAAAGTACACCAAAGTTTTAAGCTAGAACAAAGTTCTAAAAAAATATTTTTGGCGAATTTTCGCGTTTCAAGAAGAAAATTTTTAATTATTAAATATTTATAATGCACTGAAGCAAATCAACGCTGAATATAAACAGCATTTTTAATAAAAATCTTTCGGTATTAAATAAAATGCAAGATTACAAAAAAGTTTACTTTTTTACAAGGTAATCTTGTTTCGTTAATTGGATTTTTTGCTTAAAATTGATACTTTAAATTTGATTGAATAATTATTTAAATATAAAATAATTGCTAAAAATCGATTACAATCCGTCGTACCGCTAATTTGCAGCAGGGTGTACGCTTCGATCCCGATATGCCCCAAACAATTCGCTTGGAATTCGCCAAGAGTAACACAAAAGTGAGCAAACCCAAACCACAGCCCAATACAGCGACAACAGCCTCACATCCTGCATTGATGCACCCACTCACTGGACGTAAGTAAAGAATGTTAAAAATAAAAAACAAAATGTTAATTGCAGCTTTTTTATTTTGCTTATATTTACATCATTTTTTATGTATTTTGTTGTAGTATTCTCATACTTGTATTTTAAATTTTTTGTTTTCTGCTTTTAATTTTCTAGAACTTCCTTTTATTGCTCTTTGTATTAATTTCTCATTTTATATTAATATAAAATTGTTGTCTATGTAAAAAACAAAAACAAAAATATTTATCTAACTTTCATAACTGAATTCTATGACAAAAGCGCACTTAACTAATTTCCCATTATTATCAAAGCGTTTGAAACTAAATGGATTCAATACACTTTCCCAACAGCAAAATGCTTTAGAGCACTTAGATTTAAGTAAGAAAAATATGTGAGAAACTAAAATCCTATGAAATAAGTTCCCCGATTACTCTGAAATGAATTCTTATGTACGATTGAATCCCTAAAGCAAAATATTTTTGCACTGTTTTCACCACGTGTTTAAATCACCAACAACACCCACCAGCATCACCATCACAATTACAACTACTTCCTTCTACCACAACTACCATATGATCACCATTTAAATTAAGGATTATAAATTATTTAAACTACAAATGCAGTTAAAGCTGTTATACTGTTTATCTACATACGCAAAGACACTAACAAAAATCGTACAATAAATACACATATTTCATGATTTCATTCAATAATACACGAGACCATATACAAATATATTTGTGCAATCATTGTATTTATATTACCTAATGCCCGGTCTTTCAGTGGGAGTTGAACTCCAGTTAAAGCTGACTAGAGTTTAACCTCGCCACTTTAGTCGATATTATAAAATCTTGTTATCGATATTAGACAATTTGCACACATTTCGATTCTTTCATTGCATTAATACTGATGCTATGGCCTCTTGAATGCCTCATCATTTGAACGCCCCGTTGCACTTTTTGTAATTTGTCTCTAACTTGTGTCTCTTTGCTGCTATTCCTTTTATACGAACTTTGGTACATATATACCCCATGTTTTTTATCCTAATTGTGTGGAACATTTTTTGGCTCATTTAACAGAACTTGATCAGTTAGATGAGATTTTAAAGCACTGCGTTATTAGCAATGCTTCCGCTGTTCACCATTATATCAATATTATTTATATGTATTTGATTATCGAGACATGCTCATTTTGCATTACACAATTTTTATTTTTGTTTTGATATGATAACATCCAATGTCGCTGATCAAATTCTTTTGAGCGCACCGAAAAATATTCCACGCAATTTGGGGCTAAAAACATGTAATATATGTATACCAAAGTGTGTATGAAATGAAAAGCAACAAAAATGCAATGCTTAGAGACAAAATAAAAACGTTTAGCGGGCATTCACATAGCTGAGTGGATAGAGGCATCTGCCATAACACCAGCACACCTAACACAACTCAGGACCCGAAAAGCTAGCTGGTAAAGAAGTTAAATTCAGAAACATGTCCCAGTAACCATCCTCGTATGCAAATTTTATAATTTGTCTCTAATATCAACAACGAAAAGAGAAATTGTATAAAGCAACATGAACCTGTTTCGCTAATCAAAAACAAATAAAATTGTGGTGCTGATCTCAGTTTTAGCGGCCAAAATGGAAAAGTTAAACTCTAGTCAACTTTACCTGTAGTTTGAACTCGCACTGAAAAACCGGGCCTAAGTATTCAATAAAAAAACTTGTATTTTTTGCGGTTTATCAAATTTATTTATCTTTATGGAAATTTATAGAATATTTCGGAAAAGTCTCTTGAAGTTATCAAAAGCTCGAAAATTTACAAGGCTTCCACCGTTATGAAGATTTAGGAAGCTCCTCCTAGTTTAATTAAAACAGAATATCAAAACTTAAATTTCTTTATCGTTACAAAAATTACTACTCACATTAAAGTTGGTAAATGAAAGCCCATTTCATTACGCTTGATTCATTATATATAGGAAGCAACAAAAGGAAGGCTATAAGGTCATACCATTACAAAATTACATAGAGTTGAAAAAAAGCACAGCTAAAATTTCCTGTTCCACGTGCCCAGCAGGCAACACAATAATACCTCAGACAACTTCTTAGCCAACTTAAAAAAGTTCCCCAAATTTCAGAAAACTTCAAAAAATAGCTACCATGCTAAATTATTATATTCTTATTATATAGAACTTTAAGGTTCATTATTTCCTAAGTTAAAATGCTGATTCTAGCCTTGGCAATTCTAAGTCAGATGGGGGAGTCTCCTCATGGCTACAACAACAAACAACATGAGGACCAAGGAAGATCAACAACTACCGCTTCTAACTCAGTGGAGGTCTCCCCTTGGTCTGGTCTCAAATGTCGGTGCCGATATGAATACTTTTTGAGCATAACATAACTGCGTAGAGCTCATTATTGAACCTCCTTCGATACTCGCCGTCGGCATCAGAGACAAGACAATAAATCTTCAGAAGGACTTTTCTGTCAAACATTCCAAAGGTCTCTCGATGCCGTTCTTGACTTCGGCAATACATCATATGGAAGATGATGGACTTGTAGATCGAGAGAGAACTTCGTTTTACGACTTATGGTATTGGGGTCATCTTCTCCCTCGCCAGCTCACAAGATAAGTGATCCATCCACAACTTAAGCACACTCTCTTCATTATTCTTCCTGCAGACGCCTGCCACGGCCTTGGCACTTACGTCATTCGCTGGGTGTTTTGTAGATGTTTCGGGCACTTTTCTTATAAACATTACATAGTACCTGAAGCTCTTCGCACCAACACCGATCAGCCTCACTTCTTTTACTTCTAAATAGGCGTTGCTGCGCCTGTATACAGCGTTGTCCTATAACCTATAAGCAGCGTTTCTTTTTTTTCGATGCAAAACGACATACCTAATGGTGCCAGTCACTTTGGCGATTTCGTTGGAAACCTTGGCGTCAGAAGCGACGCTATGTAATGAGAGTATGTTTCGTGAGCAGCTTTCCGATGGCAAACTTTTCTTGTTTCACTGCTCGCACTTTTTTCTTCAAAGAGGCGTGTACATATATTTTGTGTTCTTCATTCAGGAGGTAATCAAGTAGCTTCATGTCACTTTTTATACTGCAACTACGCTAACTTAACTGCAACTTTAATTCACCCTCAAAAATTTGGGATTAGGTGAGAGGGTTTAAATGGAAGAGGTTAAATTATAAATCTATATCGATTTTAATAAAAAAAAGTATATCGTTTCGTTGGACTTGAAAGAAGTTTAATTTGACTTTAAAAAGTCTAATTTTACCTGAAGATTTTATATCATCGAAAAACATTAGAACTAAAATATTTGAAAATGGGTGTGACCCCATCTTTTTGGGCCACGCTTTTCTTAACGTTTTGGAGTCAGTAAGAGCATAACATATTTCCCTTATAACGACAAATATTTTTAGTTAAAATAGGCCAAATAACCATGCACACTTTTTATATGGTGTCAAAAATATTGTAAAAATTGTAAAAGAAATACAAATAAACTTAATTCTAGCGTGGGAAAATATTTGAAATTGGCATGTTTCAACTAGAATTTATTTCCAAAACTTACAGCTTAGTATATGATGTCCGGCTACACCTGAACTAAGTCTCTCTTACTTGCTAGTTATGTTCTTATATGCACAAATAACAAAAAAAATTATTTTAAAAATATAGTGAGTTTCGCTAGCAAACAAGACTAGGACAATTAGACAAAATGCGCCTTTGTCATATATTCTTAATATAATATTTAAATAAAAATAGTTTAAATAGTGCGCGAAAAAAATTCTGATGCTAATAACTTCATAAAGCTACTTCTAATTTCAATAAAAAGTTTATCTTAATAAGAGACTAATCATATAAAATATATAAATTTCATTATCAGTACGAATATAAATTATATTATCATATTATGGAATTATACATAAATTCTCTTTTTTAATTTCTTCCACTATTTCGCATATTCTTCGTTTAGTTGCTTTCCATACGTTTACACCGAAGCGTTTTTGCTCTCTAACAAAAAACAATTTCTCTCTTTCTGCACAACACTTAGATTTGGGTGGACCATTCTTTCCAGGCGGACCGGAATTATGGCATCATCCGTTAGCCTATTCGGCAGCAGCTGCTGAATTGCCTGGCGCTGCAGCATTGCAGCATGCAACACTTGTGCATCCAGCTTTACATCCGCAGGTGCCGGTACGCTCTTACCTCTGACTAAATACAGATAAAGTTATCGAGCAGCCAATGCACCAAGTGAGTATGACAAACTGTCCGCCGCATGGCGTCATTGGAAATTTTCACCTATTTTTAAGTAATGGAAATGTGTCTTTTCTCTTCTTATTTAAAATTATCGTTAAAAAATCAAATAACTAGACTCAAATGACAGCAATGACGCCCCATCATCAACAAACAACAGCACTTCATCAAACAGCAATGCATATGTCTGCTGCTGGATTACCACCAGGCGCAGCAGCAACTGGCCCACCGGGACCACAACCAACCGGTCATACTGCACATCATCATTTTTTATCGAGCCCCGCTTTGGCGAGTCCAGTTGGTTCGTCTAATAATCCATCGCATCCATCAAATCCTCCGTTAGCTGCGAATGCTCCGTGCTCAACATTATTTGTTGCTAATTTGGGACAATTTGTGTCCGAACATGAACTGAAAGAGGTTTTCTCCAGGTGAGTTTTATACTTAGACATACAATATAATATATAATTAAATAATATATATATGTATATAAATAAATAAGTCTTTATATTATTATTAGTACACATATAGATATCCAAATTTCCATAATTTGTTCAAACTAAATTGCACACAAATTTGTATCTAAAAAGTAAAAAACATTTAATATATCACAGAAATATTTATGTATGTATGTTTGTTCAATCATGACACAACGAACCGCACAATTCAAAAGCCAATTTGCAAAAATCACACTTCTTCATTTTCTTGAAAATTAAAATAATATCATGTTACTTATCTTAATCATTTATATTTATAATTTCTTAAACATCGGTAGTAGGTGTAATTCATCGGAATAAATTAAAGTATATTATCAGGTACAATTTTTTGTTGAAAGGTGTTTCCTAGTTTTATTGAAAGCAGGGTAAAGCGAAAAGTAATTTCTTTAGGCGAAGGGGGAGGGGAGTTTAAAGGGGGAGGGGAGTTGATAACTATTAAAGTAAAATATCCAAAAAGGTATTTAATTTTTTTTCTTTATGCTAACTTAATAATAAACATTAATTATAAAAAACAGAAAATACGCTTTCATATATGTAATACTCCTATATTGCTAATAGAAAATGTTCGTAATGTGTTTTGAATTCGAAATCAAAACAAGACAGCCTATAGGATGGTTATCTTCAATTGAGACAGTAAAAAATTACATCGGTCTTATCCTATTTCTAGGTATAACGTTTTATTTCGGAAAACGGTGGTGTATGAGGAATTAGTGGTAACCCATACTTCGAAGTATGCTTTAATCGGAGTACGAATTGTCTAGTTTTAGGACTTTGTTGAGTGATGATCATGAAAGAACTTGTGAATAATAAATTCAATTCTCTAAAGGCCGAATCACCATAGACAGAAATAAATAAATAAAAATATTTTTACCTTAGAGATTATGGCCAAGCTTCTCTTCGAATATGTGGTGTGCTGCTTTTTTATTCTTCCTTGAAAATGGAAGACTTAGTCTAGATTACTCCGCATAAGAGTTTGCTGAGAAACTTTTCAGAAATAGACGCGAAAAACTTGTCGCGGGTATAAACCGTTTTTTTATAAAACAATTTCTTAAGGATTCTGTTAGTTGTCGTATCACTTAAGGCGGATACCATTGTTTAGTTAAGCAAGCACACTACCACTACACCGCGAACTTTTTCTTCAAAATTATTGACGTTCTTCTTTACATAAAATTATAAAGCTTTTGTAAAGGTTATTTACCGACACGCTCTGGAATTAAAGCTTCACAACTCCCCTGTCAAAAATCCAATTTTTTCGGTCATAACCGTTTTTGTTAGATTTCTGAATTAAGTATTTTAAGTCCTGACAAAATTTCTAGCTGGCCTGCCATGAAAGTAATTTTGTAACGACGATTTTCCGAACTATGCTTTTTATCCAGCGAACAAAGAATTTTAAAAATCACAACCCCCTCCATTCGCAGACAAGTTCACCCTTTCACATATCACAACTATTTCTTAATTAAGTACTTAAGTTGGCACAAAAATTATTAAGTTTAACATATAGGTATATACAATTACACACATATGTTATTTTTAACCCATATACCATTCTGACACATTCACAATCCCCATGGATGAACGTGTTTCGACATTTATTTAAATTTTGAGAACATTAAATTTAAAGTTCCAACTTTTTGTACATATAATTTTCAGAGCTGGGAAACCTAGAATAACGATTCCATTTATTTTAGGCCGAGCTTCTCTACTAATTTGCTTCGTGCTCCTTTTAATTTTTCCTACAAATTGGCGGAAAGGGACCTATTTGTTTTATGCCGACACTGAACGTCATCTGCAAGGCAGATGCGTTTCCACTAAGAAGATTTTCGTGACACAAATACACTCGTGGTGTTTGCAAAACACTGCCGAGCGGCAACCCCGCTTAGAAAAATTTTCTTCTAATTGAAAAAACTTGTTTCTAAAATTTCGATGTTGCTTTGCCCGGGCAGTGAACCCAGGATCTTCGGTGTGGTAGGCGGAGCACGCTATCTTCACACCACGGCGGCCGTTCATTTAGATTACTTATAATTTCGATCACTGTAACTGTGATCCTCAAAATTCTATTATACCGATTACTGTGATTGTAATTAAAAAATTCTAAGGTTACGGTTAAACAAATTTTACAATTAAGATTTCTGTTATCGCAAAGTTATCCTCATCATAAAAAATATGATTACGATTACAGTAGCCGTAAAATATTTAGGATTATAGTTACTGTAATCGTAATTTAAAAAATGTGTCATAACATTTACTGGTATCGTAATCGTTTAAATGTTGGGATTAAATTTACGGTAATCGTTATTGAAATATAATCATGATCCTTACTTCCCCAGCTCTGCTAAGTATACGGATATATTCAAAACTTGTTCATGAAAACAGCTGTGTTAAGGCTAAAAAAAAACAACAAACGTGCGATATAGCACCTTTATCCATGGACTTGTCCCTATAAAAATGAACAATGACGAATTTTGATTTGTTACTTAAATATTGAAAATTACACATACACAGTATGCCCGGCTTTTGTCGCCTTCGAATGCACACAAAAGGTTCGCACAATCTCATTACTACTTCTACTACTACTATTACTTCCACCATCACCAATGCCACCAAAACAAGCACAAATTATACCAATTCTAATGAAACAGCAACAAACTATCCTGCAGCTAGCAGTTTTATTAATAGCAACAACGGCAACAACAACAGTAGCAATGCCAATCATCCAGTTGCTTTTATTGAGTTCAAGGACACCGTTAGCGCTGCAACAGCAATGCAGCAATTGCAAGGCAAATATTTACTCTCATCTGACCGCGGTTCGATTCGCATTGAATTTGCTAGAACCAAAATGATCAATGACACTTCTGTTGGTGGCAGCTTTAATGCTAAACACAACAATAACAATAATGAAATATTGGTAATGCAGAAAGTGGCCAATGCAATGAATGCCACACAAATGTTAACAGCAAGCAATATTGGTAATGTTACAACATCAGGCACACCATTGACGCTTATCAGTAATCACCAACAGTTGCAGCAGCAGCCTCAACTTATTATACTAAATAGCTATTCACAGCAACAACAACAACAACAACAACAGTTGCAGCAGCAACAGCAACAACAACAAATAGTGCACCAACAACAACAGCAACAACATCAACCCATGTTACAGTCAGCTACAATGGTACAACAACATGCTATGTTGCCACCACAACATTTTATCAGTGCTAACGGTACGAATGCTGCAGCAGTAACCTATCCAGCAGCAGCAGCTTCAGGCTTACCAACTATATCAGCTGTTGGATCATCGTTGGCAACAATTTTTACTAGCACCAACAGCACAAATAATGCCAGCACCACCACCACCACTAATCTAAATATTAATAATAATAATATCAATAATAATAATAATGTTGTGCACAATCGTTCTACTGCACTACAGCACCAACTTCATCCAACTCAGCACCAAAATCATTTCTTTAGAGACGTACGTATAGCTCGTCGATATTATTTCGACAATTACAACATGTTTAATATTTATCTTGTATTTAAATTTTTTTTTCTGTTATGACTACATATGTATGTGTGCAGTTTAAATACATATGTATATATATCACCAAAACTCAAAATGGAATTGTTTGCAAATTATGAACAAAAATTAATAATAAATTACAAAAATTAATAAAATTTGAAAATTTTTCGGTATTGCATTTTTATAAAAAAAGGGCCGTCTCCGCTGGACAACAACAATGGAAACAGCTTCGATTTTTTCCAAAATATTTAATGAAAAATATAAGGATTCAAGGTTCGATTTGAGCTCAAAGCCAGAACAATAATTTTTATGATAATTATTGTTTTCTTAGTATTTCTATATTTGAAAAGGTATTTTTTATTTTTGGAATAGTAGGGAGAAACTTTTTCAGACAACCTGCCACAGCTGCGCGGATAGATCCATTTCGAAAGATGCTAAGTCTCTATCGTCAGTACGCTTTAGGAATGCTGCGCTAACTATTGAGCTATAGAAAAAATGTAATTGAAAATAAACAAAAAATGCGACATTATCAGCGATTTGCAACAGATGGCGCTACACTGATTAGATATAGTTGGTAAAGAGTTATAGAAGAAGCAATTTATCAGTCAAAACAAACCACCTCTGTATAACTAAATGGTTAGCGCAACATGCCTAAAGGGAACTGATGATGAAGGCTTAGCAACCTTCGAAATGGATTTATCTGCGCAGCTGTGGCAGGTTGTCTGGAAAATATTCTACCTACTATTCGAAAAATAAAAAGTTACTTTTACAATATAGAAAAATTATAAAAACAAATATAGAAAAACTATCATAAAAATTATTGTTCTTGCCTTGAGCTCGAATGAAACCTTGAATCTTTTATCAATAGGCCGATAAAAAAAAAAGAATTGGGAAAAAAATAATAATTGGGCAAGTTATGAAAGCTTGCAAGCCTTGTAAACCTCGCAAACTCATATCAAAAATCGTTTCATTTGTGAGGTTTCTAAGGGTTTCTCAGTAAAAATTTAAATGCATATGTATATAAATAATTTTTGTAAACATTGTATGTTTCGTTAGATCGCCCCATACTTTAAATGAAAACAACAGCATACTAACGATAATTTGCAAACAATGCCCTCCTGAATTTAGGTGCTCCTTTTTAGCTGCCACTGTTTTATGTATTTATATGCATTGCTTATATTTTCAGTGCGAGTTCATACTGCAGTTAAGCTCAATTTAAAACTGCTACCATTGTAAACCTTATGACACACTCATTAGTCGACTGAATATTACAGAAATATTTACGATAATTCAAGTCATATACTAAACAGATACTAATAAACTTTGCCCATTTTTTAATGTATATCATTTCCATTAAAAAATACATATATATTTGGCGCGATTTACCTCCTAAGAGATTTAGAGCGAGCTTCTTTTACAATTTGCGTCGCACTCCTTTTAATTTTTCATACGAATTGGTGGGACGACTGCTCAGTGAAATATCACCCCATCTCGCCAGCCATTTCGAAAACGGGATGTCTCAAAAAAGTTTTGAATAGCTCCCTGTTTCAGAACTTCTTAAAAAAACGGCCTATCCCAAAATTCGGTTGAAGGACGCTCAATCTCAAAAACGCTCAGTTTCAAAAACGCCTTATCTCAGCTCAAACTCAATACATTTTGACATAAGCATTTTACACTTATCTGTAATCTAGGTTCAAATATTGCTGGTGTTCATTCCATTCTATTCGAGCGCATTCATGTTCTCTGCCGTCCTAAAAAAGAATGTGGGTATCTACATTTTTACTGAAACTTACATATTGAACTTAACTTGTTTGCAAAAGTCCAAATTTGAATTCATTATACGCGAGTTAGACGACTTTGTAAATGAGACTAATCTTCGAAAAAAATGCTTATACCCACATTCTTTATTAGGACGGCAATACTGCCTGCTTCCACACAAATTCGCTACATAACCTCAATTCGAGCTGGCAAACCTTATAGTAAGCAATGCTTGCCAGTTCAGCTGTTTACATATACATATGTAACTTTGTTTCAGCGGCTATTATGACAATGCTAAATTCAATTAAACTGAATGGCATCCCCTAATAAGTTTAACTGCAGTTTCAATCGCCCTGAAAAATTAAACCATACAATTTATTTAATAAGATGTTTCTAATATAAATCTAAGCTAACTCATTTTTTTTTTGCTTGCTCAATTTCGCACAATTGCACAACAGCATGGAAACATAATTTGACATACATATGTACATACACATTCAAATGAAAATTCAATTATTAGACAACTTTGCACATTGAAGTTTCATTATAATTTGCTAAATTTAGGGCTTCCTTCTGTATTGCGACAGATAGCTCTGGAGAACGATTCGCCTCCAAACGATTCGTCTAGCAATGGTATTTTCTATCATTTCGTTTACGTTTCTTACTTTAAGCTGGAGACATTGGTGCTTTATCGGTAACCGTATCTGTAACCTTATAACAGCTGATTCGACCAATCTTATGAGAATCAATGCAATCGATTATTGGTGCCACTAAGGTCGTAACCGTATCGTAGCCAACCAATTGGGTTTTGGTTTACCGTCGTAACGATAAACAGCTGATTACGTTAGGGATACGGATACAGCGATACGACATACGGCACCAATGACTCCAGCTTTATGTCAATAGGAAGGCGAAAATGATATGAAGCCATCGTTTAACATAGTGCAAATACACTAGCGATTCGTCTCTGAGGCGAAACGAACTTTCGTTTCGTAACAGAGAATGAGGCCTTTAATTAATGCATCCTAAATAAAGAGCATGCATTTGTAAATAAAACAATTAACCGTAAATTAATTTTAGTGTCCTAACATTGAATATGACACAATATGGCACTGCATAACCGCAAAAGTTCTGGACAATTTTACGATGTATTTTTTCGGTGCGCATTCTTGTGTAAATTTTTTACTAATTCCAGTCACTTAAATCTGCTTTTGATTTTTATCGGAAATTAGGTTTGTGGAGTTGAAAATTGGTTTTAGTAAGATGAAGAGCAGTACGAGGATTAGGTATAGGAGCAATAAACATTATTTTCTGCGCAACAGCAAAACCAGAAAAGGCGACTAAGAAATTTTTCGATTTATTGTACAATGATATTAAAGAAACTTTCCATGTGGAACATTCTCACCTTGTTCTAGCACCATCACAACAACATAAATTGAGTTTGTACAGAAAGAACTAAAAATTCAATAGCCTGAGTATCTCAACTAGACCCAAACTAACGCTGCAATAAAAGTACAACGCAAAATATCTAGAAATGATGCTAGATACCTAGAAAATTGTCGTGGAAACTCAATGTCGAAAAGAGGGAGATGAAAGCCTCCTCGACACTGTATACATGCAAGAGGATGCTATTATTGAATTAATCTCAATCCGCTAAAAAAAATTCCTAATTGTTGGCAACTTTCTTCGTCGACAGAGTTGAGCATTTTCTTCAGCATCGTCGACGCCGCGACGACTTTTTGATGCGAAGCGATCGTAATGCCACAAAATTTTTTGTAGTGGAATGAACTAGCTTTATTTTGCGCAAGACAAAAAATGTTTAAGCCGCCAAGAAATTGCAAAATTTTTGAAAGTTGCAAAAAGATTTATACAAAATTGATACATTTTTATTGGTTTTTAGGTAAGAGAAAAGTACTACCACATTAATCTTAAATTTTTTTTGTGCGCATAAATTTATTGTGCTCAATCGCAAATAATCTCAAAAAAGAATGTGCGAATATTCGGGACCTGTTCATATTTTGGTCCCTCCTTTTTCACATTAAATGTTCTCTTCAATAACAATACTGTCACCAACTTTCCCTTTAGTGGAGATGTCAAGTTTTTAAAGTGACAAATCTCGAACCGCAAAGCAGTTAAATATTCGATTTGCCAATGCTAAACAAAGCCCGATTCACCATCGATCTGAGAAAGTAAAAATAGCAAAATCGATTCGAGGCGTATCCTTAGTGTTTATTGGAAAAATTTAAATATATTCTGGCAAAAATTCATTAATGATATTGTAATAACACATAGTTCCCTCCTATTTCTTAACAACGACTTTTACAAATACACATATATTCTTAGACTCTCGGTCGTATTCTGGTAAATGTTATTGAAATGCTAATATATTGCACGGCTCCTAAGCAGCGGTGCCAAATCGAGGGATTTTCGCCCTTTTGTGGAATTTTTAAATAAAACATTTGCTGAAAGTGTAAACGTGATTTCCGCAGGCTTATTGAACAAAAAGTGATATTTTTTAAATTGCTGCTTCTGCGTTGGTCAGTTGAGCGCAAAAATACCCGCATTGAATTTGTTAATTACTTCCCAACCACTTGGTGTTTGCCGTTTAAAATCGGATCTGGAACATAGCCAAGCGAAAGTGTTTCGAATATATTTGGATGATAGGATTTGCAAAAAAGAAAGCAATGGTGAAAGATGATCTAAAAGCATTTAAATTCTCTTTAGGTACATCTTTTTTGTCAATGAGTTTAAGAAAACATATATGTATAATGCTATTGAAAAGAAATACCACTTTTCATTTTCAGAAGTAACTTGGGAGTTTGGAAAGTGAAAAATACAGGGTGACACAGTGCTAAACGGGTAACGTTTGATAAGTAAACCATGTCGTCCTATCATAATAGAAAAGTTGTATTTTAAAAGTTTTGTTCAAAAGAAGATTCTGTTAAAAAAGCCGTATCTCAACGAAGTCGTTAATAAAGTCGTTTCTCAGGAGGCCGGTTAAAATGGTTGTAATTGAAATTTAAAAAATTTTGACAGAAGAGATATGAATTAACTTAGTTTAATATCTTTTTATAATTCGTAAACGACTTAAAACACCAAACTATACTATATAAGACACATGAATCTTTATTCTGGTTTACCAATTTAGTAAGTTAAATTCGAAGCTTTTTTGACAAAAATAAATTATTTTTACAGTTAAAACCTTTTTAACTTATCTCCTAAGATACGATTTTATTAACGACTTCGCTCAGATACGGCCTTATTAACAGAATGTCTGAGATACGTCCTTCTTATCAAAACTTACGACCTTTCTATTAGGATAGGTCGATGTTAGTTCATGATAGGTAAGCTGTAATTTGGCAAATTCGAAATGTTGAAGCTCAGAGAATCATAAAAACATAAATAACACAGAATTCTGCAAGTTCATTGTAGAACATAAGGAATGTGTGGAGTTCCAACACGTTAAATGTGACTTATATACATACATTAGGGAAATTAAAGTACCAGCCTATTATGCTGAGCACGATATAGAGTAGGTTATAGTTAGAGCAGGTTTTTCTGTTTTGGGCTGCATGGGAAATTCTCTAGCGAATGAGAAGAAAAATGGAAGAATTGAACCAATTTCGTGTGATTTTTATTATTGTTTCTCTGGCATCACTGCTTCTAAGCATTCCCCAATAAAAGTGCATTCACGTTTGTAAAACGCTCACGTAAAGTCAGAGCAGCAGCCACAAACACTAAGGCAAAACATACCAAATAGCAGCAATTTCACTAACAGTAAATTTTTGTCTATGCAGAAAGCTGTATACCGTTTAAGAAATGAAGTGCAAAAGCTAGGATTTTGCAGGAAACATCATCAATACAGAAGATCTAAAGGCTGGCTTACTTTAACGTTGTTAACGAAAAAACATTTAGTCTGTTCTATTTTTCTTAATCGATACCAAAAATTATTTAATATTTGTATTCTATATGCTGTAGCTATTTGGTCCTTTTGGCCTTTACTGTGACCATTCTACTCGTGATAAGTTTAACGTGTGTGAATAACCACTTACAACAAAAATAATTTAGCACTTGGTTGGCTTCCCGACCATTTCGAAGGAGGGATTACTTTTTTTAAAGCATGACCTTATAAATGGGCTTTCCTTTACTTATTTTCATAATCACAAACATTGGGCCATAGTTTATATCATGTTCATGAAAGGTATAACATTATAAGCAAGCTTCGCTCTAAGGATTTCATTCAAATACCGTATATCGCCTTAGCACGCATTCCGCTAACTGTTATCTTTATAACTTTCTACTACTTTTTTATGTGCTCTACGTTTTTACACCACAAAAATTAGGATTGCTTATTGTAAATGTACTTGTCTTATAAATGTGAAGTTCAATTTTTGCAAAGAGTTTATAAAAATGCACACCCATCACCTCAGCCAGCTCTTTAGACACACATTTCTGTATTGATTTTAAAGTTAATTCTAATTATTACATCGCCAAATGTAAATGTTTTAAAACGTGGACAAATGTAAATGTTTTAAAAGTCAACCCTTCGAAAAGACTGAATAAAACACCGTCAGCTCTGAAATCCAGCGAAGAACCATTCTTCCCAATAAATGCTACTATATGGTGCAGAAGAAGGACCAGGTCGAAAGCGATTTAGATGACTTTCGTATGACCAATTGGTGCCAATTAACCCAGCGAAGAAGCGACTGACGCGCCTTGTTGGACGGTCATAGCGTTTGAAACGGTTAAACGCCTATTAAGGAATGAAGGCAGATTAAAATATGTTTTGATGTGAAGTATCATCAAAAAGCTCCTCTAGTATCTTGTGAACAGCCAAATTCTTTGGATAATTTTGCTTATATGGACTTAGGATATATCGTTGACGGTCGGTCAATCCGATTCACAGATAACTTATTGAAAACCTGAATTCTAGTGACATACAATTCAGTCCCAATAGCTGATTGCTTCTTCTTGATTATTTTCCATACAACGCCTTGTGAAATAATATGTCAGTTAATAGAAATCAATGAACATTTTCTTTTGACTTCACATTCTTCTGCAGGGCGAATTGGTTGAATTCGCTTTGACATCACCTTGTATAGATTCGCCTCTCATTTAGATTAAGTGTTCAATTGATTTATTATATGCAATTTGAAACGTAATACTATGTTCAAACAGAAAAATAAATTGAGGCAATTTCGATTTAAATTGAGTGGTGTTCATACAACTTTATTTAGCTTATACAATAGTAATTTGATAGTTGGTTGGCTCATCTCTACAGTAACAACATATCTTTGTTAAGACTGTCAAAATGTGCGTGATGATATTAGGCGAATGGAATGGACTGAAAACATAACACTTTGAAATTTTAGTGCATTGTAAGAAAATGTGTTCAATGTTTTGGTTTCATTTTGAGTTTGCCATCTTCTTTTGACAATCCCTACTCCAGTGAAATGAAAGACATAAAATCAGCTGATGAGATGCGCCAACAATATAGTTCAGCCATGCGTAATTGACGTTTAAATATACTCAATAAACACACTTTACAATGTTGCATTTGCAGTTTGAAACAATTTATTACGCAATTTTTTTTAAATTGGCAATTTATTATTACAATTTATTATATGACAAATTGCGTAATAAATTGCCCAAATGGTATAAATTGCCAATTTTGTGTGTGTTTGAACCTAGTATAATACATTCTTCGATATTGCTGGTATAGCATTTTTTCGGGATTTTTTATCTAGATGTACAATTAAGGGCAATTTTTTTCTGTTTAAAAATTTATGGCCATCGCTGGCTTACAAAATGTAGATGTTGGCAATTTTTTTAAGTCGCTGTTATTAAAAAAATACTTAATTTGCGAAGATCTGTTTGGCAAAGCGCTTCATGAAGTCTTAAAAGAAGTGTCATCAAATTTGAGCAAATGAGTCGCAGGTCATGAATTTTCTTCAAAAACCGTTCGAAATGTGTCAATGCAAATTCAGTATCAGGTAATGTTATACCAACAGCTGAATGCTTCTTCTCGATTATTTTTCATACAACGCCTTGTACTTTAATATGTCAGCTAATCGAAATCAATTAAACTTTTCTTTTGACTTAACATTCTTCTGCACGGCGAATTAGTTGAATTCGCTTTGCCAGCGCCTGGTATGGATTCGCCTTGCCTTGTATATATTCGACTTGCTGTAGATGTTAATTATTGCTTTCGAGAAAATTTATGAAGACTCATCGTTACAAGCCAACCTAATATAAACGCACGCAAGTCATTTTCTGTCAAAATGTCTCATGCACATACAACTTGTATGAGAGCAACTCAAATTGAATTTGCTGCGTGAAAACCTAACTCGATTTCCAATTTTTGTTCTGCGTGACATTTAGATTTGACGTTTGCACACATGCTTTACATTGTCGCAACGCATGCCATTGTTCACTATATAGTTTGGCACAAGGCGAATTCATTACAGGTGGTGTTATCCCATCAGCTGATTGCTTCTTCTTGATAATTTTCCATACAGCGCCTTGTACTGCAACATGTCAGTTAATCGAAATCAATGAAAATTTTCACTTGACATTCTTCCGCACAGCGAATTGGTTGAATTCGCTTTGCCACCACCTAGTATAGATTCGCCTTGGTTTGGCAGCTTAAATAGAGGTTTTGTTGCGAATAGAGTGGAAGGCAGTGGACTAGGCAGTCGAATGGCATATAATGAAGGAATGGTGTTCGGAGTTTTTTCAAAGATAAAAAAAAAAATGATAAAAGCTTTAATATAAATAAAACTATTGTTTTAATAACAACAAAAATGCCTTATATATTCTATATACATAAATTCGTAAGGATTATCTCACATTAAAATTTGAGTTTAATAATCTAAAGTTTTTTTTGAAACTGAGTCGAGAACTGTGCGTGTGAATGTGCGAATTTTCACCGATCAGCTGTTAGTTGCGCTACTTGGTAAAATTTACAATGACGCATGCTTATTTGGGTTAGGGCAAAAAACGCCGGTTGTTTGTGTGCGCTAAAAAACGCAGTGCGGTTTTATTAGGTTGGCTTGTTAGAGTTAACGTCGCTTAAGCAGCCTTTGATGATTTTACTTTAGACTTAGTCACACAAAGGTTCAATAGCATAATAGAATTTAGAGTTAATAGGGGGACTCATGAAAGCATATAAACTTATAAGGTGTAAACTTATGTCCATTTACACACGCTGTTATATGAACGCACCTAGTAATACTCTTGATAAACTTGATTGTTTATCAGCTATATTATTGCCAAACAAAATGTTTTTGATTGTTATACAAATTAAAAAATGTCAGGATTAAGTGAAAAATCAAAACTAAAACGCCTTTACTTGTTGATGTTGGAGATTTCTGATGAAAATGCCTGCTGTAATGTCTGCAAGGTTGCATTCCTTTGAGTTTGCCACGTTTACACAATCAAATGTGCGCGTAAATTTATACAAATTGTGTAAATGATTTTTCATACAAAATTTGACAGCTCGTTTACGCACTAGATAAATTTATACGTTTACACAATTTATAAGGCATTTATACGGTTACATAAGTCCCCCTAATAATGCTCTGCATTCTTCGTTTGTCATTCGATTTGAATAATTGTTCTTTGTAGTGAAAGCTTTATAGCATAGCATAGTTGCACTGAAGGAAATTTGTGGCGAGACCATTCACAACTATAAATAGTACATTTAACAAGTTGTATTTTGCTTTGAGTGAGAAATTGGATTACAGAAACCAGACAGTCCGCGTCTTTTCGAGACCAACTTTCCATGTGGTGCTGTGCGCACAAAGACGGATGTGTATCTTGGCTACTACAATACGATGGTATACGTCTATATTGTAAACCCGTAGAGTGCAAATATCCAGCTTTTTTCCCTAAACCTGGTACTGCGGACTAGCATATTTCGAGCTGCGGCGAAGTCGATCAGTCTATTTTCATCTCGAAATATAAGTTAGTGGAGACTGAATTTTGAGACTTTAAGACACCAAGATGTCTACTTTGCTCGCCCTTGCGTGAAATTTACTCAAAACGATTTCCAAGTTTTCTAGATTGTCTTAGCAGAAATCCCTATCCAAGAAGTCTATCTCTTCTATCGGCGTGTGGACGCAAGTAAACGAGATGTTGAATAAACACGCTTTGCTGTTGATCGTGGTGAAACGCTTTTCCACAACCACGAACGATAGTACTTTTTCAACTTTCGAAATCTAACATTTTCAACAACTAAATCCTCGGGGACCTTATTTACAACATACATAAAGAAAATGTCGACCATATTGGACATCCACGTCAATGACACTACGCTATCGACTGTATTGCATCAAAAATACTGGGTGTGGCTTTCGATTAGGATCTACATTTTGGCGAGCATACCAGCCGCAATTGTCCGCAGAACATCACCTACACTGCTGAGTACCCGGAAACTTGAGCATCACAACAGACAACTCATTGAAGAGGCCCCGCCTCCCAGGAACTTAAGAAGCACTCTGAAGAAATCAGGCACTTAAGAATTCAGCCGTATGAAAAATAAGAGCATGATAAGGCTCTCATTTGCCAGGGATTACCCGGTGAACCGCGTTATTAAAGACAAATACCCCAAACTCACAGTTGAGGAAAGCAACCACCCCAGGAAGATGCGTGTCATCCTAGTTAAACTTCGATCTGGATACTCTAATAGGTTAAACTCTTACTTATTCAGAATCATCCCCGACATACCCAATGTATGTCCCGCTTTTAGTGTGTCCCCACATGATACCAGCCATCTTTTCAATTGCAATATGAAACCAACGCCTCTATATCCCTGGTCCACCACGTTGAAACTGCACCTTTCCTTGGACTCCCGTAGAGGACGTTGATGACAATTAGTGGATGGGGCGAAGCACTACTCCAACAAGAGCGAAATTAGTTGTGGAGACAATATCTTACATAAAATAACACAGCACAACAAAACATGGCGTTTTTCCTAGAACAGACTTCGTACACATAATTTCCGCTTTAAATACTTAGAGTTCAGCACATCTAACCTTTTAAGAATTCTGCACACATGGCCGAAGGACGCCTAGTGATGCAAATAAAAAGTATGAAAGATGAGCTTAGTTGCAAAATTGCTGTTGCATAGTGTAATTATAAGAGTCTGTACATTATAGATATTAATGACACATAAGTATGAATGATGCAATTATAAACGTACCTAGGAGTAGGAATTTATTAGAGCAAGAGAATTTTGTAACTTTTTGGTCTTTCTGTATATGTGCATATGTATGTCCTACATATGTATTTCATCTCATCGCCCAAACCCATTTGCATAATATATACCATCATGTTTGCTGTGCTTACGTTTTGCCGCTTTTAAAGTTCTAAATCAAGGATGCATCGTAACGTTAAGTTTCACGTTAATTAAGAAATTTCAATTGTTTCCGTTGAAACATTTGGGAATGTTATTGTTAAAACAGTTATCAAAATAAATTTCATTTGGTTTTCAACCGAACGAAATGATTTCGTTTATATTGAAACGTTAATAATAACGTTAGACTTCAACACGAAGTGAAGTGAAATTAACTGAGTGACATTAACGTTAAGAGCGAGCGTTTCATAACGATTATAGCGTTAACGACGTGATTTCGCTTCGTTTCGTCGGGAAGCAAAACCACTTTGTTTAGTTAATTTCGATATACCTATACGAAGCGAAATTGTATCGTTTCATTTATTGAGCATCCTTGTTTTTAAGTATGTAAGCGGCCAAGCCTCGGAAAACTGTGGCATCTAGTTTAGAATGAATGAATGTACATATGTTTATGATTTTGCACATTATATGTACGTTTGTGTTTAGCACCAAAACTTAATCAACCTATAAGTTTTCCCTTCAAACAGTTATAAGAACTTTCTCATAGTTCTGTGTATTATTCTACAATATTTTTTTATTAATATAACTATTAATATATTATAAGAATTTGTACTTCACTGCTTCAGCCTAATATAAAGTAATTTCTCATTTAAAATCAAAATTTTATACATTCACGGATTTATACATTAACTAATTGTTTATTATAATTTCATTTACAGAGGAGCGGGTATGGAATCAAGGCATGATTTACTCAATAAAAAAGCTGAACGCGATATGCAACATCATCAGTTTCTAATGACACCGACCTGACCCGTTACAACAGCAACAGCAGCAGCACACCAGCAACAGCACCAAGCGCATCAGCAACAACATCAACATTACACATCACACTATCAGCAACAACAACGACAACAACAACAACAACAGCAACAGGCTACATCACTCGTTACTATACCAACTCATCATAATCAGCATCATCATCATCATCAGCAGCAACAACATCAGCATCAGCAACATTATTCGGCAAGTACAGCAGCTGCATTAGCCGCAACGCATCACATACCAACAACATTAATTACGGGTGCAACTCCTACAGCATCAACTGCCGCAGCAGGCATTTACTCTTACGTATTGCCAGCTGCAACGCATATTGCAGCATAGTACGGTAATATGATTGAAGGCAATTATGGATATTAGAATGCCAATGTGAAGCAACAACAACAACGAAAGTAAGGTAATATTGCTGCAGTGAAAATAACAATAACAATCCATATCTACCGAATAAGCACTTATATCATTTATACATACATGCATACCTACAAATTTAAATGAAATTGCGTCAAAAAAATAATAAATAGAAATTTGAGTTCATACAAATGCAAAAAAGCTTAGCAGAGCGTTGAATGAGAGTGTACGTAGCGTGCAGATGTCATGCAACTGTTAAAAGATACTAATTTGTAAAACACACAATTTTAAGAATTAAAAAAAAAAAGTTACCAAAAATTATTTCCGCAACTATGTATGTAGGCAAAAAACAGTAATTAGTTTAACGCCTTTGTAAGTAAAGCTACCGGATTAAGGAGAGTTTATTGTATTGTATATATGAAATTTAAAAAATTGCAAATATATAAACAAAGAAAATCCATCTCAACTTTACAAAAAACAAATTAAAATAGGTCTCATTCAGAATTTTTATACTTTATAATAAATTTTGTTCACATAGACAGAACATTATTTTGAAAAACTTCAGCAATACTTGCATATAAAGGCTTTTAGTTACATTAGCACATCTTTACATCTAGAATTTCGAATTGATTATTTATAATAAATAAGACATCATAAAAAGGAATTGATATTATATACAGACACACAAACATGAATACATAAAGAATTTTAAACCGCACAGTGCTGTTAGTTTAGATCATTTTTTATTATATACTTCAATTTTTAGATGTTTTAAAATTTAATTGAATTTTTATTAAATACAAAAATGTGAACTAAACTAATATAAAAGATGTATGTATGTAATATATAAATTAAACTTTTACTATCATAAAAAAAAGTTAAAACAAATTATAAAATTATTTATAGCTTAACCGAATGTGCCCTTTACATAGCTCTCTTTCTAGAATAAAGATAATAATTAAAAAACAACATCAATTACTAATTCAAACAGCAAAATATATAAAATTAAACAGCCGCAAAAATAAAAAGCTGTAGTTACAAATAAACAACAAAATTATGCAATAAATAAAGGATTTAATAAAATAAATTTTAAATTGCTGAGTAGTGCGCGTAGAAACAGTAAACGCGGAATTTTTTATAATGCGGAATAGGAATAGAAATCAATATTTCAAAACAAATTACTATTTAGTAGTATTCCCAAAGCAAATAAGAAATGCATAAAACATGAAACTACTAACAAATCATATGGTTTCGAAATTACAACATAAAATTTACAACATAATAATAGTGTTGTTATATTTTTTTAAACAAAATAAGTGTGCAACCAAAGAAAATAAAGTAAAAACTGAAATGAAAAACGACTACAATAACTGATATGAAACTTGATGCTATGTTCTGTGCTGTAACGGTAAATTGTGTTGAGAAACGTGTATTGAAACAGTAAAGAAAAATGCAGGAAGTGTAAGATCTAGGCGCTGGAAAAAACATATTAAAATATTAATTGAATGTGAAACGAAAATACAGAAGATATATGAAACTCAACATTATAAACGAAAATAGAATTCTGAACTAATTAACTAACTAACTGACGACTCATATATTTTACATGAATGGCTTTTCTACCGCTTTGACCCATAATTCAGAGCTGAAACCAGCAGTCTGCAGACGAAACTACTATAACCAAAACTAAAAAATGCGATTTTCCCTTAAGAGTATATAAAGAAAATGTTTAAACTTACTTCCGCCCAGTTTTTAGACACAAACAAGGAAATATGAAAAGCAATTTGCTAATACATAAAACAAAGTATGAAATCTGGAAACTAAACTTCAGTAACCAATAATAAAACACCAGCAAAGTAATAAATGCAAGCGCTAAACAAAAAGCAATTGAATTAATTAGAAGCTAATAAAACTGTTAATGCGCTGTTTTTAATGTAGCAACCGGGACTGAACCTAAAAATAAAACATTAAGAAAAATATCAAATAAGGAAAGCAAAATATTATCAATATAAAAGAGAAATGCAAAGTAAGCAAATTATAATAAAAAAAAAATCATATCATGACATATCATCTTGCGTAGCGAAAAAATACATACAGATGTAGGCTAAAGTTAGTTAAAAACAAAAACATGCAAAAAACATACCTATGTTAATTTAGTAAAAAGTTTACAATATCTACAATAAATTTTTATTATAAACTACGTAAGTACAAGCCCAAATTTAGATCTGGCTATCATTAGTTGAAGTACACACAGGATTGTTTTGAGTGAAAAAGTGAGCACCTTTTTAAAGTAATGAGAAACTACTCATACTCTCAATTGAAAAAAATGTAAGATTCTGAAATGAAAATGAATGAGTTTTTTGAAACTTTTTCGTGACAAATAAAGTATTTAACATGCATGTATCTAAACTTATGAAGTATTATTCAATGTTCCGTTCTATATCCGGACTCTAGAACTCATTTTTAATGAACATCTGTTTCACCACGTTATTTTTAAGCCTTAAAATCAACACCGCTTTTTTAATTTTTTTTTATCGAATTACCTTATAGAGAAGCTCATTTTTTTAGTGTTAGAGTATTTTAAGATATGTCTTTAACATGAAATTTGTGTTTTTTAATACATATTAAACTTTTGTTATACAAAAGCAAGATGCTTAGATAGATTGTAGTGAATAGAAATCAGAATTATTTTCACAAACTGAAGGTTGTAACCGAAATCAATTTAGTGACATATAATCTATTCCTGAATTTTGGTTTTTGCTGTTCATAGTTATAGAAATTCCAGCACTCGTTTCAAAGTAATTGCGAATATGAGATTCACAACCATTTGTATCAATGTTGGGAAACCTAATTAATATTGTGGAGCCCCATAGAAAAGATTAAAAAAATAAGGCGTGGCGTTTCTAGCTATGCTTCTCCTTTGTTTGCCACTTTGTTCTTTGAATATTCTGTTTATAATTTTCTCCCACCAAATCTGTACGACGGTGCCAACTCGTTTACTTTAAAACGGTTGGCTGGATTATTTTTCTAAAAAGCTTGCTCTGCCTCCGAATATCAGGAAATTATTACTTCAGTATTTCATTTAAATTTTCTTGAAATGCAGTAATTAGTTTAACGCCTTTATAGCCATTTGTTGTTCTTTGAAAGTTTGGATTATCTTCTGAAGGGCAAGGAAACTTAAATGGTTGAAGTTAAATAACATAAGGCTGCTAAGATTTTAAAATAATTTCCTTTCCTCATAATGGCTCTTTATTACAATATTTATTGGCACCGAAATTCATATAAAAGTTTTCAAAGCCCGATGAGAGTATTTTTATAACAAAACTCACATTTCTCCCATAACATTTCCTCTGTGTACTCAGCCCAGTGTTTGAGTTGTACGGAAGGGTTTATTCAACAAAACTTTTACAGACAAACATACACACATAACAATAGCTTTTAACAAAGTTGATGACGATTTATGATGAAGTGGTTTTAGGCGATATTGGATAAAAAATATAAGGCATATATAAGTAGGTATGCATATATATGCTCATTTTTAGTTATATGAACATATGACAAGTTCATACCTTAGAACATGCATATGTATGTTTATTCCAAACATTCTTAAGTTAAAATTAAAAAACCAAAAAAAATTCAAATATAAAAGTAGAATTTGTATGTGTTTTTAATTACCAAAGTTGTCCTTACTAAATGCAAAAAAAAAATTTAACTAACTATGTATGCATATAAAATCTATTGCAATTTTTTTTATTAATATAATAAATTAATAATTTAATTTACTGTTTTATTAGCTTAGTATTTACTAGACATACCAAAGGAAAAGCAAATGGGTAAAATGGAAAATTAATATACATACATATATATATACAAGTTTATATACATATATATAAAATGTTACGACACATACATAACTATCTACAAAACACAAATTCATATACAATACATTCATAGACATACATATAAGTATTGGTAAAAATGCTAAGCATTAAAATATAGATGACCTTTCTAACACGCAACTGTTGAATTATGGCATACCTAAAGCACCATTGAATATTTCCGATTCACTCAAGACGTGGGATCCAGATTATTGATAATAATTTTATTCAAAGCGTTGATTCCTATGTTTGACAGTAAACTGAAATTTCAGAGTGTCCTTTATAAATCAAACTTTTCTTTACACGTAAATATCTCTTCTAGAACTCAAATTGTCTCCGTCAATATACCTACATATGGTGGTAGATCCTTTGAGGATGTAACAGTCACTCCAACGCTTCTCTAACATTTCAATAACTTTTTTGTAGTACGATTTGTCAGGGCACTCAAAATACGCTTCAGTTCCGGCAGTCACTTCTGCAACTGACCCAAATCTTTTTCCACGGATCTCGTTTTTGAATAAATAATAGTCGCTGGGAGTCAGATCTGAAGATTACGGTGGATGGGTGCAGCAATTTGAACTTCAATCCGCACAATTTTTAAATTGTTACGCAAGACTTGTGACACGGTGCAAGGTCTTGGTGAAAGAGCAAATGTGTAATCCATTTGGAAAACAGCTTTTTCCTGCCCAAGTATTCTTGAAAAATATGATTCACACGTTATTTTGATTTCTTTACGATGTCAGCAATCTCAATAATTTCCTTTTACGATCACTTCGAACAATTTAAGAAAATGTTTGTACATTTTCTGAAGTAAGCGCCTCATTTGCACGACCAGAGTGGGGTGCATCATCGGTGTCTCTACGACCGCGTTTACATTGAACATACTAATAACATATGCACATACTAATTTTTAAGTCGCATAACACTTTTTAAGTCATTGCTGAGCTTGAACGGTGTTATGATGGGACATAAGAGTACGCTAACACATCCACCGATTTTGATCGCCCGATGACGGCCGTAATCGTCCGATAAAAATACACACATGTATTTAGATGAGCGTGTGTACATTTCAACCGATCACCGAATTGTTGTCGGCCGTTGTCGTTACACTGCCAATAAATTCGCGCGTGTTCAATTTTATCGTCCGATAAATTGCGTGCCTTTACTATGAAAAATTAATTATTTGTGCGATGGACTGAAAAATTGATTGTGGGCAAAACAGGCACCCTTTATGGGATAAGCACATAAAAGCATAAACGCAAGCGTGTTTTTTCGAAAAAGTAAAATGTAAGAAAAAAAGCTGCCGGCCTATAATCCGTTGCAATTTTAACACCAGCCCGGTCGATTTCATCAGCTGATTGCAATTTTTCGGTTTATCGATGGCTGTGTAAGCGTACCCTAAAGCAAAAGCTGTGTTTTTTTAATGCGTTTATACATATGCACTCAAACTTTATATGGACTGCTAAGTGTATTGCATTTATGAAATTATTGCGCATTAAATTAGCACTAAAAATTTTGTGCCTCCACTGTTCTCCAATTCCAATTTTGGTATGAGTTATACATTATGACCGAAAAATTGCGTGTTTCCACTATTTCTCTGTACACTATTACTATGTGTAATTGCCGATGAGCGTTTTTTTTTAGTCGCAAACGCAGATGTATATGCAAGTAAAAAAAAGCACGGCCATTGATAAGTTAACACACAAAATTGCTAAAAAAAAACTAAAAGTTTACTCACTTATGTAAATCGCTGTAACTTGTAAACAAATGAACGAAAAGACAGGAAATTTTGACAAGTGACGTTTGAAGGTTCATACTTTCTATATTATATGAATTCAATCATAACGGTGCCAAATATGTGTCAGTTCAAAGCCATTTTTACTCACGTATTTTGTGCAAAATATGAAAAGTGGTAAACGTGAAAAGTTGAGTTGCGTATTAGAAACGCGCCATTGTATGCGTTTAAATAGCCAAATACCGTTGATTATTTGTTGAAAGTTTCGTAAAAATATACTTTTTATCAAAAATAAAATTACTTAATTTATTTTTTTGTGATTTCTTTTGCAATTTGAAATAATTTACTGAATTTGCTTAGATAAAAAATATTTCCCGAATATATAAATATGTAAACCGATTGAAATTCTAATTGCGATAATACATGTACATAAATTGCTCGTATACATAAATGCAGATAGTTACATACATTGTATATATAAATTGTATTGTAGTCAATACGTGCATATTCCGTCCAATAACATTTTGTTAATGCTTTGATATATCAAATTGTAAATTTTAAGTTTTAGTTTTTGATGCTAGAAATGTCGACTTTCATGTGTAATTTATTAAATCATTCAATCCAAATGTCACGAAGATAAATAAATCTCACTTTACAGAAAAAAACTTACAGTGATAATTACTCGTAAAAATTTTTATCTATAGAACTAGAAAAATATTTACCAAAAAACCTAAATATATAGTTATTTTCTCGCGATATTTCAAGTCGCTGAAAAAGTAACTGATAACTAAATGCATATCATAAATTGCGCCTTTTTTTTAATAAAAATATATGTACATACAAAAGTGCATAAGTTTACATGAATAATATTTAATCATTTTTTTTAATATATAAATTTAAGTAAAATAAGAAAAAAAAACTGCAAAAGCTGCAAGTTCAATTAAAAATAGTAATATCTAAACATTTTAATATGAAGTATGTCATTTAAGAAAATATCAGTGGACATTTGAAGACAAAAAATATCAGTATAAAACTATAATATTGTGTATTTATTTAGATATTAAGCTTATATACATATTTTGTTGGATCTGAAACACAACAATATTTATTGACTCGAGACACAGCGAGATTGATGGCATTTGGACATGGGGTATGGTGGATGCAGTTAAATGTGCAAACAAAAATTCAAATTATTCACTTCCTTTCTATTATCCCAAGCTTCGATCGCGAATCTTCTGTCGGGATGGCCTAGAAGGTTTAATGTGGTCATATAAATCTTCCCCGAGATGGTCGGGCTAGTACCTTAATGGTGCTTGTTACCAGAAAGTACCGAATATATATCCGGCAAAGGACCATCAACAGCGATAACACTCCCCAAAGCCTTAGGGGAGTGTCTTTGTTGCTAATACAACAAAAATGAGGCTGTGAATCTCATGTTAAACTCGGACGTAAATATTTATCGGGATCAGCACTACATATCCGACATTTACTTTTGAGTCATTACTGTCAAAATATGGCTAAGCAAGGCATTTCTGAACACATTATATAAGCATATATATACATGAGTTTACCAAGCTAAGTAATAAACTAAAAATAAATAAAAATACCCTTGGATGTATTAAAATTTTTCCACAAGAGGGGGTCACATTTCTATGCATCTTTCTTCTTAATTTCAAAACTTGTTTACATATTTTAATGCTTGTATTTATTTAATAGCTATTAACAAATGCAGAAAAGTAAAGAAGCTAATATTTATTTTAGTATTACAACACGCAACTTACATAGATATATACATTCTTTGTAATAAATTATGTATATCTACGTATTTTATAACCTGCATTCGGTTAAAATAAGTATTGAATGACGATACAAAGAAAAGACAAACCAAAACTTCAGAAGCGAAAAAAGACAAAGACACTAGCAGTATAATAATTTAGAAAAATTAAATAACCAAACAAATTAGTCGAAAAGCGGCAGCAAATAACTTTAAAATATAATAAAAAAAGAACATATCTTTGAACTAACAATTTTTTTTTTGTATCTTGTAAGGATCAAAAGTTCAGAACAAATGCCGCCGTAAAGACGCTTAGAAAATTTAAGTTTTAAACTGTAGATTTAAGAAGTAATTCAATTATTATACATACATACATAGTTATAAAGATACAGTTAAATAAAGAAATTAAATAGAATGTATGAGTAAAAATATTAAAAAGGGAAATAAAATCGATTCAACTATTAAAATATCACAAAAATAACAAATACATATCAGCAAAAATTAACAAGTTTTACATTGCAGAAAATGCGTACATACATACGTGGTATTCCATCCCATTTCGACCAATTTTGAACCCGAACCATTTAGAATTGGCTGAAAGTGTTTCTTCTTTTTCTAGCTTACGAAAGACGTTTTTCAGAAGTTTTTCAAATTTTTTCATCCAATTCAAAAAAGTTATGAATTTAAAAAAAAAACACCGTTTTTTGTTTTCAAAATGCTATAACTTTTTCAAAAATTGACCGTTTGGGATTTTTGTTTTAAATTTGTTTTTAAATGTCCTTTTCGGAAAAAATTCAAAAAAATTTTTAAAGTTTTTTTTGTAATTTATCAGGTTTTCGAGATTTTTCGAATTTCGCCCTTTTTTTCTCATAAAAAACTTCAATAAATTCTGCAATCATCCCCACTAACCTCGGAGTGGGCCGAGAATTTTTTTTTTATTTAATTGAAAAAAAAAACTTTAAAATTTTTTTTGTATTTTTTCCGAAAAGTACATTTAAAAACATATTTAAAAAAAAAACAATGATCCCGAACGGTCAATTTTTGAAAAAGTTATAGCATTTTGATAAAAACACCGTCTTTTTTTCAAAATATTTAAAACTTATTTTGAGTTGGAAAACAGTGTTTTTTCAAAATGCTATAACTTTTCAAAAATTGACCGTTTGAGGTCATTTTTTTTTAAATATTTTTTTAAATGTACTTTTCGGAAAAAATACAAAAAAAATTTAAAAGTTTTTTTTTTAATTAAATAAAAAAAAAAATTTCTCGGCCCACTTCGGGATTAGTGGGCATGATTGCATGATTTGAAAAAAAAAAATCCCAAACGGTCAATTTTTGAAAAAGTTATAGCATTTTGAAAACAAAAACGGTGTTTTTTTAAATTCATAACTTTATTTGAGTTGGATGAAAAAATTTGAAAAACTTCTGAAAAACGTCTTTCGTAAGCTAGAAAAAGAAGAAAAACTTTCAGCCAATTCTAAAGGGGTCGGGTTCAAAATTGGTCGAAATGGGATGGAATACCCCATACATATAAACCTTAAGTAAAATAACTAAATGAGCAAAAAAGAAAGCAGCAGTTTGTAGAGAAATTACAAAAATTTACTAAACTTAAAGGTAGCTGAAGGGGAAAGTTTTAAAAAGGTATTGTGTTTTAATATATTTATACAAAAAATGAGGATAATGCAATATTTACCGAAACAAAATTTTATATGTAAGCAAATTAAAAAAAAAAAATTATAGATAAAAAGGTAAATAAATATCTTTATTAATCAATTTATATAAACAAGCATATGTATATACAACTACATATGTACATGTTATGTATTTTGTATGTTGTAAAAAAGCCGTTACCAAAAAGAAAATTATAAAATTTTGGTTATTAGTAAGAAATAAACAAAAAGATGCGCAAGGAGAAGCAATTTCATAATTATTGTAAAACTGAAATATTGGAGTGAAAAGTGGAAACCAAATTGGCATGTATTTTAATGCTGTACTGTGTAATTAACATAATAAATTATTAGGGAATACAATAAAAATAAAATACATATATACAATACCTACATACAAAGCTGATATACATGAAATTGTATGTATATTAAATATTATAATCGTCAGTTTAAGCGAATTCAATTAAAAAAGAATTAAAATATACCTAAAATGTAAAACTGCTAAAAAATTATTTTGTTTACACTGTTGTACGCATACGACGTATGTTCCAAGCCGGCCAAACAAGAAAAAATCTGCATACTCGGATTTCGTGGAAATTTTATTGGCGAAAGCATATATGGCACCCTATCTTTAATTCTGTTTACCCTACGAACAAGTGGATTCAGTAATGTGTATTCTCATTTTTAAAAAACATTACACAAGTCTGCAGTGATTTTTCTTTTTTAATATGATTTCCGATGTATTTTCGCGCGCTGAACATGAATCTGAAATTGAAAAGTGCCTACTTCGTCATGATTTTAAAGGAAGTGGTAGTAAATACCCCAAAAAACGTGTTTATGGGTGTTTTTGTCCCCAATTTTCCCTGAAATCTGTCTTGCTAGAGACTTGAATGTGTGCTCAAATTAAAGCTTGGTCCCTCCTCTGAAAAAAACCATATAAAAAGGTTTTGAAAAAAAGCTATAGTTTTGCAGATAGTGCAACCTTTGCGTAAATTAGGGTATCACACACATACTTAATGTAAAATTCTTTACTGGTCGGAAGGTTAAAACCTGGTTTTTTTCGAAACTTTAAAATTGTTTTCCAAACAAAGTATTCTATATGGTTTTTGTAGAGAAGGAACCAAGTCTCTAGCAGGTCAGATTTCAGTGAAAATTAGGGATAAAAATACCGAAAACCACATTTAAAGGGGTCTTTACTCCTACTTTTATAAAAATCATAACGTGGTAGGCACTTTTCGACTTCAGATTCATGTTGGCGCACAAAAATAAGTCGCAAATCACTCTGATATTAAAAAAGAAAAACAGTGAATTTTCAAAGCTTACACCGCTGTAACAGGAAAATATATTTGCTTCAATGAAATAATGCGCTTGTTCCGTAGGTGAACCAAATTATATTTATTATATTCAAAGCTAAAGTATACAGATTTTGTATGCTTGACTAGATTTACAAACTTCAGCAGTGTATGTCGTACGAACAGCGTATTTTAACTGTCACGCAGTGTTATCGATACTTTCTTTTCCAACTCCAACCATATTAATTGCCTTATCTTGTCGTAATTTTATACCTTTATGAATATTAGTATCTCAATTTCTTTTAAGACAATTTTGTTAATTTCTTTTAATATTTTTTCCGTCTATATGCAAACATACATATTTATACATGCATGCACACTTTAATACATATATACTTACATATAGTTTATTTATTTTACCAATTTCTTTCTGTGTGTAATATTTTAACTTATAAAGCCCTTTAAACAATTAAAACTAATTAATTATATATATTAATAAATATTTTTGTTCTTTCAGAAAATTGTTTGCTGTTTTCTTTTATTCCCACCTTTTTTTAGGGTTATGTTCAACAACGGGACGATGTCTTAATATTTTTCCCATTACATTGAAATTTTTGTGAGCTTACCTTTAAGTTATTATTTAAGTATATCCATCATCCTGATGATACTTATATCTATGCTCGTGCTAAAACATATCTTGGCCAAGCGATAAAACATCCTAGCCAAGGTCCTCAACCTGGTTCTTTCCACTCCTTATTTTGGAATATCTGGAAAGCCAGCAAATCCAGGGGAATTACAGTCACTAACACCCCTCAGCGAGGGGTATTCGCCAAATCAACACAACTTCCACCCAGCCTGAAGACCTGCCAGCCAATGTATCTAATAATCATGTCCTATTTTCAATAGACTGGGTTGGTCCCCATACGAAATAAGAAAGTTGCAAAAGTCCACATCTAAATTAGAAGCTTATGTTGACAGGTTAGGTTAGGTTGAACTGGCCGGTTCGTGAGGACCGCACATGCGCTGAGTGAGTCCGTGTTGTTACCACAAGTTTGTTTAACGACCAAACAGGAAAACCCTATCAAAAACCAGGCCTTAAGTTATAAACTAACTCCGCCCTCTTGGAAAATACAAACATTTTTCTAGGACCTATGTCACTTGCTGCTTCTAGATCTGACAGCTGTATCAGTGCTATTAGTTAGAGTCTTAGCCTGGCAAGCGCAGGGCACGACCATAAAACGTGCTCGATCGTTTTTTTTTCTCCTCCAAACCGCACTTCCTACATCTGCTATCACTGACCAAGCGTAATTTGAAGGCATGTGACGCCAGAAGGCAGTGTCCAGTCAGAATACCCGTCATGAGTCCACAGTCGCAGTGCGATTTTATTAGGTTGGCTTGTAACACACTTTTAGACGCTGTTCTATGCGAGATTATTGCCTTGATTGCGGCTTGGCTGGTAATATAAAAGTTGACGCGGCTTCAGTTTAAGCTTTTTTCTTCCAGAACGCTACAGTGATCGGGCAGCTAGAAGGATCTGTTTATTTCCAGATCAACACAGTATACCGCGGATTCTACTCCTTCCACTACCTTGGAACCATCGATATACACGTGCATCGCCTCGTGCGCCATTTGGGCACCCTTGCGCCAACCATCCACATCTATTGTGGCTTTAATACTCCCTTCGAAATGTAGACACGGAATCTATCTGTTCGTCCTGTAATTGATGACACTAGGCACTGATCCTCGTTGCAGTTGATAGCGCTATGTTCTTTGTCATCAAGTCTACAGGTGAATGTGCAGAATGGCATACAGTGCAGCCGTCGGGGTGTTTTCAGGGCTCCCGTTATTCTAAACGTTGATAGCCTGCATAGCCCTTCTAATTTTTTGAGGTGGGCTCTTTTTTGTGTGGCTGTCTGTTGAGAGGATCTCGAGAAAAAATATGTTGATCCTTGTAAATACAACCGAAATTGTTTTTTTTTTTTTTTTTTTTTTTGTAACTTGGTTATTTGGTATTGGTATTTTGCCGCAAAATTCTCTAAAGTTCCTTCTAATGTCCTCTTGAGCTCTGCGTACTCCCTTTTTTCTTAGTGTTGTGAGAAGGGCTAAGCAGAAAAAACTATAAGAAAACGACTTCTAAGCTCAACAAGACAATAGCTTTAGCTATATGCTTCAAATTTAGGGCCACCTTTTTCGACCCAGTCTAATATTCACTTTGGTTGAATTTCTATAAATTCCCACTCCTAACGTCGCGAAACTTGACTTATTTATCGACTAAGTCTACGGCCACTCTATATAAAGTAATAACTAAGACGAAATTATCCTTCCTAAGACGAGGTAGCTGTCAAAATTGTTGCTTTTGATAGTCTCAAACAAACAAATTCTGTAAGTCACTCGCTGCAAATCTTTGGGAAAGGCACAAAAAGAAGTTTTTGGGTGCATACAAGGCTACCTATCTTGAGTTATGCATTACCAATACAACACCACAAACTAATAAGAACGCAATTTGTAAAGGTCAAAAATTTTCGCAGGGTTAGAAATACAGTATGATCATATTAGGTCATCATCATATTATTAGATCTACTACACTTTTCGAAAGATTTTGAAATTTAATACGTGACTATGTTTTATTCTGGATCTACTATGGTTTTATGATGAATGGCATTTTCCAAAGTAACTAAAAACCTATAACATTTCTAAATTTTCCTTTCGTTTTTAGTCAGTTTTTCGGATCGGGTTTGAGTCAACATTACATAATAATCATGTATTTATAATCCGCTGTTGCCAAATTATTACTTGTAATATAGAACAATCCAATAGAGATTTCGCTGGCACCGAAAGTTTCATCGCCGCATCAACGACTTAGATTTTACGTCACATCTGAAATTCTAATGTGAATTATGAAAGTTTATTCAAATTTGAATTTGTGGGGACTGAATAATCTGTTTGCGATGATAGAAACAAACAAAGTTGTCTGTTATCTGGTCAGACTTGTCTACCGACTACGTAGAGTTGAAAAACTATCGATAGTGCCGCCATCAATAGCACGCTCACCTAACCGTGGCGAATCCTGTTTCATTAACAGCCGAGGTTCTGACGACCCCGAACTCCTCATGGATCTAGGGGGTGGGAGGGGGCGCGATGGCCTAGAAGGTCGCATGTGGTCATAACAAATCGTTCCCGAGATGGTAGGGCTTGGTACCGGAACGTACCGGATCTGCATCCGGCAAAGGACCATCAACTCGATAACTCTCCCCAAGGCCTTCGGGGAGTGTCCTTATCGCTACAACAACAACAACAAGCTGATAGAAAAACTTATTGATTGTCTTGGAAAGTACTATCGAATTTAATTGGTTTCTAGAAAAAATTGTCTACTGTAATGAAATGAGTATTTTTTTTATACTTATTAACATACACAAAAGGAAAAACATACAAAACTTAACAAAGCGATGACCTAAGTTCACAATCTGAAATAGTAATGTATAAAACTTTTCGCTAGAGTGGAACTCTAAAGTTTTAAAAAAAAAAAACCCTCGATGGTCTTCAACAGTCTTAAAAATAAACTATATATAGTGCCATCGTTTTGCAACTCTGCCACTAAGAACGTCGAAGTGCTCTTATAACACCAACAATAATAAGCAGCAGCTATGGAATCGTTACATCCGTGATCGTACAACTTGTCACGTACAAGCATGGTTTTCGGATTATAAAACAAGTGGTCGTACAAATTGTTTCGTATTCGGCTTCGATGATATACGTAAACAAGTAATAGAACATAATCGCTGAATTTGTTATTTTTTTGGTACTTTTACAACCAATTTGACGTGATTGCATCTATTATGACTTTGAAATATGTCTCAAGGTACGTTTGGCCCTAAAAAGAGCAAATCATGCAAAATAAATCACGACTTGTTTGCTAACACCTCAGTTTCTTTCTTATCGTATTCGATCCTCACGTATGTTACGATTCGGCCCCAGATTATTCTTAACATTACTTTGTACTGCCTCAATTTTTTATAAAATCTTACGTAATATTAAATTTCCTTCATCTATTTTGGTAAACACCTGATTTGCGCATGCATGAAATATGGCCATATTCGGAAATTCAGCTATAAATTCATATGAAGTATCTCCCTTTCAGACCTTAGTTTATAAACAAAGTGGTATCCTATAACTAAGCACGCAACACCAGGGCCGGCTAAAGAAAATTTGGGGCCCTAGGCGAGTCATTATTTGCGGCCCCTTTCTCCCGTATTTATAGAAAAAAATTGGAGATCAGAAAATTAGAGATCAGAAATATTAAATTCAATAAAACAAAAAAATATTTCTTTTGCATATTAAATATATATTTTTTTTTTCAACAAAAGAACAAAAATACACCACACAAAAGTATTTTTAATTATCTTAGAGTTTACTAAAACTTCATTTTCCGCGCCTTCAACTCAAAGAAAGTTGATATAATTTTACTTAAATCTAATTTTTTCGCAATTTCCTGCTCTATTGATAGCAATGCTAAACCGACAAGCCTTTCTTGAGTCTTTCAGTTTCGAAAAGCTACGCTCGCCACTCGCAACCGACATTGGTATCGTCAACAAAATACTAAATTGGGCATGAGACCAGACAAGTTGTGTTGTAAAATATAACTAAGGTGAAAATTAAATTGTTTTTAATGAAACTAAATATAGGGCCCCTACAAATTTTTTTTTTATTTTTTGCAAAAATGATTTTTAGTACAAAAGTGTTTATCGAATTTGGTGTCCCCTGGAACTTGGTGCCCTAGGCGGTCGCGTAGTTCGCGTATATGGCATAGCCGGCCCTGCGCAGCATAAAGTAATGAAAGGGTATGAAGTGAATTGAAATATCCGATTTTCTCACACAGGCCTGAAATCAGTCCTTACTAGATAAACGAATATAAACATCTTTTCTGAAGTAGCTTAAAGTTCACTTGTATTAAATTTTGTTTTGTATAGACCCTTAGTGTTAGATTTTTGAATATGCAACAAACAAAAATTCTTACATTTCGTATTACTTTTCGTTTAATTATTTCTATACGTCTTTTTTTTGTGGAAAAGCATCTTCTTACGTAAGTATTGGAGATTTTAAAAATGCTAATATAACATTTATTATTGAAAAAACCAATCTTATTGAAACGAATTTTAAAATAGAGAAATTTTTGCATTAGCAATTGAAAAATATACATAAAAAATTAATAACGATAATCAGAATATTAAACAAAATAGAAATAGTTGTATTTGCATACAATAAAACTTTCATGAAGTTTATACAAAAGTAGGTTCATATAACGTTAAGTCAACATTCATATATTATTTGATAAAATAAATAAATACTAATAAGTATTGATTCAACTCGAAAGTAAATCATATACATATAAATCAATGCATATGTATATGCATTTAAAAAAAAAAATTGGTAAGCAAAAATGTATACTTACATTTGTACGTATAAACAAATTTTAATAATATCGATGCTTGTAATGTAAAAATTTGTGTAAGTGTTAAATTTAAGTAGACAAATTTGATTACAACAATATAATATGCATAGTAGTTAAATATGAAGAGCGAATTATTATATACATACAACAACTTTAAATATACAAAATTAAAATGAATAATAAAAAATGTTTAGCTCTTAAGCATTTATTCGAGCGCGATATTTATGAAGTTGACAAAGTTTGTTGTACTTTTTGATCAAAAATAAGAACATAAATATATGTACCACAAATCAATATGGACTAGCAAATAATAATTTATGTGAAAAATGGGAAAAATACTTAAAATTACTTGAAAGCATATCAAAATTGTGCCCGATAAAAAAATAGAAAAATATAATTAATTTAACGTAATATACATTGATACATAATGCATATACACATAAGTAAATGGTAATAAAAACAAATTTTAATATAAAAACATTTTATGCATTCATACATACATACATATGATAATGCAAATTAGCAATCAATTCATTATTGTCAAATATTTGCCTAAATATGAAAGTAGATACACGTAAAGATGCATTCAAACACAATTTGTTTATTTTAGGCATACTTATTAATTTTGTTTTGTTAATTTCTAAATATCAATATATAAATATTTTAATATTTACTTCTTTCACTGACACAAAAAGTTCTCTAAAACGATGTTGTTGGTGTTGTATTAGCGGTAAACACACTCCCGAAGGTTGGATACCAAATGCTCGGAAACTATCACCCTAAGGTACTCGGTGAACTAACTTGGCCGCCATTTGTTTTGGCCACTACGCTCAAACACCCCTTGAACTCTTTATTATAAGCAGAGCACCCCAAAGTATGCAAAAGCATATTTTTTATATGACACGTAAGCAATAAATCAATAAAGTACGTGCATATATATTTCACAAAAAGGTATGAAGTTTGGGCGTAACTTAATGTAGCAAATTTTTGCATATTTTACCATAAATGTATATTTTGCAGTCAATGCATATTTATAGCATATTATGCAAAAAAAAACTTGTATTTATTTCTGTTATCTTGTTGTTGTAGCGATAAGACACACCCCGAAGGCCTTGGGGAGTGTTATCGATGTGCAAATCCGGTACTTTCCGGCAACAAGAACCATAAGGAACTATCCCGACCTCGGGAACGATTTGGTACGACCACATGAAACCTTCTAGGCCATCCCGCCCCACCCCCTAAACCTATGAAGAGCTTGAGGTTGCCAGAGCCTCGGCTGTTAAAGAAACAGGATTTGCCACGGGTAGGTGAGGTTGATAATTGGGTTGGAGAAGGTATAGTTGTATTGAATTTTAATAATGTAAGAATACGGCCTGTGTGCATTAGGGTAAAGATATGGGTAAAAAGCAAGTGAAGATAAAGAAAAAAATTGGAGTTGTATGAAAATATTAACATTCAATTTTTGTTTGCTTAGGACAACGTAAACTTTTATCTCCTTTGCCAAACTGGCATAAACAAGGCTCAGCCGAGGATTTTGCGCTTTCATATTTATTGATGAACAAATTTGGCTCTGCTTTTGTAATACGTTCATTTAATCCTTTAAAGTTTATTCTATAAAGCCAAGAAAATTACATCGAGCAAATGGTTGCCGCCAGAGTTCATGGCCCATATAATAGTGATTATATCACCCTTGCCAGAACTAAGGTGACAGGTCCTATCAACCCTGTAGAATAATTATCTTTAAGGCTTCAGAAGTTTCAGGTTTGCATTGACATTAGCCACGACTTCAAAAAAAACCAATACAAAGAAGCCTAGGTCGGCTAAAATATGGTGATCTGGCCAGCCAGTGCAAATCATCAAAGCAAGAGACTAAGCGCCGAGGTAATGCTTCCTATATTTCACATTCTTGAAGAAGAAAACAGTTCATGGAGGTCTTTATTCTTTGGTTGTTTATTTTACATGTGTCAAATCCGAAGTGACATTTGGTGCTATCTTCAAAAGTTATAGCGATTTTGTGATTACTTTTGATCCATGCTGTACTTTCGAAATACAACAGTCTATTTTACGGCGTATAAGAACCTTAAATGTATAGTTTTAAGTACAAATTTAGATTTTAAAGGCTTTTTATAACCGCCTAAAATCAGTATATTTTTACATATTTTGGGTTACCCTAATTATTATAAATTAAGTTTGTAGTTAAAATTTAACTGTGGCGGACGTGACATAACACGAAACAAACGTTTTTTAAAGTGCATTTTACAAACCCACACAAGAATATAAATAACTATGAACTGATTGGGCTCTCATATGAAGACGTATTGCATAATATGACATTCGAATATTTAATTGATATTGCGCAACGAAAGGGAGCAATCTTAACAGTAATCTGCAAGAAGTAAATGGTGTTTACAACTTTTATCGAGCCACCCATTCTTTTCTGAAGTAAATTTGATCTTTTATGAATTTAATTTAAATTTTCTTAAAGTTTTTTGAAATGGGTTATTCAAGGTTCCGTTGACATAGAAGGTTTCATCTGGATAGTCGAGCTAGTTTATAAACGTGGTTGTAGACGAACATATTCATATGTCGCAAAGAATTGCTTCTACTCGTACCGCTCATTCCCGCAAGACCTTCGGGGAGTGTTTGGTCGGCGATAAGCACGATGTCCCTTTAAGTAGAAATTGCAGATTTTCATCGATACTTTGAATGTCAAGTCCTTTTGTTTCGATATTATTGGTACACTGTATTTTAAAAGCAATGATTAAAATGAGTTAATAAATGAATCACTGTGAATTTTTTTATTCGGATACAAAACTATACTTTTCATTAGACAGTTACTTTTCGAAATTCTATAAGTATTTTGACTATAACAATTGATTTAAATTTACCCCGTTAACACATATTTTCTAAAGTTTTATATGTTAGTTGTACTATCACTTGAGCCTAGGCTTTCCGGTTTTGTAATTAGCCTGTATTCCTTTCGTTGCTCCTGGGGCACTTGTATCCCACAGCATGTTCACTTGAACCCGGAGCCTGCAATTTTGATAGGATATTCAAGGAAAAAGTCCCAACAGTAGCTGTTCAATAAGACGGTGATGAAGCCAGTGAATCAGGAACTTGTTTCAATGACAGAAGTCCAGATATTTGTCGTATTCGTTGAATAAAACCTGCGAAAATGACGATGACGAATGATGGCATATACGATCAACTTGCATGCCCTGGCATCGTAAAGACGTACCGCAAAATAATGGGTGGTGTGGACTTGGCAGAGCAAACGACAGAATTATATGATATAAACACAATCAAGCAAATGGAGGGAAAAAATCGTTTCTCGTGGCATGATGCTAGCTATTGTTAATTCCAGGCATGCTTAACCAACGAAACGATATCATTTCGTTACGATAATCAACGTTAATAAACGAAACGAAGTCATTTCGTTTCGTTTATTAACGTTAAGATCGTCAAATTAACGAAATGATTTCGTTTCGTTTTCTGCCATATCAAAACGAAATCAAATCGTTTATGTTGATTATTAATTTCAAACTATGCTGGCAAAGCTGATTGATGGTGGAGTCATTAAAGGTGAAAGCATTATCCAAGCTGATTGCAACTTTTCTCATGAATTTTGACAGTACGAACATTTCTCAGAGTATTTTTGACATTACCACCAACGAATTACACAAACAAATTACATAGAGTTTGTGTGTGTATGTGCGCTCGTTGTTGCCACCTTACGGCTTCACCATGGCTATAGCATTGCCAGCACAATTCAAACATAAAGTATCACGTTTCTGTTAACGTTTTTAACGCTAACGAAAGCTTTTCGTTTCGGTTAAAAACGAGATACAATTTATCTTGATAATTTCTTTATCGATAATATTTCGAAGTGTTTCAACGGAAACGGTGGAAATTTTTTGATAAACGATTAGCTTAACGTTAAGGTGCATCCCTGGTTAATTCTTGAGTTATATATCCAGAGTTTAAAAGTAATAAACGTCGCTTCATCTCAGTGTTTTTAGATTTTGCTGAGTCCCTAATTGAAAAGGAAAAGGGATATATATAATATAAACCATTTGGAAGATCATTGAATTGGTACAAAGTCGATGAGAAACGTAAGGGATCATTAAACCATTTAGCAGTAAAAAAGACGCTGAAGTCCTCCATGCGCCAATCGGAAAGTCGTGAAAGACAAAACTGATTGCCAGGCTTGTCATTTCCAGTCTAGGTATAACTTTTTTTACATTCAAAAGATAAATAAAATTTAAAATAATTTGTTATTGCAAAACAAGTTTTTATACGTCCTGTGTGTATTTTGCACCCTGTTTGGACAAACATGTCCCATTTTAAAATACTGTTGGGACGTATACTTGAAATACCGTTATCTAGATAAATTGCAAGCTTCACCGAGTTTCTACGCATATAAAGTAACGGTGCGTATCCCAAAAGTCACTCTAGTCAGCTGCTCTCTTAATTTTCTGTAAGACTACGTAAATCTCTTTTATAACTTTAAATTTATCCACTGTCGAATCGAAATAGAATAGATTAAAAGTTTTTTCTTAAGCTTGCTATTAAATTTCGTTTTAAGATAATTTTCAAGTTGGGACTTGCATATACACAAAAAACATACATACATATAAAACTTATAGAAATATTATATACATAAAACAGAAGCCTTGTTCTTACATAACATACAAAAAAAACAACAATTATAACAACAACAAAAAAGTATGGTTTAAGCAAAATAAGCTAAATGATAATTAATGATATTCAATATAAAAGTAAAATAAATATTTAGCGGAAATATTGTAATATTGTGAGTTTAAACGTATTGTTGCATTCAAAGGGTATAAATACAAAAACATTATTACAATTATGAAAAAAATAATGAAGAATTACTTAAATAAAAATAGCGGCAGGCAAAAATATTGAAAGCAATTATTGCAAATATGGGAGATAAATTAAAATTATTTGCTCTTTGAGTTCGCTCATCAATAATTTTTTTTATCATTTAGGTACTTAGAGTTTCTGTGGCAAAATTAAACCTCTAAAGCCGGATTCACATCGAAGTCTTGCCGCGTTGGTCCGCTATGACGCTTTGGCAGCGCCGTAAGTTAAAAATATCTTAACTTTTTGCCTCGCTTCACATTTCCCAAACTTGGTGTAGCAAAATATACGTCCGGACATATAAACATTGAACTCATCTGTCAGGCGAAGCAACGCAACAAAGCGTTCTATGTAAATCCGTTTAAAGCCTATTTTCATTCGAATTTTTATTTTGCTTTTTTTTTAAATAATATTTATTTCCTAAAAAATTGGCTTCATCATTCATAGAAGAACCTCAGCGAAATTCAAACTAAGCACACCACCTCAGTTATAAGGAAACTTTAAATAACCGCATTAATTAGCCTTTATTATATTAAAAATAGTAAAAGTTCTAAATAAGCATATAAAAATACATTTACAATTTCTCTGAAGTTGTTTATGATCATTTAATTACATTTCATATTTACCTATTCGAGTTGTATCAACGTACATAGTTGGATTGAGGTTGGTGCAAATGAAATTGGACTATAATAATAGTCGATAAAATGAAGGTTAATAAAAATAATAATAAATTAATATTTCAAAATTGTTTTGTGTAATTATAAAATACAAAAATTGTGTAATTTTTTCGATAGGCGTATCGTGTGGTAACGGGTAAGTACTCTCTGAAAGAAAATTTTCTCAAACATTTTTTTAACTTTGGTAAGTTTGTAAGTCCTGAGGCCCTATTCAGTAACTATGAGTTTTGAAATGTACATTTTTCTTTCATACAAATTATATGAAGAAAAAGTGTACATTTTAAAACTCACAGTTACTGAATAGAGCCCCAGGAGATGAAAATAAGAGCAAATCCACCAACAAAGCATACCAAAAAGATCAAAGGTCGGCGTTAATCTAATTACTCCTATAAAATGAAATATCTTTTTATGAAGTTTGGTAAAAACGAACAAGTAAATTAAATGATTTTAAAAAATAAAAACAAAATTTTATCTTAAGAAGAAACTAGAACAAATTGATATGAACACAACAAATGCAATTCATCATTATTCACAAGTCTCGCCAGCCCTGCAAAAATCGTTGGATCATGTGGTCCACTGGAGTACTTACCATTGTAGTCCACTGTAATGCAGAAGTGGACCAACTCATGTTTATACACGAACATATTGTAAGCCGATCATTGCTCGTTTTTAGCGATTGTAATCACTACACGATGTTTATTGGTCTGTGGGTACTCCATGGATTACTCTGATGTAATGCGGAGCTGGAGTATATGGTCCAGTCCTAGGACATCGCAATGTTAATTGGACCATATTTTTTATATGAATTGTGGTTAATTTTGGAGCACTCGGTTGGTCCATAGCGAGTACTCCATACATGCATGCATGGAGTACTCGCGATTTTTGCAGGGAGTTACCACTTTCATTTTGTTTCGTGGTTTGCCAATGGTTTGTATGCGGTAAACTATATCGTTGATTCGTTTTAAAACTTTGTATGGGCCTTCCCAGTTACACTGCAATTTCGGGGTTAAACCTTTTTTCCATTGTGGGTTGTATAACAGCACCAAATCTCCTTCCTGAAAACCTTCCGAATTAATTGCTTTATCTTATCTGGCTTTCACCTTGTCACTCATAATCTTTGTTCGTTGCCTTACAAGATCGTGTATTTCTCTCAGCTCTTCTTCCAAGACACCAGTGGATTTCTTGACATTTCTCTCTGCATCGGCATCTATCCCAAACTTCAAATCAGCTGGCAGTCGAAGGTCATTGCCAAAAATTACCTTTGCGGGAGTTTGACCCGTTGTATCATGCACTGCCGATCGGTAAGCCATCAAGAATAATGATATGTGTGTGTCCCACTCCTTATGGTACTTGTCTACTACTTTCCTTAAACGCTCCTCCAAGGTTCTATTGAAACGTTCCACCATATCATCGGACTGAGGATGCAATGCAGTTGTCCGTGTTTTTCGAATGCCCAACTTCTTACACATTTCTTGGAACACAGCTGATTCAAAATTCCTGCCTTGGTCAGAATGTAACTCCATTGGTACACCATACCTTGCAACCCAATCGTTGGTAACCACTTCTGCTACTGTTTCTGTACTGTGTTTTGGGATTGGGTATACCTCTGGCCATTTACTGAAATAATCCATAACCACCAGTACGTATTTTTTTCCGCGGTTGCTAGCAGGAAATGGACCTGCGAGATCCATGGCGATCCTTTCAAATGGCGCACCTGAAATATACTGCTTCATCCGGCCATGACTTCGTGTTTTGGGCCCTTTCGCTCTTCTGCAAACCTGGCAGTTGGTAATCCACTAGGTGACCGATTGACGGCAACCAACCCAATAGAATCTCTGCTTAATTTTCTCGAGCGTCTTCGTGATTCCAAGATGGCCTCCGCTTGGACCATTATGCCGCTCGCTGAGCACGTCAGGAATCCTTTTTCTGGGAACAACTATCAGTTTCTTCTTACATTGACCATCCTTACTCTCCCATACTCGATGCAAGCAACCGGATATCAATTCTAAACTGTTCCACTGTGCCAAATATGACTTCGCAATGGGACTCTCTGCTGACATCTCTCTATTTGGTCTTTCGTTTCATTCGAGCCCTTGCATAACATGTGACAGATCTGTATCTCCTAGCTGACACTTCCTTAGTTGTTCCTTGTTCTATTCAACCGTACACGTTATAGTCACTAGCCGGACATCTATAATGTCTTATTTAGCATGCTTGCATTCCAAACTACATGGTCTTCGTGACATTGGATCAGCATTTCCATGGGTACTACCTTTTCTATGCTCAATGCAAAAGTCATAGCTTTGTAGTCGCTCCATCCACCGTGCCAATTGTCCATCTGGATTACGGAACTGCAAGAGCCATTTTAACGCTGCGTGATCTGTCCTGACGTGGACAGTATAGGTACTTGTGAAAATGTTTAATGCACTCTACCAATGCCAACAGCTCTCTCTGTGTAACGCAATAGTTCCTCTCTGGTTTTCCAATTGATCGGCTGTAATATGCAACTACCTTCTCCTGTCCATCGACCAGTTGTGATAAAACGCCTCCTATAGCATATCCGCTCGCATCTGTATCTAGAATAAACGTTACTCCTGGAATCGGATATGCCAACATTGGGGCAGTGCACAAACGCTCTTTCAATGTTTGGAAAGCCACTTCTTGCTCCTTCTTCCATTCAAAAGCTTTATTTTTTCTTGTAAGCTCGTGGAGGCTATGGGCTACGCTGGCAAAAATTTGGTACAAATCGGCGGTAATATGTGCACAGCCCAAGGAAACTTCTCAATTCATGTAGGTTCTGTGGTCTTGGCCAATCCTTTACAGCCTCTATCTTTTCGTTCGCAGTGCAGATGCCCCTTGTCGTCATCTTGCGACCCAAACAATTTACTTCCTTTTTAAACAGCGCACACTTTTTGGGACTTAGTTTCAGACCAGCGCCAGCTATTCTCTGGAAAACTTCCTCTAAGTTTTTAAGATGTTCATCAAAGTTGCCCAATACGATGATGTCGTTCAGGTACACCAAGCATGTTTTCCAAAGTAGCCCTTTCAATACCTGATCCATGAGTCTCTAGCTGGTGCATTACAAAGTCCAAAAGGCATCACTGTAAATTGCCAAAGACCATCTCCGACGCCGAAGGCTGTTTTCTCTTTGTCTTCCTCCTTCACATCCACTTGTCGGTAGCCACTTTTCAAGTCCATTGTGGAAAATCATTTCATACCAGAGAGCGAGTCCAAAGTGTCGTCAATATTTCGCAATGGCTTGCTATCCTTTTTCGTGACGTCGTTCAACTTACGGTAGTCCACGCAAAACCTCATTTTCCCATCCTCCTTCTTCACAAGTACCACCGGTGATCTCAATGGACTAGATGATGGTTCGATGACGCCGCTGTCACTCATTTCTTGTACGATTTTACGCACAACTTCCCGCTTCGCCAGTGGAGGAGCTTGACGTATCGGCCTCGAGTCTCCAGTGTCAATTTGATGTTTCACAACATTTGTGCGGCCTGGTTTGGAAGCATCCTGGTCAAATATGTTTGCGTACTTTAGGAGCAGTTGCTTTACCTTACTCTGATAATCTTCCTCTAGCCCCTCTGTTCATGCCGTGATGTTATTTGAAAGATCAGTCTTGCTATTTGAAACGTGTTCCTGGAGCTGTTCACAGTTAATAACTACTTCAGCCTCTTGGCATCTTCCCAATATAGCTCCTTCTGTCAGTTTGAGTGGTGACTTGAACTCATTGAGTACTCTTGCCGGAATACGTCCATCTTGTTTTCTCATAGCCAGCGTTTTTCCTACAAGTACATTCGGTATTGATCTGTTTGCTGCCTCGACAACCCACAATTTGTTTGTCCCACAATCTCCATCAACCTTTGCACTTCACTTGCTACTTCTCCAATTACCTGGGTGTCCTCTCCCGTGGCTGTACGTAATCTTGCTACAAGCAATGGTCTTATCTTCTTTTTGTTAAATCTGATCGAATGATGGAATGAGATGCACCCGTATCTACAGTCAGTAAACGTTCGTTTCCATCCACATGTCCTCCGACAGTCAGATTGCTCGACCTTCTTCCAATCTGCGAGATAGAGATTATGTGGCATTCAATTGCGGGAGCCAGCTGTCGCCCCTTGCGGCGGACTCGCTTTAGTTTAACGATTGAGTAGATTTGGAGATTTACTCATCTCCTTCAGCTCTGCGTTTACGGCCACCCACATTGTTGGAACTATTAGGGTTGGTACTGCAATAACGTGCAATGTGACCTGGGTTGCCGCACTTGAAACATTTCATAACTCCGGCATTTTTCTGTCGTGATCTCTTCAGTGCTTCCAAAATTGCGTCTACCCACTCTGGCCTTTCTACTTCCACACGATGAGCTTTGTATGCTGGTTTACTCAATAGTGATGCCATTTCCTGAGTCCATGCATGGGATACCGTTTCAGCAAATGTTTGCTTTGGGTTCGCGTATGTGGCTCGCTTCGTTTCGACGTCCCGTATGCCATTAAAAAAGCTCTGAATCTTTACTGTTTCAGTGTATTCTACAGGTGTGTCCGCATTTGCAAGATAAGCCAATCTTTCAATGTCCGAAGCAAACTCCTGCAAAGTCTCGTTAGATTTTTGGCAGCGGTTTTGCAATTCTATTTGGTAGGTTTGTTTCCTGTGATCGCTTCCGTAACGTCGTTCTACAGCAGCTATCAATGCTTCATAGTTGTTCTGCTCTCCTTCGGGAATCGTCTGTATGATTTCGGCTGCTGGCCCCTTCAATGTACGAATAGAGCTGCGACTTTATCTTCAGCATTCCAGTTGTTCACTGCTGCGGTCTTCTCAAACTGTAGCTTAAAGACCTGGAAAAGAACAGAACCGACAAAGGATGGTGTTTTTACCTTTGGCTTACTCGCTGAAACAGCTGGGCGATTTAGTTGCAACTCCTGTATACGACCTCTCAAAGCATCCACCTCGGCCTCGATTTTTTCCTCAAACTGCGTTATTTTCTCGTACATACGCGCTTCGATTTTTGATGATATACGCGCCTCTTACGCTTCGAGATGTACTGTTATGGGTGCCTCTTGCTCTTTCAGTTGTGTTTCCATCTTTGATGTAATCTGTGTCGACATTTCTGAAATACGCGTTTCTTGGGCTCCAATCTTCGATGTTATAAGGTCCTCCTGCGATTCCAGTTGAGATGACATTTGGGCTTCAATCTTGGATGTTATGCGTGTCTCTTGGGATTCCATCTTGGATGTTAAACGTGTCTCGTGTGATTCCAGTTGGAATGCCATATATGTCTTCTGGGATTCCAGTTGAGATGCCACTGTCGATGTTTGAGCAGATATTGCAGCCAAAATCGTGTTCAAGTCTGTGCTCGCAACTGTCTGCGATGTTTGGTTTTTCTTTTCAATTTTTGTTGTTGTCTCGTCCCCATCAGGATGAAAGACATCATCGTCCACATTAATTCCTTCCGACTCCATAGCGTCTCGTAGCCGTGCTTGAAGTTCGATCTTATTGCCGGTTGTATTCAATCCACGGTTCTCCAACTCCTTTTTCAGTCGCTGACACCAATCGTAACGAATTTAGGGAAATTCCTCTTATTTGAAACCTTCTGCTTACGTTCGTATCGCTAAACTGTTGAATAAAACACTCCAATATTCTGTATTACAAAATGGTCTTTATTAGACTGCTTTGAAAGTACTTCACAATAAAACTTCACTTCGCAACTGATACCGTGCTTAAATCAAACTGATTACTGCCTACTCAGCTTTCGCTGCTTTTATACTCTCTGCTGTCTCGTTCGCATACTTCTAGGCGTTTCTTCTGCTAGAATTTTCTACTTGGTTACCAGCTATACGCGTCGGGTGTGTTTCTGTAGTTTATTGCCTCTCGCATAGCCATATGCGCGTGTATATGTGAGTAATGATGATTGCATACTTTTGTGAGTATCTCAGATATATGCATGAGTTTGTGCGTATCTCTCCGCTGCTTGTATGTACATATGTGTAGACATAATGATTGATTTGTTTACGTACATACAAGTGTGGCGCTTGCTTTATTTTTGTTGTGCATTTACTTAGTACCAGCTTAGAGATGGTAATATTCGTCACAATATGTTCCCCTGTTTTGTGCATTCAACCAATAGATGGCGCAGCTATTATTTAACACGTGCCATATAGGATGTACATACGGTTGCCACTTTGGTCCATTTGGACCAAAAATGGTCCTTTTAGGCAGTAGGTGCAATTTTGATACTTTTCTTTCTTTTTCACTGATGTAAAAATTTACAACATTTGCCACATTTTCATTAAAACACATATAATTTTCTTTACTTCAATGGAATTCTTACCACAAAAATTGCTCAGTCAATAAAATGTAGCAGAACAATGACATTTCATTAAAAAGAGAAGTGCTGGATGTAAGGGCAAACACATTACATGGACTTATTAGAAAAAATTCTTGTTTTAATATCCAGATATTTCGCTCGGTTATCAAACACTTTTTGTGATAGATTTTTTCACTAGTCGAGCTAAGAGAATTTTTTTTTCAAATGCACGTTTGGCACTAAGAAATTATCCTCTTTGAATACACAACGACTGATCCATGGCGGAACGATTCATGGTGGCAGCATGGTGACATACCTACACACTAGACTGGGTATATTTATTAACCGATATCGCGCCATCGATTTTTCGATAGATTTGGGCTCAGGAAAAAAAGTTCCACTACGCAACCGGAAAAAATAATTTTCGAGCCTGCAAAAAAAAATGGCGAAAGGGTGAATTTTTCGACCAACAAACACTCCCCAAAACAAAAAAAAAATTTTTTTTTTTTTCAAAAAACTGTTATCGCCATCGTTTTTACAACAATTTTTTGAAAAAAAAAAAAAATATTTTTTGGGTTTTGGGGAGTGTTTTGGTCGAAAAATTCACCATTTCGCCACTTTTATTTTTTCAGGCTCGAAAATTATTTTTTTGGGTATGCATAGTGGAACTTTTTTTTTCTGAGCCCAATTCCTATCGAAAAATCGATGGCGTGATATCGGTTAACTTTCGTCCATACAACTCGACCCAGGTTACCACACACAAATCACACATAGACGATTGCGCATTCACGAGTTCAAAATTGCTACGTTCTGCGTGGCTACGTCACAGTTGACTGCTTGAGCGGATGAAAGAAAGAGAGAAAGAAACTAGGGCCAAAGGAATAGACGTATGAATAGCCCATAAAAACCAGCTGATCTTTTGTTTACATGCGCAATGCGCAATCTTCTGTGTTTGATTTGTGATACCTACAAACATAAATAAAAATTCCATTTACTTTGTTTTTGTAAATTCGATGCACAAATGTCAAAATCGTACTGCGCCGGAAGTCGATGTCGTTGTGTACAATACCGAGTGTGTCAACTAAGCGATTAACGTCAAAACTACAAACAACGTCGCTCAGTTGATGCAAATCTCAGGTCTAGAGTTGCATTTTTGGTACGTAACACTACTTTAAGCTGCGTTGCATTTGATAGTTTAATAAAACTTTGTAGTATTTCCAGATGTTATAGTTCCTTTTATTTCCGCGGAAATATAAATAATAGAAGATTTGTAGCCTCCAACAATGCGTAAACATACGAAAAGCAAAATTTATTAAAATTAGAATCAATAAACTCTAGAGAAACTTAATAAAATATTGTAACGAATTTACTTGCAAATCCTCCTATTTGCAATCCTCTGCTAAGTTCGAAAAACTAAACTGTTGAATAAATAACTCCAATTTGTAATAATGCAAAATGGCCTTTATTAAAGTACTTCACAATAACACTCAAACTGTGCAACGAATAGCTTGCTTAATAACCAAACTGATTATAGCTCAAATGAAACTCTACTATTCAAAATAATACTGCCCTTGCTCGCTAGATAGCGTCTTAGTCGAAACTGCTTGACAACTCAAATCAAACTGAATTCCTGCGCCTCTACAATTGCCGCCTTTTATACTCTTGGATTTCAACGTACGCATGTGTTTGTGCATTGACTCTCCGCTGCTCGTATACGTACATGGTACATATGTGTAGACGCAATTATTGTTTCGTTTATGTAGATCAGGGCCATTCAAAACTGAAAGTGCACCTGTATTAGTGAGAGCGCAATCGTCGCGATGATCGTGCGGGTGAATTGATTTTTTCATTTATTCGCTTACTAGCAAGCAACGAGCTAATAACAAGTATGTGTATCGCGCATAATTTTTCATACATATTTTGATACCGATCTGCCGATACCCACCACTGATGTTGCTACGCCAAGTGCCAAGCGACGACTAACTCAATTAACGACGACAGAGCGAATCATATGTGTGTGAATTGAGAGGGCACAATTGTGCTATGAAATGAATGGCCCTTATGTAGATACATAGTGATTGATCTATGGATGTGAATTCACGACACTGCTTAACATCGGCTTAGAGACGATAGCATCGCTCAGTGCTGCTAACATTCGTTACACTGCCCTCCACCTAAGTCTGATCGTCCCGATCAGCCAAATCTCTCGATCTATACGCTGCCAGCCTTTCCAAATGAACCACTCTTCTAATCCGTGGTTTACCATTGGTTTGTATGCGATAGATGGTATCACTGATCTTCTTCACAACTTTGTACGAACCTTCCCAACTGCACCGAATCTTGGAGGGAACACCTTTCCGCCGGTAAGGGTTGTATAATAGTACCAAATCTCCCTCCAAGAAACCTTCCAAATTTTTTTTCCCATTGTACCTGCGTTTCATCTTACTACTCATTAGTCTTGATCGTTCCCTCGCACTCTGTTGTTTGGCCAATGAACTTCTTCGCAGAGCTTGCACTTGACGGATTGGCTTTGCATCATCATTATCGTCTGGACGTTTCACAACAGTAGTGCGCGCTGGCTTGAAACCACCCTTGCATTCCATCTGAAAAATTCTTTCAGTCATTTTAGTGCGTCCATTAAGTTTTGTCGATGTCGGTCTTTTTCTCGCAGGTACTTTTAATTTCGGTTTATTTGGCACTTTCGATCCATCAACCTTTTCTTTTGACTTTCGTGGCCTTTGTCGAGTCTTCTCCGCCATTACTCGATTACTACTGAACCCTTTCTCCAACTTGAAGTTAAGTGGAATATCCTGGTTCTCATAACGCATCACCCTTCTCTGCATATCGATCTTGATGTCGTGGTCAACCATGAAGTCCACTACCAATATGACTTCTTCAACGATCTTCGCCACCACGAATTTGCGTAGAACCGTGACCTTTCCAATCAAGACTTCACATATTACTTCTCCTTGAACTTGGTTATACTCTCCAGTGACCGTACGCAAACTTGCTCCAGGTAACGGTTTTACTCTCCTGTTGACCAAGTCAGATCGGATCAAGGAAAGAGATGCGCCCGTATCTACAGTCAGTACACGCTCCTTTCCATCCACATTCCCTCTGACGGTAAGACTGCTTGATTTCCTTCCAATTTGCGACACAGATATCACAGGACATTCAATAGCCGGGGCAAGTTTTCGTTCTTTACATCCGACACGCTCTTGCTCATTTCCTCCAGCTTTGCGTTTACGGCCACCCACATTGTTAGAACTGTTAGGACCAAGATCGCAGTAACGTGCAATGTGACGGGACTTCCCGCATTTGAAGCATTTGATAACTTTTTCACTCCGCTTTTGCGATCCTTTCAGCGCCTCCAATATTGCGTCTACCCACTCTGACCTTTCCACTTCCACACGGCGTGCTTTGAAAATTGGCTTACACAGAAGCGAAGCTGTTGGCTTTGGGTTTGCGTATGTAGCTCGCTTTGTTTCGACGTCCCGTATGCCATTTATAAAGCTCTGAACCTTTACCATTTCAGTGTATTCCACGGGTGCGTCCGCATTTGCTAAATGAGCCAATCTTTCAATATCTGTAGCAAACTCCTGCAATGTCTCATTTGCTTTTTGGTAGCGGATTTGAAGCTCAATTTGGAATATCTGTTTGCTATGATCGCTTCCGTAACGTCTCTCTAAAGCGCCCATCACTGTTTCGTAGTTGTTCCGCTCGTACTCTGGGATGGTCTGTAAGATTTCCGCAGCTGATCCTTTTAACGCTACGAATAGAGCTGCGACTTTATCTTCAGCATTCCAGTTGTTCACTGCTGCGGTCTTCTCAAACTGTAGCTTAAAGGCCTGGAAAGGAACAGAAACGTCAAAGGATGGTGTTTTTACCTTTGGATTGCTTGCTGAAACAGCTGGGCGATTTAATTGCAACTATTGTATACGACCTCTCAAAGCATCCACCTCGGCTTCGATTTTTTCCTCAAACTGCGTTATTTTCTCGTCTATACGCGCTTCGAGTTTTGATGATATACGCGCCTCTTGCGCTTCGAGTTGTACGTTGTAGTTATGCGTGCCTCTTGTTCTTTCAGTTGTGTCTCCATCTTTGATGTAATCTGTGTCGACATTTCTGACATACGCGTTTCTTGTGCCTCAATCTTCGATGTTATTCGTGTCTCTTGGGATTCCATCAGTGATGACATATACGTTTTCTGTTCTTCCAATTGTGATGTTATTTGCGACGCCATTTCTGAAATGCGTACCTCCTGTGATTCTAGTTGTGATGATATTTGCGACGACATTGACGTTACTGTCGATGTTTGAGCAGCTATTGCAGCCAATATCATGTTCAAGTCTGTGCTCGTAACTGTCTGCGATGTTTCGTTTTTCTCTTCAATTTTTGTTGTTGTCTCGTCCCCATCAGGATAAAAGACATACTCGTCCACATCAATTCCTTCTGCTTCCATTGCCTCTCGTAGCCGTGCCTGAAGTTCGAGTTTAACGCGGCTTGTATTCAATCCACGGCTCTCCAACTCCTTCTTCAGTTGCTGGATCTTCAATTCACTGAACTTTGCCATGTCCTTGTTGTCCTCCGGAATTTATTCAACAATTCCCCTTCTGACACCAATTGTACTTGCAAATCCTCTTATTTGCAATCCTCTGCTAAGTTCGAATCACTAAACTGTTGAATAAATAACTCCAATTTGTAATAATGCAAAATGGTCTTTCTTAAAGTACTTCACAATAACACTCAAACTGTGCAACGAATAGCTTGCTTAATAACCAAACTGATTGATAGCTCAAATGAAACTCTGCTATTCAAAATAATACTGCTCTTGCTCGCTAGATAGCGTCTTAGTCGAAACTGCTTGACAACTCAAATCAAACTGAATTCCAGCGCCTCTACAATTGTCGCCTTTTATACTCTTTGGTTTCCTCGTTCGCATTTTTCTAGAATCTACTAGCATTGTCCATGAGCTCTCAAACTTATCAGCTATAACTAAAATTGCATAATTGTATACATCTTTTAGGCGCTTCCAGAATCTACTAGTCCAGTAGCTCTCAAACTTCTCAGATATATGAATGTGTTAGTGCATTGACACTCCGCTGCTCGCATACGTACATGGTACATATGTGTAGACGCAATTATTGTTTCGTTTATGTAGATACATAATGATTGATCTATGGATGTGAATTCACGTCACTGCTTAGCATCGGCTTAGAGACGATAGCATCGCTCAGTGCTGCTAACATTCGTTACAATATAAAGCGCCACCCGTGTAACATGTTTCCCTTAGGAAAAATTTCATTTCTATGTCTGTTTACACAAATGCATAAGGGAAAAAGTGGATAAACCCTTTGGTCGCTTCAAAGCAAAGATAACGCAAGGCGCTTCGTATGGCGTTGCCAAAGCGTAGGCACGCAACCAAAGAAGGTAAATCTTTCGATGCTTCGCCCGACAGATGATATGGCAGCTCCTATAACTTGCTAAACATAGTTTCCTTAAGGGATTCAAAAAGTTGAGAAATTCTCAAAGGAGGATTTCTAACTTTTTCATCGCTTTAAAGCGAAGACAATGGCAAGCAGTCTCATTTTTATAATACGAAAGTTTGATTATTAGGGACGTTTTTTTTTTCATTTAAAAATGCTGTCCCCAGATTCTTGATTAGACAAATGTAATGAACTTGGGTACAGAAAATATTTTTCCGATACACTTTGTTGTTAAGTTTTAAAGTTTTTCAAAATAATTTGAAAAACTCTGAGTTTTCCATGCTTTTTACACTTAAAAGAGTAACCTCATGTATTAAATAAAATTTTTTTATGAAGATAAATAACTCTGAACTGAACAATTTTCGCTATGATATAAATTTAAAATGCTGTGGAACAGGAGCAACACTTGTGTGACTACATAAACCGTGTTTCAATCTTTTACGTCCCTGCATAGAACCCAATCGACCGTTTTCAACTAAAGCAACAATGGCAACCCAGATTTTCTCGTTATGCAAACTTAAGCGAGTGCCTTTCAGAAAGAAGTCAGCGCACTTTTACTTATCCACAATTGGTCGATGTATCAAATCAAATAAAAGAAGTTTATAATCAGCTGTCCATGCTGCCACCTTGTATCGTTCCGCCATGGACTGATCAACAGTTGTTTTTGCTGAAAATGCCCATTGAAATGTCAAATGACCGATCAAAAGAAGTTGAGTAAATGTAGCGGAAAGAAGTTTTGCTTAGTAATTTGACCAAAGAGGATAACAATCTTTGGTTTCACAAAGTTCCAAAAGATTACAATGCACCGTCGTATATTTTTTAAAATCTTTGATTTGACGTAAAATGCAAACTGTTGAGTGAATCAAAATCAATCAACGGCTGATCAACAGTTATGTTCGCTGAAAGCGTCCAATGGTGCATGATTTCATTCATTGTAAAAATTATTAGAAATGGATAGCAGAAAGCGTATGACTTTCCTTAAAAGGTGGATACTACTGGACAAATGAAATTTTGACTAAGCTTTCCTTGAACGTTTTTGATATGAGCTTTTTCTTTTAATGTGGAGACTAACAAGCCAATCTAATATAAACGCACGCAAGTCATTTTCTGTCAAAAATATCTCGTGCACATACAACGTGTATGCGAGCAGCCCAAATTGAATTTGCTGCGTGAAAACCATGTGCAACTATATACAGGTTGGCTCATCTGTAAAGCAACAAAATATGCCTGTTCAAATTTTCAAAATCTGTGTATTGGTGTTGGTGCGAATGGTATGGAATGGAAACATAAAACTTAGCAGTTTTTGTATGTGTAAGTAAAATGTTACCAATGTGTTGGTGTCATTTTGAGTTTGCCATCTCCTTTTGACAATCCCTTCGACCATGCAATGACATAAATAAAATCAGCTGATGAGATGAGCCAACCTATACATAATTGAACCATGGTGAAAACCTAACTCGATTTCCAATTTTTGTTCTGCGTGACATTTAGATTTGACGTTTGCACACATACTTTATATTGTCGCAACGCATGCTTATTTGTTTTAGGGCAAAAAACGACGGTTGTTTGCGTGCGCTAAAAAAACGCAGTTCGTTTTTATTAGGTTGACATGTAAGTTTTACTTTTAATAAATGGTAGGTATACTGGAAGTGGAAAATCACCAAATAACTCATTGATATACCACAGTTGTGTAAAGCGGCTATACCCTATTCGATGCTTTCACCCTAATGAGCGAGACACAATGAAGTTTTTCATATAGATGAGTTCAACGCATTCTTTGCATGTCAGTAACATAGCCACAATCAAATAAGATGTTGCGTTTGTAAATATAAAGAAACTTCATACTTGGCAATTGAACTTTATTTCGCCTTGCCCCTTCACGTACAAAATTTATTGAAGCACTGTTATAAACCTTATCACTATACAAGAAAAATACTTGCTTACAAATTGTGTGTCTTATTCATTTGTTAAATTGCAGTTTTTAGCTGTAAAAAATGTTAGAAAATTACCAACGAGTGGGAAAACAGTTTCACTTTCACAGCCCTTAGCAAAAGCAAATGTGAAATTCTTATTCTTATGCTTTGCTTGCCACAAAAGTGTAATTCCTTACTTTAGCTCGCAACCGCTGAATCTCGTCCAATCGGGAGAGGTGTCAAAAGATGCGTTTTAGGCCCAGGACGACGAATCCGAGAGCAGAAATTAAAAATTGGCGGCCTTGGGCCGCGCTTATAAAAAAATTACCCTAGGGTGGTCTAGCACCGGTTTAGAGACCAAACTATACGCACTCCAAATAGGTTTATCTACAGTTTTTTTTGGGTACAAAATCATCAAAATTTTCCATTGTGTTTGCAGATCTCTCTGGAAAGAAATAAAATTTTCGATTAACGCTTTCGGATTCGTTTACCGGGGCCCAAAGCTCATCTTTTGATACCTTTTATGTATGTATTTATTTGGAAATTTGTTCCTAGCACAATAATTTTGGCAAATTATTTAACAGTGCTAGTCATGAATAGTATGAGCTATAAAAATTGAACATTTATAATAATAATAAATTATATTAATCAAATTAAATAAAATATAACGGATAATAGTGAAATATTTATGTATGTAAATGTAAATCTTAAAACTAAAGAAAAGTAATTAATAAATATTAAAAGATAGCAGTAGTTATGATAACCTTTGGCTGGTTATAGATCGAATAGTATTTAACAAATAAAGAAAGAAGACACAGAGAAAGGAAAAGGACTTAGAAATGAACATTTTAACAACAACAATTTGAGATCCAGTTTAAGAGTCGTTAAAAAATGATGTTAGATCTTTTTTGAAGTGCAGAGCATTACTTAAGGGTCGAAGACTTGTAGGTAGGGAGTTCCAAAGACGTATTGCAGTAACAAAGAATTGGCACTCAGCGGTTAGCGTGCGGTATCTAATGTGCTTAAGAAGATGCACCGATCTTGATGATTGCAGAAAAATAAGCTTACGATATAGATAGTCAGGTTCCTTCGTGTGTATCAATTTATGGAGGAAGGACAGTGTTTTGATTTTTAAAAGATTTTCGAAAGAAATGTTTAACAACCTTTCAGCATGTTGTGATACATGGTCAAGTCTTTTCAACCCATAAACATATTTAGCAATGTTGTTGTAAACAACATTTAGTTTGTTCTTGCACAGATAGTCACAGTTTGAGTAAATCACACAACCATGGAGTAGCGTAGGTATTAAGTACGCTTTAGCCAGAAGTAGTCTTATGTGCAAAGGCGTGAAATACTGTGTTAACCATAGTGTACGAAGCATTCATACACTTTTCCAACCGTTCTAAAAATATGGTCTTTCCATGTTTTGATAAAAATTACACCTAAGTTTTTCCCCGTATCTACGTATTCTATAACGGAATTGTCGAACACAACATTCTCTAAATCATTAGTGGGAAAAGACCTTCTATGAATAACAATACATTTTGACTTATTCAGGTTTATACATAAGCCATTCATTGTAGCCCATGAAAATATTTGATTCAAATCGTGGTTTAAATTACTTATGCACAAGCTAGTTTGATCACGAGGACAACACGTAAATAACTGCACATCATCAGCGTAGATATGAACATTACAATACTTAAGGAAATCGGGTTAGTCATTGATATACAGAACAAATAACAGAGGACCCAGGATAGAGCCTTGAGGGACGCCTCTTAAGACATGTAGGAAGTCAGAGTTTTCACCATCTATACATACTGCTTGAGTCCTATCGCCATGATATGATCTTATAAGGGCAACTGCATAACCAGAGAAGTTAAATACGTTTTCCAGCTTCCTACAGAGCAGAGTGTGGTCTACAGAATCAAAAGCTTTAGAGTGGTCAAGAAGTGTTAAGAAGGCAATGTAACTTTCATCCACTCGCTCACGAATTTGTTCTGTCACAGATAATAGTTCCGTTGTACAGCTCCGCTTTGACCTGAAACCGGACTGACTGTCTGACAGCAGCTTGTATTCATGTACACATGATACGATTTCCCGATATTTTTTGATGTGTTTCAGCAGTTGTGAGCTAAAGTAAAGAATTACCAAAGACAGTCATAATGCGTAGAATCCAGTTAAACGCATCTATATGAAAAATTGCGCTCGACTCGTAACATACGATCACGGATCGCCAACCATACGAAATAAAATTACGTGATACGTCAAACGTATAAACAAAATGGGATTATAACATGCAATAGCAAACGGTACGTAATTTATGTTCAACTCACAATAAATGCTAAGATCCACACTAGGTTGGACTGTATTTTTTGCTTACAATAGATTTTTAATTGTCACATTGGTTGCCAAAAATATAAAAAATTAAGCAAGCAACTACGACGGATCAAATTTTATTTTTTTTTTGTTTTGAACTCCAGTAATGTTGGAGGCGATGAAAAAATAGTCAGAAGGCGGTTAAGAGTGCAGTAACGCTTTGAACTTATCGAACAAAGTGCAAGCATATAATTCATGTATTATTTCTTTGTAACAAATTAATGTAAAATTACTGCATTTTCTTGAAGAGATTTCGCTTAGATACTTTCTGGAGAAGTTAAATTTGAATTCCGCCAATTTCCAGTTTGAGTTCGAATGAAAGTGGAACGGAACGTATACTTTCAGTCACTCGTCACGTATGTTGCGATCCAAAATTACTATCGAAGTAGTACGTTCACGAATGTCATAATCCGAAAATCTTGTTTTAACGTAACGAGTTATACGATCACAGTAGTTACGATATGGCCCCTGCTTATGTGACGGGGCTTTAATAAGGCTTTACCAAAGTGTAGAGTTGGAACATCTGATTTTGACAATTTATGTATAATTCAACATTTGCAACAAAGTGGTGAAAAGTGAGTGAAAACTGCTCAATTGTTAAATTATAATTTTTGTAAATAATTAAATGAAATGTTTTGCTGTTGGCGAACATGTCTTAATGGAAATATGGGGAAAACATCTTCTTCAGCAGCAAATCGCTTACGTGACCCAGATATATTCCTGGATGCGTCTTTTGCTGGCAAGTGACAAAATATTCCAATATGCTAAGATAATGAAAGTAGATTTATTTTAGTCGTTCACATATTTCCTTTTAAAGGTCCCGATGTTATACTACTTTCCAAACAACTGCGCATTACTGGGTCTGGCGGTGCTTTGACCACAGCACCACTTGTTCAATCCAAATCTTACTTTGAAATAAAGATACAACAAGGTGGCAGCTGGTCTGTCGGCCTAGCAACGCGTCAAACAGATTTGACGAAAAAATTAGGTGGTAGTGACAAAGAATCCTGGTGCCTGTGTTCAGATAATGCCACACGTCACAACAATGAGATCTTTCGTCCCGTAGTTGTGACCACACAAGAACCAACTAACCTTAGTAATTGTTTTGTCAATGGAACAGCCGCCGTAGCCGGTCTAAATGGCATTGAAGATCTGCCTGAAGACAATTTTCTGAGCAGTGATGTAAATATTAGTAACGACAATCCTGATCGCAACTTGATTACACAGCCTCAGCATAATTTTCCAGAAGAAGGAGACGTTGTGGGTATCGCATTCGATCATATAGAACTGAACTTTTTCTTTAATGGCAAAAATCTGGATGTGCCTTTCCGCAATGTAAAAGGCACTGTTTATCCTGTTATATTCGGTAAAATATATCTCTCAATGAGTCCAAAATATTCCATATAAGATTATATTTTTTAACAATAGTGGGCAATGGAGCGATTGTTGACATTATATTGGAAAACTTTCATTATGGACCACCGCAAGGATTTGACAAAATTATGCTAGAGCAATCTCTGCTGTAGAGGTCACTTCATAGAACTTATCATAGGAAAAGCTATTGCATTATAAAGTTAAACGATCTAGTTTTGCCTTGTGTCGATAAGTATAGCTTATTTATTTGTTATTTCTGTTAAATAATAGGAAAACTATAAGTTATCGCGCCTAAAAAACTAGTCAGTATAGCAAAATAAGTATTAAATTAATGCTGTTTCGAAACCTTCTGAAATTAAGAAATGAACCTTATTTTGTCGTTTTTAATTTTAAAAGATACATAAATACTTACATATTTAAATATTTTTTGGCCATTCGGTTTTTGAAAGTAGTTTTTTCATAGAAGCGAATATGTCAATGACAAAAAATTGCATATGTTTCCACATTGCTTGCTATTTTTTGACTTCTTTTTAAAATAAGAATGGCAACCGAGAGGGCTGATTATGAATAAAATAATATTTCTGACTAAAATATTACATCCTACTTATTGGCTACAGTTTTCGATAATTGTGCTTTAAAGCTGATGTAAAAATATGGTGAAAAAACAATTTATGTTATATACTTATCTCTTTGTAATAAAAACTTCAACACTGATCAATTTTCTAAGTTCAAACTTTCAAGTATTTAGGGGGAAGTATTTATTTCAATTTCGCCACCCACATACATAACAAAAACTGTTGGTTCCGAACGTTTCACCGAATTCTTCATAAACTGATAATTAGAGCCAATTAAAAATTGAGGGTTAAGAATCAATCGAATCAATAATAATATTTTAGTCGACAGTAATCGGTTCATTAGAATTTCAGCAGAAAAATGTTTAAATATATATATGGGGAATTCTTTGGCAAATCAGCCACCTCCCCCCCCCCCCCCCCCCCCTGCCCGTTTCAATTTTGTGGAAAAAAATTTTTTGACCACACAAAAAAATTTGCCAAGTATAGTTTTTTATGCCATTATAGGTGTTTTTTTAAAAATAAAGTTTTTTAACCTGAAAGAAACTGTCTAAAGTTAGGCATCTCGCAAAAAAGTGTCATTTTTTAGTCAAAAATGATCGAAAAAAATATAATTCCTTAATAATAATGACCAAATTACTTATTAGAAGTATTGTGGGGGTCGCTGAACCAGAATCCGATGTCAAATTTCAAACTCAAGATGGTGCCCAACATACAGAATTTAGTAGAAACGGGTCAACAGAAAAATACTGTCCGCCATCTTGGATCCGCCATCTTGAATTTGTAATTTGACATCGGATTCTGGTTCAGCGACCGCACAATACTTCTAATAAGTAATTTGGTCATTATTATTGAGGAATTATATTTTTTCGATAATTTTTGACTAAGAAATGGCACTTTTTTGCGAGATGCCTCACTTTAGACAGTTTTTTTTTAGGTTAAAAAACTTTATTTTTAAAAAACACCTAACGGCATAAAAAATTACACTTCTTGACGAATTTTTTCGTGTGCTCAAAAAATTGTTTTTCCCAAAATTGAAATGGGCAGGGGGGTCGCTGATTTGACAAAGAATTCCCCATATATATTTATACTTACTATTTTACTAAGATCAGTTAACTCTAATCTAAATATATTTAACTCTGTCTAATAAGAAACAAATTAAGAGATTATACGTAATATGTGTAATTAACAAAACTTATGTACATAATTAAAATCAAATGCTGAGTGTTAGAACACAAGATATTTCATGTAGCTACAATTCCTCTACGCTTCAAGATCTGCATACGTAGCTTCTTCCAAGCGTCGCTCCAAAAAGAAAAATATTTTTAAAAAAATTAAACAAATTAATTTATGCTGTATAATTCCCATTATAAAAAAGTTGATTGTGTATAAAATTAAAAAAGGAAAGTTTGCACCACATATTTGTAGCAACAGAAGCACAGCACAAAAGTTTGCAAACGAAAAATTGTGAACAAACAACTTCTTGCTCTTTTCTAGGCGTATTTACGCCTAGCGACCAACATTGCTGTACGCCTAGTTACATGAAATTTTCGTGCTTTGTCTCTTTCATGCAGCTGACGCCACGTACGCAGCTCTCCATTCAAGTACATGTGTTCGACATCAAAGCGTATAGATTTCGCTTGCAGCGTCTAATACGCGTCTATGACGTGTAGCCTCGTGTGCACCTTGCCTTATGGAGAAATACATTTTTTTGTAGTATTTTTTTCATTCAAACAAACAAAAAAATAATATTTGTATAACATTTTATGCTAATGTAGTAATTTTTTCATACATTTTCTGATCTGTTGTGAACGCGGAATTGCTTCATCGGTATGCCCCGTCAAAGGACTTGTATTCCGTTTCCTTTTGCAATCCCAATGCACAAATTGCAATTCCGAAAATTTTTAATTTAATAAACAAAACGATAGTATATCATAAATGGATCCGAAAAGGGCCATAAATCAGTCTCTTTGGTGGCCAATTAGGGCATATTGGCATACATATGTGTAAAATATAACTCATGTTTAGCCTCATATGATATATGTATGAAATTCGACTCACATCGGACGACCATCGCAAGAAGGGTAATACACACATTTCGGAGTCTAAATGTTCTCATAAAGAGCGTAAAAGCTCCAATTTTGTACTCCTTTATGTCTCTTTTAAGACTCCAAATACTTGTAGGGATTCGACTACTTAACACAAAAACAAAAATATATGAACAGCTTATGTATATCGTCACTGATGTTTGTGCACCTGTACCAAGCCTGTAGTGGCAATATAGAAATATTACATATGTTTATGTATTCTATCAACCGATTTCTCTCTAGTCGATTGACAAGCTCTAATATTAAAAAGATTAAGGCAAAGCTTTTCTTCTAATATTGGTGTGCTGCTTTATTACTACAAATTGTCGGGCGTGCATGTTTTTTCCGCTTAAAATATTTAAGTACGCCAATTTGTAGGAAAATTGGAAGAAAATATTACATTCATTTCTGGGATAAGGGGCTGAGAAGTGCAGTACAAAGCCTTTTATCTTCCGCAATTTTCAAGCTGACCTAAGCGTGGGGAATATTATTACAAATATGATTGCCGGAACGTACCGGCAAAGGACAATCAACATCGAAGTATTGCTACAAAAACAAAATAACACTCCACAAAACCTTCGAGAAATATCTTTATCGACCTAAAAACAACAACAACAAAGCTGATAGAAAATTGTGACGAGGGTTTAGCTTACGCCTTCAACTCTTAAGCTAATGCTAATTTTTATGCATGATACCAAGAATGGTCAACAAACAATCAAAATTAACTTAACGAAATGATTTCGTTTTGTTTCTGTTAAAAACGAAACGAAATTTATTTTAATAAGTGCTTAAACAATAATATTCTCAAGTATTTCAACGGAAACCTCTGAAATTTCTTGATTAATGTGAAACTTAACGATACGATGCATCCTTGCATGATAACCATTGTCTTGAAACTTTATTTTAATCGATCGTGGATTATTTTATTATTTTGTAATGCTGCCAATGTTAAAAATATTGGTTTACACGATTGAAAAATAAAAACGGATTTCATGGAGCTCGAATTTTTCATAGAAAAAGTTCCAGCTCTAGAGTGTAATTCCAATTGGAAGCGAAATAAAAGAGACACAAGAAAGTTTTATAGATAATCAGGGCTGTCATGGAATCCAAGTCGGTTTTGCGTTTTGTCGGAATTACAAACCAATACTGATTTAAATCGGTGTCATAAAACCGTATTGGTTTTGTTCTTTTCGAATGTAAATAAAAGCGATGTTCGAATTGGCTGTTTTGCAGTGTTATCGGTGCACCGGCAATATTGATATTAGTTTTTTTGAAAAAATGTTATAAAATAATTGTTTTGTGCATCTAAACAGAAATAAACAAATTTATTGAGATAAAACTAGCATCAACATTTGTAGCATTTATGTTATTGGAAGACGAAAGTTGCGTGAAGGTCAAAAGGAAAATTTTGAGGAATCGCAGCAATCCATTTGAGTTGCCAGAGACAGCGTAATTAAAAATATATCTTAATATGGGTTTCCAAATATTGTAACGAATTTACTGCAAATCCTTTTATTTGCAACCTTCTGCTAACGTTCGAATCACTAAACTGTTGAATAAATAACTCTACTATTCAATAATGTAAAATGGCCTTTATTAAAGTTCTTCACAATAACACTACTATTGTTCGCCAGATAGCGTCTTAATTCAAACTGATTGTCGCGCCTCTACTGTTGCTGCCTTTTATACTCTGTGATTTCCTCGATGCATCTTCTAGGCACTTCCAGAATTTACTTACTGCTATAAAATTATAACTACAGATGCACGTGTATAGCTTCTCACATGCGCGTGTAATTGTGAGCGACACGTCCACAATTATAATTGCATACTTTTGGGAGCATCTCAGATAAGATACCTGCATGTGTTTGTGCGTCTCTTCTCCTCTGCGTGTGTGTACATATGTGTAGACATAATGATTGATCTATTGATGTGCATACATGTCACTGCTTAGCATCGGCTTAGAGATGATAGTATCCCTTAGTGTTGCTAATATTCGTCACAATATATATAGTGTATTTGCAGTTTCATTATATATTATCGCATAAACAAAGAGGCTTTCCGAATGGTACTGGACACCATTGAAGGACGCTTAACTCGCTCGAAAGTTATGCCAGTGCTGCAACTAGCAGCTACGATCAAAGATCAGTTGGCAAGGATTATAGCATAAGTGTAGGTAGCAGCGAGGTGTCAACGATTTTAGATGATGAGCTTCGTGAAGCCCTTCGCAATATCTGGATGTTTCTCCATAAATTCAATCAAAATACTGTTTTGCATTGGATTTTTATGCTACCTCTATTAAGAATGAAAATACATATATGTAAATTTACATTTATTTTTATAAAATAAACCTTAATTTACTTTCATTTCTTGAAAATATTCAACTGCAAGAGAAAAACAACTATGAAGAAATGAAATCCAACGGCATTAAACTGATTGGTTTGTTTCCGATAGCAAAATCGATATTATCGGATTCTGAGACACTTAAAACCGACACTAATTCCAATACGAACATTAAACCGATAACATTGGATTTCATGCCACCAAAGTAATTCTTCTGTCGTTTTTAAATCCGATTTCGACAACAATTGGATTCCATGACAGCCCTGAATAATTGCGAGTTTTACAACTGCGGCTCACGCTCAATTCTCACGGGAATGCTCTGGATCATTGAGAGACTTGAGAAGCAGATGTCGTGATATTTTACACGTGAAATGTGATAGGCAGATGTCGCCGCTGTTTTTTTATTTAACTCATACGGCGAAAGGCTAAGCTGCGACATCTATTTTTGAAAAAGTAGGTTTATTAAAGACAGCGTTGCCAATCTAAAGACATCTAAACACAAATTGAACCAGACTTCTATCTGGATTTATCTGGCTCAAATCGTTGTTGTTGCATTTATATGCAAAATTATTTATCTGGCTCAGGCTCTTTGCCACCGGATGATGGCTAATCTATATCCTAGTAATGTTGGCCGATCCCGTGATTTTTGAGGAACAATGTTATCTGTGATTGTGACCTCTCAGTCACAGTGGCTTTTAACTGTGACTGTGACTGAAAAAAAAAAACAAATACCACGCCAACAGGAATCAGTTTTATATTTTCCCCTGCGGATTGTGTTTTGTGAATAATAAACTTTGCGTAATTTTTTGGGACATCTACTGTTATTCAGTCGCAGCTTAAGTAACTTGCTCATTGTATTGGTTCATAGCATAGAAGCGATTTATTCCTGTGATGAGAGCTATGTTTGAGCCTGTGATTGGTAACGGGATATAAATGGTGTCACAGGAAATCAGTCACGAATATTCCATGTACGCTTTCGCTGAAATGTACTGTGATACCTCAGAAGCCGTGACAAAATCACAGGTACACGGATATTTGCCAACTCTATTTCCCAGTCCACCGGGCGGCCACCGTGGTGTGATGGTAGCGTGCTCCGCCTACCACACCGTATGCCCTGGGTTCAAACCCCGGGCAAAGCAACATCAAAATTTTAGAAATAAGATTTTTCAATTAGAAGAAAATTTTTCTAAGCGGAGTCGCCCCTCGGCAGTGTTTGGCAAGCGCTCCGGGTGTATTTCTGCCATGAAAAGCTCTCAGTGAAAACTCATCTGCCTTTCAGATGCCGTTCGGAGTCGGCATAAAGCATGTAGGTCCTGTCCGGCCAATTTGTAGGGAAAATCAAGAGGAGCACGACGCAAATTGGAAGAGAAGCTCGGCCTTAGATCTCTTCGGAGGTTATCGCGCCTTACATTTATTTTTTTTTTATTTCCCAGTCCACAAGAAGGGGGATACTGCAAAATACCAACTATCGTGGAATCAGCCTTCTCAATATCGCATATAAGGTCCTTTCAAGTGTATTGTGCGAAAGATTGAAGCCCACCGTGAACCGGCTGATTGGACTTTATCAGTGCGGCTTCAGACCTGGTAAATCTACCATCGACCAGATTTTCACAATGCGCCAAATCTTGGAAAAAACCCGCGAAAAAAGAATCGACACACATCACCTCTTCGTCGACTTTAAAGCCGCCTTCGACAGCATGAAAAGAAGCTATATGCCGCTATGTGGTAAGGACCTCTCCGAACCGTTCGAAACTAAACGAGGTTTCAGACAGGGTGACCCCCTATCGTGCGATTTCTTTAATTTGGTGCTGAAGAAAATTATACTAGCTGCAGAACTTAACCGCACTGGAACAATATACTATAAAAGCGTGCAATTACTGGCATATGCTGATGATATTGATATAATCGGCCTAAACACCCGCGCTGTTAGCTCTGCTTACTCCAAACTGGAAAAAGAAGCGGTAAAGATGGGTTTGATGGTGAATGAGGACAAAACGAAGTACCTGCTGTAATCGAGCAAAGAGTCAGTTCATATGCGCCTTGGCAACCACGCTACTGTTGGCAGCCATAATTTCGAAATAGTAAAAGACTTGGTTTATTTGGGAACCAGCATCAACACTAGCAACAACATCAGCACTGAAATCCAGCGAAGAATCAATCTTGCCAATAAATGCTACTTTGGACTAGGTAGGCAATTGAAAAGTAAAGTCCTCTCTCGGCGAACGAAAATCATTCTCTACAAGTCACTTCGCGTACCCGTCCTGCTATATGGGGCAGAAGCATGGACCATGACAACAGCAGATGAAGCTGCTTTGGGAGTGTTCGAGACAAAAGTTCTTCGAAATATTTATGGACCTCTACGCGTTGGCGATGGCGAGTACCGAAGAAGATTTAATGATTAGCTGTACGAGCTATACGTAGACATCAACATAGTCCAGCGAATTAAAACGCAGCGGCTGCACTGGCTAGGCCATGTTATGCGAATGAAAGATGATGCTCCGGCCAAGAAAGTGTTTCTATCGGAACCCGCCTATGGAAGCTGAGGTAGAGGGCGGCCCCCACTCCGTTGGAAGGACCAGGTGGAAAACGATTTAAACTCCCTTGGTGTGACCAATTGGCGCCGGTTGGCGGAGCGAAGGAGCGACCTGGCGCTTTGGCAATTCTGGCGCGCCTTGTTTAGACGGTTAAGCGCCAATTAAGTAAGTAAGTATTTCCGAGGGATGGAACATATGTATGTAAACGCGTAGATTACCTATTGATGATTAATTGTAGATAAGGTCATGTGTAAACGTAGTCAAAGACATTAGCGCATAGTTATAGTCAAAATAAAATATGTTTTAAATTTAGTTGGAGCTTTTTTGACATATAGCTTATAGCAAATTATGTCAAAAAGCTACATCTAAATTTAAAACATATTTTATTTTGACTATTACTATGCGCCATTGTCATTTATTTAAAAAAAAAATATATATATATGTATGTATATACACCTTTTCCAGTTTAAGCTCAGAAATTTATAACTCAAGCTCGGAAATTTACAATTCAAGTTCAGAAAATTGCAATTCAAGCTCAAAATTTCCAATTTACATTAAAACTTCTGAATTTGAATTGCAATTTTCTGAACATGAAATGAAAATTCTGAACTTGAGTAGTAATTTTCCGAAATTGAAATCCTGAACTTTAATTGTAATTTTCTGAACCTGAATTGGAAATTCTGAACATGAATTGTCATTTTTTGAACTTGAATTGTTATTTTCTGAACCTGAATTGGAAATTCGTAATTTGAATTGGAGTTTTCTGAACTTGAATTGTTATTTTCTGAACTTGAATTGGAAATTCTGAACTTGAATTGTAATTTTCTGAACTTGAATTGTTATTTTCTGAAATACTGGCCTTAAATTGTAATTTTCTGAACTTTAATTGTTAGTTAAGGCGAAGTTGTCGAATTTCTTTTTAAGTACTTCAACAAGCAAAACTATATCGACTACTAATAGAAATATCACCCTATCTTGGCTGCCGTTTCGAAAACGCCCGATCTCAGAATATTATTCAAAAACGCCAAAATGTATTAAATTTATGCTCAGTTAGGGCTTTTTTAGAAAAATATTCTGAGAAAAAGCGTTTTCTAAACGGCAGCCCAGATAGGGAGATACTCCACTCAGCAGTCGAAATTTACTCAACATTGAAAATACATTCCATTTAAAATGTGCGCGCGTGAATATATCTATGTACATATATGTGTATCAACGAGTATCTTTTCCTAATATGTTACTATCTAATAAAATATCTGCACTTCTATGGGTCGCTTTATTAATTATGAATTTTCTATATGCAACAATAATCGGCAGCCACCGTGGTGTGATGGTAGCGTGCTCCGCCTATCACACCGTATGCCCTGGGTTCAACTCCCGGGCAAAGCAACATCAAAATTTTAGAAATAAGGTTTTTCAATTAGAAGAAAATTTTTCTAAGCGGGGTCGCCCCTCGGAAGTGTCTGGCAAGCGTTTCGAGTGTATTTCTGCCATGAAAAGCTCTCAGTGAAAACTCATCTGCCTTGCAGATGCCGTTCGGAGTCGGCATAAAACATGTAGGTCCCGTCTGGCCAATTTGTAGGGAAAAATCAAGAGGAGCACGACGCAAATTGGAAGAGAGTCTCGGCCTTAGATCTCTTCGGAGGTTATCGCGCCTTACATTTATTTTTTTTTTTTAACAATAATCGTAAAACAAAGCAAAGGATATTAGTGTTTAGGGTGGAAGCGTATATAATATTTGGGCGGCGGACGATACTTCTTCCTTTTTCCAATTAATTGACCCTAAGCTGGCCTCTTCTAGCAAGGGGTCGTAAGAGCAAGATGAACAAAAAAAAAAACCAAAAATGAAATTTCGTCATCCTCCACAAGGGAAAGGACCGCACTGGCACAAGCGCCGAGGGAACCCATACGCCCTAATGCAATAGGGAGGGCTACCGCAAACAATGGGAAGAGGGTATCGGCACCAGGATTCCGGACAATGACCAAGCGCAGGAACGGGAACCATTTTTCCCACGGCTGTGGCAGGGCCACTTCGAGTCAAGGGAAAAGCGGGCCGCAAAAATGATTTATACCGCGGGGACGGCTGTGTTGGCAACGACGGGTCGGCTCCCCCTGGACGGCAAAAAGGCAACCTCGTTAAATTCGGGCTTTGGTGATCCGACGGGGGAAAGCACCAGTATGGCGGCGAAAGTAGTTGCGCTGGCAACGGCGAACACATACGCGCCTGCTGAAGCTGGTCGCCCGTCTGACAGGGGTCCCACGATCTGGTCACACTGAGCCAAAGGAGAAAGGAGCCACAGATAAGCCATCATCCGGGGGCAACTACGGGTTGGAGCCCTTCACGAGAAGATTCCCACGGGAACAAAAGAAGGGCTGCAAAAGTCCTTTCAACGTATGAGTGCTTTCCGCTTGAAACGCTGTCAGAGAATGTCAAAAATTCGGTGGATATCGAGGCACCCGAAGTGGAGGCGAAGCTCTCCGACGCAGGAAGCCTGGTGTCCGCCACGTCAAATTGCGCGGGGGCTCTGTGCAACTTGTCGATGGAGAATACTCTGCTGGATAGCGATGGGAAGGATCACGAGGTCACGGTGAAGGAGGCAGCGGCGTCTGAGCAAGCTCATGCTGAGATTTCTCCAGATAAACCTGCAAAAATTTAAGGCAGCTTCGGCTGCCCTCATCAGTCGCCTTTCTAAAAGTGACGTCGACGTGGTCCTTACCTAAGAACCCTGGGTGAATAACTACGGATTTTCGGATGGGCTATAGGGTTTAAGCTCATTCAAGCTGCAGATGAAGGTAAAGTTAGAACCTGTATTTTGGTAAAGTCTGAGCTAAACATCTTTCTCTTAGCTTGGCAAACGGAGGCACACAATTAACGCTAGCCTCAGTTTATATGCCATAAGATGCAGACGAACGTTCTCCCCAAAAACGGTAAAGGATGTAGTGGCCGATATAAGTAAGGGCAATCTGCTCATCTGGACGGACGCAAACGCTCATCACGTCCAGTGGGGCAGTTCCGACATAAACACTCATGTTGCGTCACTTTTCGATTACCTTTTAACAATTAGCCTGGTAGTTTGCAATGTAGGTAATGAACCAACTTTTATTAATAACACCCGTAAAGAGGTTATGGACCTCTGTATTTGTAGCCAAAGCGTTTATGGGTGGGTCAAAAATTGGCCATTCCATCTCAGATCACCGGTATATTGAAGTAATGTTAGAGTTTTTCGTTGATCAGCTCATTGCGAGCCGTAACCCACGTAATACAAACTGGGAACTGCATAATGAGCTGTTAGCAAGAGAACTACCAGCACTGCCCTCACAAACTCCCTCATCAACGGAGGAGCTAGAGGGTCTGGTAGCAACCTTCTGATTGGCACTCTCAAATGCCCTATAACAGGCTTGCCCAATGCCAAAACCTCGGGGTAAGCGTAAGCCTCACTGGTTGCCCCATGATTTGGACTTATTTCGTAAATCCTGTAGAAAACAGTTTAACAAAGTCAAATGCCTCGATAATGGGTCACAGTGGCTAGAATACAAGGTAAACTAAGGACCTACAAAAAAGAACCAAGACAAGCGAAGAAAATTTCGTGGAGAAATTTCTGCACTGGAGTCGAAAGTGTCGCCGACACATCAAGGCTACTGTGCGTGCTGTCTAAGACACAAGCAGCTATTAGCTTTCTGCGGACATCAAATGATACCTGGACCAGCACAGAAGGGAAAATCCTGGAGCTGCTCTTAGACACAAATTTCTCGGGAAACATGCCCAACGCACCTGAAGTACCTGCAACAAACCAGGCTGAATATATCCTCTTCACTGAGGAAAGGGTTTAGTGGGCAGTCACAAGCTTTAAACCGTTTAAGGCTGCTGGACCAGATGGGATTGTCCCCGCTCAACTTATCTATTATTTGAAGTTATCAACCAACTGGCTGCACGACATACATATATACCGCTTGCTTAACTCTAAACCATATCCCTTGTGCATGGAGGAGCGCCACTGTCATATTCATTCACTACGAGCCGAAGACTACACACCTATCAGTCTTTCATTAGCAATTTCCTCACTACCACTATTGATAGGAACCTCATTTCTGGCTATCAACACGCGTACACCAAAGGGAAATCTTCGGATACTGCGCTACACAACCTAGTCTCTACTATCCAAACATCCTTGTTCGAAGAGGATTATTGTCTTGTGGCATTTCAACAATATAAGTCCAGACGCCGTTAACAAAGCCTTAACGAGTCTGGATGTAAATAGACCCTTAGTGGGACTGATTGATCAACTGCTCAAGGGAAGAAATGTGCTTTCTCAACTGGGGAAGGCCCTCGGGCTGCCATAAAATCTCTTGGCTCCTACTCTTCAAGCGATGGCCCAACACCGCACACGGGTTCCTGGACATAGGGACATCGAGGGAAACTTTATTGCAGATGAACTCGCTAGGCTGGGTACAACCATGCAAATTCTTCCCAAGAACGCTTAGGTATCCCCCATCGTCAAGCCGACGAAAGATGGCTACAAACACTTGTAAAGAAGATGAGGAGGAGGAAGCGGTGGTTTATCTCATCTGCAAATGCCCGGCACTAAGCGCAGCACGGCAGAGCTTTCTGGGTACTCCATTTCTAGATAATCTGAGGCAGGTTGTGGAGCATGGCATCAAGGACCTGGTAGCTTTTATCAGGTCCTCAAGATGGTTCGAAGAGGAAACGTAATGGTGTATTTTCATAGTATCACAACGGACATAATATCACTGGCCTAAGTGTCCCTCAGGCATCCACCTCAACCTAACCTAATTCGATTCATTTATGCCGTTACGATCAACCGTTATATTACCAAAGTTAATATACTCTGTGTGCAAAGCACGCCGAGTATAAAAAGTAGGAGTGGCTTTCAGACGATTTCGCTCATTTTCAGAACAAACAGTTGTAGCTATGAAAAAAATGTTTATGCCAAATTTTATTCGGATTGGGAGATTTTTGTTCGACTGGGTTACGCCCATTTTCAAAATTTCTTTAGGTTTTATTCTTAGGCCAACCATACCACTACTGGGGTAGAATATCAGTCAAATGTAGTTAAATACCATAGAGTTATTGCAAACTGGCGGCCACCGTGGTGTGTTGATAGCGTGCTCCGCCTACCACACCGTATGCCCTGGGTTCACACCTCGGGCAAAACAACATCAAAATTTTATAAATAAGGTTTTTCAATTAGAAGAAAATTTTTCTAAGCGGGGTTGCCCCTCGGCAGTGTTTGGCAAGCGCTCCGGGTGTATTTCTGCCATGAAAAGCTCTCAGTGAAAACTCATCTGCCTTGCAGATGCCGTTCGGAGTCGGCATTAAACAGAGAGGTCTCGTCCGGCCAATTTGTAGGGAAAATCAAGAGGAGCACGACGCAAATTGGATTATTGCAAACTTTGTTAAGGTTAGACCTTTAGGAAAAATGGGCGAGATCTTTAACCGATTTTGATTATCTTTACTCAGTCTATATAATTTGGAAATGATAGTGTCTCTGCCAAATTTCAATGTAATATCTTTAACGGCTTTTGATTTACGGCTTGTCAAACTTCCAAGTTTTCTTCTTCTAAATGTGGGTGGTGCCACGCCCATATTCGAAAATTTTTGGAATTTATGTTTTGCGTCATAAAACCAATCCGTGGGCGTTATTTCACTTCACCGTTTTTACTTTCATATTAGTTTATTTTGATATTTTTCCGTAAATTTCAGTACAAAATTGTAGAATTTTGCAATCCATTTTTGAGTAAGTTCTCGGGGAGTTAGAGTTTTGAAACTGGGAACCCATAACAGATGGCAATTTAACATGAGGGAAAACATTAGGTGAGGCAGGGATCGTCAAAATATAAAGAATCCTCCGAATTTTTGAATTTTGATTTCGCGTTTTAAGGAACTTCCCGATAACCCAGAGACCTGAACCTTGAACAAAGCTCGGGATCTATTAAGTTGTAATATCTAGGAGAAAAAAGTTTTATGGGACAGAGATCGAGATATTTAGAAAATTCATTTAGACCAGTTCGAATATTGTGGCCGATTTTAGAGTAGGAGCATACATCAGAACGCGATGACAATGCAACATGAGGTAACACAATTTAGGCTACTTGGTCCAAGGGGTTGTCAACGCAGTTTATGGCTTCTCCAACATAATTATCAACCTCACATACCCGTGGCGAATCCTGTCTTAAGCCGCCGAAGCTCTGGTGACCCCAAGTTCCTTATGCAACTAGGGGGTGCGGCGGGATGGCCTAGAAGGTTCAATGTGGTATTAAATTGTTTTCGAGATGGTCGGGCTTGTACCGTAATGGTGCTTATTACCGGAACGTAGCGGATGTACTTCGGCAAGGGACCATCAACATCGAAAATACTCCCCAAAACTTTCGGTTAACGTCTTTAACGATACAATAACAACAACGAAGGGACCAGGGATCATGTAAATTCAAAAAGTCGCCCGAACTTGGAAATTTTACTTTAGAGTTATTGAGAAAATCTAAATGCTCTACTGAATAAAAAATCACAAATCTCGGCTGCCATTTCGAAAACGCCCCTTCTCAGAAAACTTTTGAAAAACGCCCTATTTCAGAATTTGTTTCAATCGATCGATTTTCGGGTAACTACTCATTGAGTAAGAAACGTGAAACTTTACACTTACACGGTTAAAAGTTTAAACCTAGGTCTGAAACTTTTTTGTACTACATATGTACATATATTCATGGCCAAAAGAAATTTGGTTTAAAATTTAAATTATATCGGCCTTTTTGAAATTGAGTACGCAGGGTATAGACTTCAATAAAAAAAAAAAAGAAAAGTCTTGTGGTCGGTGGCCAAGTTTCGAACTGATGTGCTACAGATAGCAGTAGTGTGCTCTACATTGGGTAGATTAGCAAAACACATCATTACACTTCATATGCATAACAAAATATTTTGAAAAATATTTTGCAAAAGAGTCTATGCCTTGCAGCATTTTTCACAATTTTCATTTTTAGATTTTGAGAAGAAACTTTAAACCTTCTTTTCAAACCAGAAGTATTTACAAGCTTCTACTTCTAGACTTTTGAATCTTTTCGGTTTTGTTTCAAAGCCAGATGAGCACATGAATTTAATTTTTTTAACTTTTTGGGGTTTGTTACTCATTTTCGTTCAAAATAAGCAAACAAATACAGAGGTGGCCATTAATGAACTTGAGCGGGTAAAAATGCAATTTAACAGTTATTAAAAAAATTTTCGGATTGAGAGATTTTTATGCGACTTATGGCATTAAAAGTATTTTGGAGAGTAATAAAAAAGGGGCTGAGCTAGAATATCAGTCAAATGTAGTTAAATACCATAGAGTTATTACAAATATGTTTTGGGCTTTATGATTAACCCATTTGACAGAAGTAAAATGTTTAATTTCCGCCCTCGAATTACTGATACCGAAATCGTTTTTAACACCTTCTCCCACGTTTTTGGGCATGTAATAGCCATGTTGTTGTTGTTGTAGCAATGTTTCGCCACACCTAATAGCTGCGACCGATCACAAATTGTCATCAATATCCTCTAACGGGAGTCCAAGGAAACTTGCTGTTTCGACAGGGGTGGGCCATAATGAAAGGGGTGTTAGAGGCGTTGGTTCCACATTACAATTAAAGAGATTGTTGGTGTCATGTGGGGACACATTGCAAGCGGGGCATACATTTCCCTGGGGAGTATGCGTTCCTCATCCGTAAGTTTTGGGTACTGTTCCCCGAGTACTGGATGCACCGGGCAATTCCCGGCATAAAGGCATAAAAAAGATCTTCTGGAGATGTATGGTCGTTCCCTTGATGCCAACGGCATGTACCGATATTAATTTAATCATGAGTTGTATGAGCTAGTGTATGTAGCTCTATAAATTTGTAATGTAGATTTTCATCGAATTCAACTTGCTCGGAATCAGGCACTATTGGTTGTAGAAAACCAACAGCCAACATTGCATTTAATATAGCGATCGCTTGTACTTTGTTGGAGGATTTGTTGTGTGTTATTAAATATTCAGTTATATTTATACTACAATTCTGAATTGGAAGTTGATTTTGCACTTCCTCATGCAGTGTTACTAGCGAGTGGGACTGTTGCAGTATGTTCCTTCGATCATCAACGGACAAGCTGTTACTTGAATGAGTGGAAAATCGTTCCTCCTGATAGCCAACTGAAATTTTTTGTGTCAATGTGGTACGCACTGGTAAAGCCTCCCTTTTGCTAATTCATTTTTTCTTGTTGTTGTTGTTGTAGCGGATTGGGTTCGATACCTGCGAGGAGCTGGTGGAGGGATGACAATTTGTGGAAGGGACATAACAAATTAAATGGGGTTACACTGAAATGAGTCCTTGGTCGGGAAAAATCCCGAGTCGCTCCGGTACACAGAACCGACTGCCTTGGAAAGCGATGTATTAGCCATCAACTGCTGTTGTGGACTTTTTTGTGTATATGTGCAGGAAAATTTTGAGCATCGCATCCACATCTGTTTTAGGTTTAAATTATCAAAGAATTTTCAAATTATTGTCTTGTGGCTGGTAAAGCCTCCCTTTTGCTAATTCATTTTTCCTTGTTGTTGTTGTTGTAGCGGATTGGGTTCGATACCTGCGAGGAGCTGGTGGAGGGATGACAATTTGTGGAAGGGACATAACAAATTAAATGGGGTTACACTGAAATGAGTCCTTGGTCGGGAAAAATCCCGATTCGCTCCGGTACACAGAACCGACTGCCTTGGAAAGCGATGTATTAGTCATCAACTGCTGTTGTGGACTTTTTTGTGTATATGTGCAGGAAAATTTTGAGCATCGCATCCACATCTGTTTTAGGTTTAAATTATCAAAGAATTTTCAAATGCGCCACCATGTATTGAAAAATCAAAGTTTTCCAACACAGCCGACTTGTTAATCAAAAAGAAATGAAACATATAAAAACTTCAAATTACAAAAAAAATTAAATTTTTCATACACATTTTTATAAATTTCTTATTTTAATGTTAGTATTTACCTATAAAAAGATTGCTCTGCAAAATTCAAAAGAACAAATATTTCTACGAATGTTTTACGCAAATTAATTAGTTATATTAACCGAGGCAAAATTCTCAGTTTATGAAGCCTTTAACAATAAATGTCAAGCCGTGTAAGTTGGCCAATATCCTGCTAATGATTCAGGATCGAAAATTCTTTGTTTTTATTTTCTCTTTATTTTCGTATTGCAGGGTGAAATTATACAAATTCATGTTGGACAAGCTGGTGTGCAAATAGCAAATGCCTGTTGGGAGTTGTATTGTCTTGAGCATGGAATTATGGCAAATGGGGCATTATGCCAAATGCCCAATGACGATTCCTTTCTTACATTTTTTGGCATCTCTGGTATGGCTTTAAAAGTTGTTCCCCGGATTGTTATAGTGGATACGGAACCAACAGTAATTGGTAGGTTCGGATATGAAATTCAATCGTGTAACTCCCTGATACTGCATACACAAATTATGTAATAATGGCGTGCTGTATTTTAAATTTCTTGATACACATGTCAGAGCTTTTCTCTACGTACACTAGACTAGGCCGAAAAAAAAATTGCGAAAGTCCGCCCTTAAACTTGAAGCTTATGTTGAAGTAACACACATTTTTTTTGAGGTTATTCTTTACTTTAGCTCGCAACTGCTAAAATATATACAAAAATGCCTGGAGAGGTGTCAAAAGACGCCCTTTTGGCCCACAACCACGAATCCGAAAGCGGAAACTGAAAATTATTTCTGTCAAGAGATATTTGCAAAAGAAATTGAAAATTTTCATGTGGTTGTTGTAATTTTGATAATATTGTTGTACCCACAAGAAGATTGTGAAGAAAAGTGTTTTGCGCGTATATAGTTTTGGTCTCCAAACCGCCCAGGCTAGTTTTTTGTAATCGCGGCCAAAATCCACCAATGCAGAAAGGTGTTCTGCTAAAACTAAATATTTAAAGGCGTGTTTTTTAGTTTTTTTAAACTATATTTATATTTTGACTGAAATTAAATTTTAATTTCCGCTTTCGGATTCGTGGTCCTGGGCCTAAATCGCATCTTTTGACACTGCCCGATATTTTTAAATGTGTTTTAGCTGTCCTGAACTAAAGTAAAGAATGACCTGTTTGATCCTGGCTATGGCCTGGGGACCATTAGACAACCGATTTTTAAAATTAATACGTCATGTTTTCGTCTTAGGAAGATGTCCGAGAGCTTGTAAATATAAACCTTTTAAATTGGGAGGGACTTAGCCAACTTTTTTAAACCCTATGGGAACCATCCCAAACAACGTTCTGTGAAAATTCTGCCTTGCCTCCTCGGAGGCAATCCATCTAATTTACACCTATAGTTTAAAACTAATGGAAGGCGTAGGGTCTACGGTATACTGCGCTGAAATAGAAATAAACAATTTCTTCAAGTTGTCAGGTGCTTTTCCGGCGGAAGTAGTAGCAGGGGCCAAATTAGTGGAAACACTGTATGAAAATATCTTAAACTACAGGCGTGTCAACTTTTATATGGGCAGCCATGAAGTAATTAAGATAATAATTTCGCATAGCACAGCATGTAAAAGTGTGCTAGAAGGAGACCAATCACTATAAAAACTCGGGAAAGGGAGAAACATACATTTGTATTGGTCTGCGGGCTTATACGAAAAGATCGAAAAGAAACAGCGAATAGATCGAAAAGAAACTAGCTATGGAGAGCGCATGCATACCTTGAAGCTTTCACCATAGACGTACCAATCAAATAGGACGGGCCCTTTCAAAAGGGAAATAACACCCGCGGGCTTAATTTTTTTTCTAAAAGGAGATAAGCCCCGCGAGCGTTATCGCCTTCGTAAAGGAAATAACGCCTAATTCCCTATTACCATTTGTAACTTACTGTAACGAATTTACTGCAATTCCGCTTATTTGCAACCTTCTGCTAACGTTCGAATCACTGAACTGTTGAATAAATTACTCCAATATTCGATAATGCAAAATGGTCTTTATTAGACTACTTTCCAAATAACACTTCTATTGCTCGACAGATAGCGTGCTTAAATCAGACTAACTTTCGTGCCTCAACTGTTGCTGCTTTTATAGTTTTTGGTTTTCTCGTTGACATATTTCTAGGCGGTTATATTCTAGAATTTACTAGTTAGTTAGCAGATATAAAATTATCAACTATAACTCGTTTATAGCTTCTCATATCCGCGTGTATATGTGAGTGTTACTTGCACAAATTATTGCCTACTTTTGAGCGCATCTCAGATAAGATATATGCATGTGTTTGTGCGTTTTCTCTCCGCTACGTGTACGTACATATGTGTAAACATAATGATTGATTCGTTTATGTAGATACAAGTGACTGCCTGCTTTATTGTTGTTGTGGCTTCATTTACCTAGCATCAGACTAGTGATGTGAGTATCACTTAGTGTCACTAATATTCGTCACATTACTATAAACATATCCATGCTCACATTGGAATAAAATAGAATAATAACAATAATACAAAATAAAAAATATTAAAATATAACAAAAGTAGAATAAAACAAAATAAATAAATTTAAAAAAAAAATTTAATAAAATGAAATAAAACAATATCAAAAAAATTTAAAAAAGAAAACTAAAAAAAAAAAAAGTAAAATGGAAAGGTGGGCTATACATTAAGGGACCATTTCATTTTATTCGGAAACTTTTGAAAAAGGAAATAACGCCGGTAAAGAAAAGGTAATAACGAACGCGGGCGTCATTGCACTGTACTGAATGCTTCAAGTGTTTTCCCAAAGTACGGAGTTATTTAATAACACAGGTCCTGGTTTTTGATAGGACTTTTCAGTTTAGTCGTTAAGCGAACTTCAATTGACACTACGTACTCAATCAGTGTATGTGAAGTCCCCACGCCAATTCAACCTAACCTAACGTAATAGTTATATTTTAAGTGTTGCAAATTAGATAAATTTTGGATCAATAATAATTTAGATATTTTAAATCTTTTAAGATGAAATTCGCACGGGGGCCTATCGGTATCTCTTCCATCCAGATACCTTGATTAGTGGAAAAGAGGATGCGGGGAGCAATTTTGCTCGCGGTTACAATCTTTTAGGTCATGATCTGATTGATCGCACAATGGATGCTGTACGGCGCGTAGCGGAGCAATGCCGCAATCTACGAGGTTTCCTCATATTTCGTGCTATTGGCGGTGGAACGGGATCAGGATTTGGCACACTTTTGTTAGAAAAGCTAGCCGATGCATATGGCAGAAAGACAACAAAAGCTGAGTTTTTAGTATTTCCATCACCGTCGTAAGCTGAAGTAATCAAATTGTTGGTAACGCGTCTCGTTAAATATTTGTGTTTATGTATTTCGTTTAGACTTTCGCCGATTATTGTTGAACCATATAACGCCTTATTAGCAACACATTACTCCATGGATTATATAGACGTTTCTTTCATTGTGGATAACGAAGCTTTGTATGAGATCTGCGATACCAAGTTAGGCGTATCAGCTCCGACATATACGAATTTGAATCGAATCATAGGCCAGGTGACATATCGCATACAAATTGTTTGTTGTTCTCTAATTTTTTTCCTCCAGGTTGTATCGGCATTTACAGCATCACAACGCTTCTATGGAACCAACAATGTTTCATTCGAAGAATTTCAGACAAATTTAGTACCGTATCCGCGTATTCATTATCCTTTGCTTACTTATGCACCACTGGTGCCAGTCAGCAAGTATCCTTTCGTGAACAGTAATACCGAACAATTGACCCAAGCCTGTTTTCATCCAGGCAGCCAAATGGTACGCTGTAACCCCACGCTTGGCAAATATATGGCTTGTGTGCTACTCTATCGAGGTGACGTTTCACCAAACGATATTAATTCCGCTATTCAGCAAATTAAATCGGGTCGAACTGCTCGTTTTGTTGATTGGACACCAACTGGCTTTAAAATTGGGGTAAATGCTATGCCCCCGGTCTTTGTACCGGGAGGCGATTTAGCGCCAACAGCTCGGGCAGTCTGCGCTATTTCCAACAATACGATCATACGCAGTGCTTGGTGTCGGCTTGTAAGTAAATTTGATAAGTTGTATAACCGACGCGCTTTCGTGTATCATTTTGTTGGTGAGGGTATGGAGGAAGGTAGTTTATCTGAAGCGTCGCAAAACGTTTGTCAGCTTGTTGCTGACTACTACGAAGTGGAGTCCTCGGCCCGTGGGTCAGCAACCCAACCGGAAGCTGACTGAATAAAATAGTACTTTTTCCCATTTCTTTTAATATATATAAGATGTATATTATATTATAATTAAAAAATATATATAAAAAAACTGAAAAATTTATTGTATATAAAATTGTTATATTTGTATAGGGTTATTCCCTTATTGGACCAGAATAAACAAAGGCACTTTAATATAATATAATTGCAATTTGTAATTTCCGAAAACTTGCTGGGATTTGGGATCAGGGTTGATAGTTAGTGACAAAACACATATTTCGAAACTTCAAGGTTTTTTTTAATCTATGTATGTTTATGGGCGAAGTTTATCACAATAATTCAGTCTCAAAATATAGCCTTAGCGAAGTTTGAACTTTTCAGTTTCGTTCGTTGGCAGAAGTCAATAGGACAATGGTAAACTTTATATTTCAATCCATTAGCATTGTTAGTGAAAATACGTTTGGCAAACACTCTCCTGCGACTGGGACACACTGACAGTATGAAGTAGTCAACAGATCTTAAGAAAACGTCTATTTGATTTTAGAAAAAGACTTGATTACACAGGCCGACAAAATGAAACCGATTTTTTGATCATAAACCAGACCATACTTTTCTAAAGGTTTTCGATGCGCTGAATTCAAATCTGGACGCAGAATTGCTCTATCACGTCAGGATTTTGAGATATCCTAACCTAAATGTGCAAAAAGCTCCGCTTTGCCTATTTTTGAGGTTATATATAAACGACAGATTTTTTTTTTTTAAATCACACGTAGCATCTTAAAGAAGAAGTCTTTCTCTTACGAATGGCGTTGAGTTTGCTCAAATATCTTTTTTTTTTCGCTAAGATAGAGCAATTATCGTAAGACTTATCGTAAGAGGTATGTGTTCTACTGCATCATACCTACGTTAATTCAGTGGTTTTTCAGCTATAGGAAAATTAGCAAATTTATAAACTTTTAATTGCTCTATCTTAGCATTGCCATGTACTCGGCCTCCGTACTTGACAGTGCAATTGTTGGTTGGCGCTTACTTGCCCAGGTAATTGCTGCATTTGACATCGTGAACAGGTATCCCGTACAAGAGCGATGTCTATCGATGTCCCATGCCCAATCTGCATCAGAATAACTATGCAATTGTTGCGAACCAGCTGACGTATATTTTAACTTGTAGTTTTTTGTTCCCTTGAAGTAACGCATGATTCTCTTCACAGCCTTCCAATGGATGACCTGTAATTTGAGTTAAGTCCACTGACATCATTTACTGCAAACGCTATGTCCGGCCGCGTACATTGTGCCAAATATAATAAACTACCCACAGCAGCCTGATAAGGAATTTTTGCTAGCTCCCTTTCATCAGTTTTCTCTGAAATCATACCAATAGATAATTTTTGATTGTAGTCACTTGGTGTAGAAACCGGTTTACAATCTTGCATGTTGAATGGAGTCAAAATATCATTGATATATTTACAATGGTCACGTTCTACTTCGTTACTGGTTTGATTGATTCGAATACCAATACAACTATTAACCGGTCCCACATTGTTCATTTTAAAAACTGCATAGTGCTTCTTTGATTTTAAGTAATGTATTTGGATCCTGCCAAAAAAGCAGTATGTCATCAACATATATTGCCAATATCAATGAGCGGTCCTTAACAAAATATACACATGGGTCTAATTTTGGCTTTTGTAATCCCAACGATTTCAACACAGACTCTAACTTTAGATTCCATTGTCTTCCGGCTTGCTTCAACCCATACATTGCTCGGTTTAATTTGCACACAGCGTTGGCGCCATTGGTGAAACCTTCCGGTTGTGCAATATAAATTTCCTCCGCAGTTCACCTTGCAAAAATGCAGTAACCGCATCCATTTGGTCTATTTTCAGCCCATTCTTAACCTAACGCACACAGGAAACGAATGGTTGAGTAGCTCACAACTGGCGAATACGTCTCATTGTAGTCCATTCCATGAATTTGGCTACATCACTTAGCAACTAATCGAGCTTTATATTTAATAATGTTGTTATCCATGTCACGTTTTGTGGTGAACACCCATTTCGTTTTTAAGACTTTACGCCCCTGTGGCAACTCCATTAAACTCCAGGTATTGTTTTCCTTTAACGACGCCACTTCACTTTCCATTGCCAACATTCATTCTTTAGCATCAGTTCGACTCATGGCTTCTTCAACTGTAAGTGGATCTATATCTTCGTTAATACATGTCAAATAACTTACGTAATCATCACGTTGAATTGGTTTTGGTGTTCTGGCTGAACGTCGTGGTGTTTGAAAATTATCCACTTCTACAATTTCTTCAGGAACGTATACCGGATCTGTTAACACGAAGTCATCTGTTGAATGAAATGAACTGTTTTTACTACCTTCTGCAATTATTTCTGTCGATTGCTGATTACACAAGTATACACGGTTTTGGATCCAGGCAGCTAAAAGTGGTTTTTAACACAATTTATGACGCGGAATCCGATTCTTCATTCCGTTTTTTAAGATTGATTCTAGTTTTTAATACAGTCAATAAATTCATTTTTAAAGATTTTTGTCAAATAATATTCATATTATTGACTTAAAAGTAACAAATCAGAAATGAAGATTGGTGGAACTTTGCCTTTTGAATTGTTTTGTATCTGTTTCACGTATTAGAGTCCAACAATAGTCGCTCATTATGCCTTCATCACAAAATCCTTGGTATCGTCTTTCAATGTTGGCTAGATCTTGGTGTAGTCGCTCCCTTGTTTGTCGCTCGTATCACCCAAGTTTTCGGGAAAAAAATCGAGATGGGAATGCAGAAAATGCATCTTTAGAGACATTCTAGCTCCAATCTTTCGATAATTTTCCAACATATCGCCAATAATTTCCTTAAAATTAGGGGATTTGTGATTACCAAGAAAGTGGTATACGATATTTTGAAAAGATGCGGCTGCTTCATCGGGCGTTAAACATTTTGTAAATTTTTTATCAGCCATTAATTTTCTAATATCAGGTCCGAAAAATATTCCTTTGATTTTTGCATATGACAATTTAGGAAACAACTTGACTAAGTACTGAAAAGCCGGTCCTTCACGGTTTAATGCTTTGACGAAGTTCTTTATAAGGCACAGTTTAATGTGAAGAAGTGGCAGGAAAATGTCTTGTGGATTTACAGGTGGTTCAGCGGAGACGTTTTGCTGTCCGAGCTCATATTGAGTACGACGTTGCCATTCTTTTCTCACATAATGATATTCAGTTGCGCGGCTATCCCACAAGCATAAAAAACAACAAAATTTGGTGAATCCAGATTGCATCCCAGTTAAGATACAGTTAAGATATACAGCTTTGTTTTGCATGCGTTACAAATAAATTTCGGTATCCATGACTTATGAGTGTCTGCTACTCTGCGCATCTTTGAGCGCATTTGTTATTATTTTTCCACTTTTTTCAATCATATAACAACCACAAACGTAACAAAAACACTTTGAATCAACTTTGCAACACTGTCTCTCCATATTTAATTGCTTTAATCACTTATATTATTTTACAGTTACAGTTGAAATGACTTATCAAGCAGTGCCACTATATAACACTGCCACTGCTATAATAGCACAATGGTGCTATCATGCGAGAACTCGGAAACTAGAATCAATCTTAAAACAAGTAAGGAAGGCTAAGTTCGGGTGTAACCGTACATTACATACTCAGTTGAGAGCTATGGAGACAAAAGAAGGGAAAATCACCATGTAGGAAAATGAACCTAGGGTAACCCTGGAATGTGTTTGTATGACATGCGTATCAAATGGCAGGTATTAAAGAGTATTTTAAGAGGGAAAGGGCCATAGTTCTATAGGTGGACGCCTTTTCGGGATATCGTTATAAAGGTGGACCAGGGGTGACTCTAGAATTTGTTTGTACGATACGGGTATCAAATGAAAGGTATTAATGAGTATTTTAAAAGGGAGTGGGCCTTAGTTCTATACGTGGACGCCTTTTCGGGATATCGTTATAAAGGTGGACCAGGGGTGACTCTAGAATTAGTTTGTACGATATGGGTACCAAATAAAAGGTGCTAATGAGTATTTTAAAAGGGAGTGGGCCTTAGTTATATGGGTGGACGCCTTTTCGAGATATCACCATAAAGGTGGACCAGGGGTGACTCTAGAATTAATTTGTACGATATGGGTATCAAATGAAAGGTGTTAATGAGTATTTTAAAAGTGAGTGGGCCTTAGTTCTATGGGTGGGCACCTTTTCGAGATATCGCCATAAAGCTGGACCAGGGATGACTCTAGAATGCGTTTGTACGATATGGGTATCAAACGAAAGGTGTTAATGAGTATTTTAAAAGGGAGTGGGCCTTAGTTCTATGGGTGGACGCCTTTTCGATATATCGATATAAAGGTGGACCAGGGGTGACTCTAGAATTTGTTTGTACGATATGGGTATCAAATGAAAGGTGTTAATGAGTATTTTAAAAGGGAGGGGGCCTTAGTTCTATAGGTGGACGCCTTTTCGAGATATCGCCATAAAGGTGAACCAGGGGTGACTTTAGAATTAATTTGTACGATATGGGTATCAAATGAAAGGTGTTAATGAGTATTTTAAAAGTGAGTGGGCCTTAGTTCTATGGGTGGGCGCCTTTTCGAGATATCGCCATAAAGGTGGACCAGGGGTGACTCTAGAATTAATTTGTACGATATGGGTATCAAATGAAAGGTGTTAATGAGTATTTTAAAAGTGAGTGGGCCTTAGTTCTATGGGTGGACGCCTTTTCGAGATATCACCATAAAGGTGGACCAGGGGTGACTCTAGAATTAATTTGTACGATATGGGTATCAAATGAAAGGTGTTAATGAGTATTTTAAAAGTGAGTGGGCCTTAGTTCTATGGGTGGGCGCCTTTTCGAGATATCGCCATAAAGGTGGACCAGGGGTGACTCTAGAATTAATTTGTACGATATGGGTATCAAATGAAAGGTGTTAATGAGTATTTTAAAAGTGAGTGGGCCTTAGTTCTATGGGTGGACGCCTTTTCGAGATATCACCATAAAGGTGGACCAGGGGTGACTCTAGAATTAATTTGTACGATATGGGTATCAAATGAAAGGTGTTGAGTATTTTAAAAGGGAGTGGGCCTTAATTCTATGGGTGGACGCCTTATCGAGATATCACCATAAAGGTGGACCAGGGGTGACTCTAGAATTAATTTGTACGATATGGGTATCAAATGAAAGGTGTTAATGAGTATTTTCAAAGTGAGTGGGCCTTAGTTCTATGGGTGGGCGCCTTTTCGAGATATCGCCATAAAGGTGGACCAGGGATGACTCTAGAATACGTTTGTACGATATGGGTATCAAACGAAAGGTGTTAATGAGTATTTTAAAAGGGAGTGGGCCTTAGTTCTATGGGTGGACGCCTTTTCGATATATCGATATAAAGGTGGACCAGGGGTGACTCTAGAATTTGTTTGTACGATATGGGTATCAAATGAAAGGTGTTAATGAGTATTTTAAAAGGGAGGGGGCCTTAGTTCTATAGGTGGACGCCTTTTCGAGATATTGCCATAAAGGTGGACCAGGGGTGACTCTAGAATTAATTTGTACGATATGGGTATCAAATGAAAGGTGTTAATGAGTATTTTAAAAGTGGGTGGGCCTTAGTTCTATGGGTGGACGCCTTTTCGAGATATCACCATAAAGGTGGACCAGGGGTGACTCTAGAATTAATTTGTACGATATGGGTATCAAATGAAAGGTGTTAATGAGTATTTTAAAAGTGAGTGGGCCTTAGTTCTATGGGTGGACGCCTTTTCGATATATCGATATAAAGGTCGACCAGGGGTGACTCTAGAATTTGTTTGTACGATATGGGTATCAAATGAAAGGTGTTAATGAGTATTTTAAAAGGGAGGGGGCCTTAGTTCTATAGGTGGACGCCTTTTCGAGATATTGCCATAAAGGTGGACCAGGGGTGACTCTAGAATTAATTTGTACGATATGGGTATCAAATGAAAGGTGTTAATGAGTATTTTAAAAGTGGGTGGGCCTTAGTTCTATGGGTGAACGCCTTTTCGAGATATCACCATAAAGGTGGACCAGGGGTGACTCTAGAATTAATTTGTACGATATGGGTATCAAATGAAAGGTGTTAATGAGTATTTTAAAAGTGAGTAGGCCTTAGTTCTATGGGTGGGCGCCTTTTCGAGATATCGCCATAAAGGTGGACCAGGGATGACTCTAGAATGCGTTTGTACGATATGGGTATCAAACGAAAGGTGTTAATGAGTATTTTAAAAGGGAGTGGGCCTTAGTTCTATGGGTGGACGCCTTTTCGATATATCGATATAAAGGTGGACCAGGGGTGACTCTAGAATTTGTTTGTACGATATGGGTATCAAATGAAAGGTGTTAATGAGTATTTTAAAAGGGAGGGGGCCTTAGTTCTATAGGTGGACGCCTTTTCAAGATATCGCCATAAAGGTGGACCAGGGGTGACTTTAGAATTTTTTTACGATATGGGTATCAAATGAAAGGTGTTGAGTATTTTAAAAGGGAGTGGGCCTTAATTCTATAGGTGGACGCTTTTTCGGGATATCGTTATAAAGGTGGACCAGGGTTGACTCTAGAATGCGTTTGTACATTATGGGTATCAAACGAAAGGTGATAATGAGTATTTTAAAAGGAAGTGGGCCTTAGTTCTATAGGTGGACGCCTTTTCGATATATCGCCATAAAGGTGAACCAGGGGTGACTCTATAATGTGTTTGTACAATATGGGTGTCAAATTAAATGTATTAATAAGAATTTTAAAAGGGAGTGGTGGTAGTTGTATATGTGAAGGCGTTTTCGAGATATCGACCAAAATGTGGACCAGGGTGACCCAGAACATCATCTGTCGGGTACCGCTAATTTATTTATATATGTAATACCACGAACAGTAATCCTGCCATGATTCCAAGGGCTTTTGATTTCGCCCTGCAGAACTTTTTCATTTTCTTCTACTTAATATGGTAGGTGTCACACCTATTTTACAAAGTTTTTTTCTAAAGGTTTATTTTGCGTCAATAAACCAATCCAATTACCATGTTTCAACCCTTTTTTCGTATTTGGTATAGAATTATGGCACTTTTTTCATTTTTCGTAATTTTCGATATCGAAAAAGTGGGCGTGGTCATAGTCGGATTTCGGCCATTTTTTACACCAATACAAAGTGAGTTCAGATAAGTACGTGAACTGAGTTTAGTAAAGATATATCGATTTTTGCTCAAGTTATCGTGTTAACGGCCGAGCGGAAGGACAGACGGTCGACTGTGTATAAAAACTGGGCGTGGCTTCAACCGATTTCGCGCTTTTTACAAAAAACAGTTATCGTCCTAGAATCTAAGCCGCTACCAAATTTCACAAGGATTGGTAAATTTTTGTTCGACTTATGGCTTTAAATGTATCCTAGACAAATCAAATGAAAAAGGGCGGAGCCACGCCCATTTTGAAATTTTTTTTTTTCATTTTTGTATTTTGTTGCACTATAGCATTACTGGAGTTGAATGTTGACATAATTTACGTATATACTGTAAAGATATTAAAGTTTTTGTAAAAATTTCACTTAAAAAAAAAATTTTTTTTTAAAGTGGGCGTGGTCCTTCTCCGATTTTGCTAATTTTTATTAAGCATACATATAGTAATAGGAGTAACGGTCCTGCCAAATTTCATCATGATATCTTCAACGACTGCCAAATTACAGCTTGCAAAACTTCTAAATTACCTTCTTTTCAAAGTGGGCGGTACCACGCCCATTGTCCAAAATTTTAGATATTTTCTATTCTGCGTCATAAGTTGAACCCACCTACCAAGTTTCATCGCTTTATCCTTCTTTGGTAATGAACTATCGCAATTTTTCGAAATTTTCGATATCGAAAAAGTGGGCGCGGTTATAGTCCGATATCGTTCATTTTAAATAGCGATCTGAGATGAGCGCTCAGGAACCTACATACCAAATTCCGTTCAGATATCTCAAAATTTACTCAAGTTATCGTGTTAACGGACAGACGGACGGACGGACGGACATGGCTTAATCAAATTTTTTTTCGATACTGATGATTTTGATATATGGAAGTCTATATCTATCTCGATTCCTTTATACCTGTACAACCAACCGTTATCCAATCAAAGTTAATATACTCTGTGAGCTCTGCTCAACTGAGTATAAAAATAGAATGCAGATTCGAATTCAGCATATCAAGTATAGTTAAGAATTGTTCTTATCTGCTCAGATTCAAAAGTTAACCTGATTTTGTAAACTTGTGTTATTCATTATTGGTGCGGTAGTCTTAGGTGGGTCTGGCAAAGTCCGATGGTCACGTCCACTTTAATAATAGATGCGTTTGTGTTTTCGTGGAATATCACGCTCCGACTCACGATTCAGTTTTTAGTATACGGATTGATGCAACGAATGCCATTTTTATCTGAGTCATATCCTACGAAAATCATCTTCATAGCTTTTGGGTCGTCTAACTTTTGCGACGTTGTTTGGGAATGTGCACCATTACAGGCGATCCAAAGATTCGTATATGGGACACGTCAACCTTTTGGTCTGTCCACATTTCCTCCGGATTCTTATCTTTCAATGCTGAACAAACTGAGCGATTAATTAAATACAATGCCATGTTTACTGCTTCTGCCCATTATTCATTACTAAGCTTAGCATCGAATAACATACATTCGGTACCTTCGATTAAACTCCGATTCATACGTTATGCTGTACCATTTTGTTCTGGAGTGTATACGTTTGTTAGTTGGTGTTGAATGCCATTGGAACGACAAAAGGTATTGAATTTCCGCGAGCAGTACTCAGTTCCATTATCAGCGCGGAATCCTTTTATCGCCTTGCCGGTTTGTTTTTCCACAAATGCTTTAAACTCAATGAACGTAGTTAATACCGCAGATTTTTCATGTAAGAAATAAACAAAAACTTTCTTTGAAAAATCATCAATAAACGTTAATAAGTACCTTGCACCTCCAACTGATTTTTTTCCATTGGTCCTACCAAGTCAGAATGTATTAACTCCAGTAACTCGCTCGTGTGGTTTTGGCTTAACTTAAATGGCGCTCTTGACTGCTTACCGTCGGCGCATATTTCGCAGTTTGGCAATCCAATTTTTTGATTAGAAAATTGCATTCCAGTAACCACGCCATCACAAATTTTACATAAACTTCCGTAGTAAAGATGACCTAATCTTCGATGCCATGTAATTGCATCACTATGTACATGCTTCACCCGTTGTTTTTAATTTATAAACACCGCCTTCTGGCTTACAATGCGCAAATTCTACCAAATTTTGATCATAAATCGAACACCCGTTTTTGTTAAAAACAATTGTATTTCCTTTCTGAATGGTTTTGTATACTGATAATAAATTCGCCGATAATTCAGGCACATGTAAAATGTTCGAAATATCTACTTCGTCATTGCCCAACATCAGCTTTGATTTACCTTCACAATTTACTTTAATTTTTTCATCATTTGCAACCAAATTTCCTTAACATTCGATAAAGTGCAATCATACAATAAATTTTGATTCGGTGTCATATGACTCGACGCCCGACTATCTACATATGTACCAATCACACGTGTCGTTGTTTGTTCAAAATTTTGCTGTAAATGCTCTCTTCGCCATTTCGGTGTGGTTGTTCTTTACCTTTTTTTGTTCTTTTCGCTCCTACCACCGCAAGAGTAACACTTGATTGATCGCCGCATATTTGATCTTTTGTTGTTTTGCTTAACCGCAGATTTGCCAAGAAACGCACTGTTGTTCTTGCCTTCACGTGAATACTGCGTGTCTAACAACTTCATTTTAATTTCATCAGAATTTATTTTGGCGCATGCTTCAAAACTCAAAATAAGTGGTTTATATTCTTCTGTTAGCCCTGCAAGCATAATTGCAGCTAACCACTCCTCGTCAATGGCAAAACCAATGCAATTTAGTTTGCTCGCCGTTATCATGATTTGATCAATATAAATCTGCATGTTTTCACTGTTTTCCAAACGAATTGAGATCAAAGTGTGAAACTAGCCGATTTTCCTCATTAATCCACGATCCTCATACAGGTTTTGGAACTTTGTCCATATCTCCAATGCCGTTTTGCATGTTCTAATATGCACAAATAATTCTGGCTCTACACTTAATGCCAACAACGTTTTTGCTGAACCTAATTTGTCTCCCGACTTTTCCTTGCACACGCTAGGATCTTCCTCTGATGGCACGATGCAGTCACCTAATTTCTTTAGCTCCAAGAAATTTTCCATTGCAAACGTCCAATTGTCGCCACCCTTTAATTTTTCGACCACAAAGTCACCTTTCGTTGAATTACTCATTATGAAAATTATTTAATACAATTAATGCGACAAACGCAGTCAGTTTTATAGGTGATTTAATGAGGTTGAACAAAATTATGTAACTAGGTTGGGTCTGCGCCCATAACCTGTTGAAATAAAAACGCGTGCAAGATCTTCAGTGAAGAAAACGGAAGTAAGTTTTTATTCTATCCCAAAAGAAGTAAAAACAAAATTAAAAGATGGCGTACATTTTGACAGCTTGTGGAAGTAAGAAGTATTGTACATATGATAGCTAAGGCTCTGTTCACAGCAATTATTTTTCCTTCTAAACCTGACTTCTTGAAACTTGAGAAAGACCACTCCCCGCCATTCAAAACCAAACGAGGCAAGTTGACGTCCTATGGTGCGATTTCTGGATTTGGCGCATAGCGAAAATCTGGTGGATGGTTTACCAGGTCTGAAGCCGCACTTATAAGGTACAATCAACCGATTCACGGTGGTCTTCAATTTTTAGCACAATACGCTTGACAGGACCTTATATGCGATATCCAGAAGGTTGATTCCGCGATAGTTTGCGCAGTTTCAGAACTTCCATTTTTGTGGACTTGGAAAAGAACACTTAGATTCCAGTCGTCGGGCATGCACTCGTCCGACCATATTTTGTAAAGAAGCTGATGTACATATGCGCCTCACCAATACCTCACCGGCGTATTTGATTAGCTCCGCAGGCAATCCATCAGCGCCCGTGGCAGGGGGGGGGGGGGGGTATGGTATGGAAATGGTATCAAAAAGTTTCATAAATTTTGCTTTATTTTATAAAAGCGGTATTCATGTATAAATAGATCCGCGCCTGGCCCGCGGCCTTGTCGTTAATCAATCTGGTTATTGCTATTCTGACTTCGTTATAATCGGGTGGAGGACATTAATTCCATCACCATCGATTGCCGGATCAGGTTCATCATCGGTACAAAGCCTTTTCCATTTAGGAGAGCATAGAAGTGGTCCCTCCATAATCTAAGTACGTTCTGGACATCGGTTACAAGGTGGCCGTTTTCAATCTTCCGCCTATCGCCGAATTTTTCGGTAGAATTTGCGGGCGTTATTCCTGGTGGCTAGCAGCTCAGCTTAAGCTCCTCGCACTCACGCCTTTCCGGCTCCGCTTTTTACTTCCTGTAAAAGCGTTTCGCACGCAAACTAGTCGCTCATATCTTGATAAAATTTGATGAGCGAGTATGATTAGGTATCCGATTAGACGTTTGTCGTAACCGGCCAGATCGTAGCACTATTGCATATATCCCCCACACAAAGGATTTTTCAGAAAATAATTTTTTTTGTTATATCTCCCCCAATTAATGAGATATAAGCTTAAAATTTCACCAGATACTTTCGTATATGGCACGTATTGTTATCTGAAAAATTTTAGAGATTGGTATTTTATGTATAGTACCTGGACGACCGAGCTTTGCTCAGCAATCTTCGAATATGCCGCATAACATACTTAGTTCTAAATGTCATCATTAATCAAACTACTTTTTTTTATGCACATATTAGGCCGGGTCGATTTGTGGGGAGGCAAAATAATCGCCCATTGCTCTGTGAAAATCATATTCAAGGGATCAAAATAAGAAGGAACCATACCTCTAAAACGAATTCTGATGTCCCCCAATTTGGGTCGAACTTTTGGGTAGGGGTAAATTTTGAAAAATCCCACTTTGACCCATTTAGAGTGCTCCAATCGAGTCCAAATGTATCACCGACCCCCACTAACTTTGGAGGCCCGACCCACCGATGCCAGTGGCACACCCCCTGGAACCCCCCTGGGGGTTCACCGTACAAATATTTCAAAAAATCGCCGGTTTTGTACTTTACATGAAAAAATCAGCTAAATGGCTATGTTTATAGAGTATATTAAGTTTGTTTGGATAACGGTTGGTTGTACATATATAAAGGAATCGAGATAGATATAGACTTCCATATATCAAAATAATCAGGATCGAAAAAAATATGATTGAGCCATGTCCGTCCGTCCGTCCGTCCGTCCGTTAACACGATAACTTGAGTAAATTTTGAGATATCTTGATGAAATTTGGTATGTAGGTTCCTGAGCACTCATCTCAGATCGCTATTTAAAATAACGACTATAACCACGCCCACTTTTTCGATATCGAAAATTTCGAAAAACCGAAAAAATGCGATAATTCATTGCCAAAGGCGGTTAAAGCGATGAAACTTGGTAAATAAGTTGACGTTATGACGCAGAATAGAAAATTAGTAAGATTTTGGACAATGGGCGTGGCACCGCCCACTTTTACAAGAAGGTAATTTAAAAGTTTTGCAAGCTGTAATTTGGCAGTCGTTGAAGATATCATGATGAAATTTGGCAGGAACGTTACTACTATTACTATATATGTGCTAAATAAAAATTAGCAAAATTGGATGAAGAACACGCCCACTTTTTAAAAAAAAATTTTTTTAAATTCAAATTTTAATAAAAAATTTAATATTTTTACTGTATATAAGTAAATTAAGTCAAAATTCAACTCCAGTAATGATATGATGCAACAAAATACAAAAATAAAAGAAAATTTCAAAATGGGCGTAGCTCCGCCCATTTTCATTTAGTTTGTCTAGAATACTTTTAATGCCATAAGTCGAACAAAAATTTACCAATCCTTCTCAAATTTGGTAGGAGCATAGATTCTGTAACGGTAACTGTTCTCTGTGAAAATGGGCGAAATCGGTGGAAGCCACGGCCAGTGTTTATACACAGTCCACCGTTTGTCCTTCCGCTCGGCCGTTAACACAATAACTTGAGCAAAAACCGATATATCTTTACTAAACTTAGCCCACGTACTTATCTGGACTCACTTTATCTTGTTATAAAAAATGGCCGAAATCCGACCATAACCACGCCCACTTTATCGATATCGAAAGTTACGAAAAATGAAAAAAATGCAATAATTCTATACCAACTACGAAAAAAGGGATGAAACATGGTAACTGGATTGGTTTATTGACGCAAAATATAACTTTGGAAAAAACTTTGTAAAATGGGTGTGACACCTACCATATTAAGTAGAAGAAAATGAAAAAGTTCTACAAGGCGAAATCAACAGCCCTTGGAATCTTGGCAGGAATACTGTTAGTGGTATTGCATATATAAATAAATTAGCAGTACCCGACAGATGATTTTCTGGATCACCTGGTCCACATTTTGGTCGATATCGCGAGAAAGCCTTCACATATACATCTAAGGGCCACTCGCTTTTAAAACCCTCATTAATACTTTTAATTTGATATCCATATCGTACAAACACATTCTAGGGTCACCCTGGCCCACCCTAATGGCGATATCTCGAAAAGGCGTCCACCTATAGACCTAATGCCCACTCCCTCTTAAAATGCTCAGTAACACCTTTCGTTTGATACCCATATCGTACAAACATTCTAGAGTCACCCCTGGCCCACCCTAATGGCGATATCTCGAAAAGGCGTCCACCTATATACCTAATGTCCACTCCCTCTTAAAATGCTCAGTAACACCTTTCGTTTGATACCCATATCGTACAAACATTCTAGAGTCACCCCTTGCCCACCCTAATGGCGATATCTCGAAAAGGCGTCCAGCTATAGAACTAAGGCCCATTCCCTTTTAAAATGCTCATTAACGCCTTTCATTTGATACCCATATCGTACAAACAAATTCTAGAGTCAACCCTGATTCACCTTTATGGCGATATCCCTAAATGGCGTCCACCTATAGAACTATGACCCACTCCCTTTTAAAATACTCTTTAATACCTTCCATTTGATACCCATGTCATACAAACACATTCCAGGGTTACCCTAGGTTGATTTTCCTACATGGTGATTTTCCTTATTTTGTCTCCACAGCTCTCAACTGAGTATGTAATGTTCGGTTACACCCGAACTTAGCCTTCCTTACTTGTTTTTCTTTATTTTTATTTATTTATTTATAATAATATTTATTATTTATTTATAATAATATCTATTTTTTCTCTTAAGAAATTTATTTAGTTAGAACATATGTAAATGAAAAAATTAATTTAAGTGAGTTATAGAAAAGAAACTAAAAAAAATTATTGTTTGAAGTCTTTTTTACTTTCAAGTCTGGACAATTTCGCACGGCTCTCTAATGTCGCCATAACAGCCTCTACAATTTCCGGTATAATCCGTTTGGAAACGCTAGCTAGCAATTGAACATGTCGTTCCGTTCATTGTATGTGTGATGGAATTTTTGGATCATTAAACGGTGGATCATCTTGATTTAAATATTCTTTCAATGTATCGTACGGAATGCTTCGCGTGAATGGTGGTTCAAATACGATATTCATACCATTCATATTCATATCATTCAAATTGATCATTTCCGTATAACTTGTGCAATTAAAGTTTACATCTGGTTTTTTATAAACTCTAAGTTCCATTGGCTCGTCAACATCGGTTCGATAGCGTAAAATTTTCTTGATAGCACAGTCGCGCTTTTCTTTGCTATCATCAAACAACATTGATAAGATATTTTCCGAATGCGCATAATATGAATTATCTTTAATTACTTGATTGACAATTTTGCGTAAACGATGGTTTAGAAATCGTGACCAACAATGAACTTGAAAAATAATGCACTGCCGTACACGACAGAGCTGTAATACTTGATATTGAAGTGCATTGGCACATAACATTTAATTATAAATTCAACCAGAATTTTTAAATTTGCATCTGGATTTTCCGTTGTCACATATAATCGCAATAATCTAGCGGCCTTGGTGAGCCACCGAGAATGTACAATTTTCCCTGGTTTGATGTTAGCCAGATCCACCGGAACCACGCCGCTAGAAATTGCATGGGCCATGTCGTATAAGTACTTCGAATCGGTGGAAAATTAAATTTTTTCTGGAGCAGGGGGCATATTTTGCAACTCAATTTTCTGGAAGCCGTCCACCACCTGAAAATATATAATAATAAAATAATTAAAAATGGTTGACAATTGTAATAAATGAGTGATAGCAATAAATTACCGGAAGAGTTTCACAAGTTTCAATTTGACGGCTCAGTTTTCCGGTTGCCGATCTTGGTCCAGTGCTGGCTGATTTATCCAAAGCTTCAAACAAATGCCGAAACGGAAGTTCGTTGAAGTGTAGAAGGCAAACCAACCAATGCAATGGTCTTTTTAGCAGCAATTCGAATCGTCGTATAATTCCACCGTGTGGGCCAGTGTTTGTTGGGTCACCGTCAGTGCATATTCCAATTAATGCATCCAGTGATATATTTTTATCGTTAAAAAAACCATTTAATTTGGTTGTTTTGTATTCAGCGGTTTCATGTTCCAGTCTTACGTAACCAATCAATTCAGAATTGGGTTCTCTCAAAATAACAAGATGAGGTTCTTTTACCATCCTAGTATGATACTTCTCATCAATTTTATCTATCGTTAAAGTATCATCTTTTCTGCCATCGAATGAAAGCGCTAACAAATTGGTATCATCTAACCGTTTGCAAAGCACTTCTTGTCTGCATTTCTCTTTTTCTCTGCGAACTTTCGATTTATCCATGATGAGAGGTTTCCCATGGTTATCTTTAATTTTAAAATTTTGCAAAAGAGCGGTTCCCAATGCTGATGCTACTCCGTCAGGCACACCAAATCTGTCACATACCAAGGCAAAGGTTAAACAATCGTATCTCTCTGTGTATTGTGAACTTGTGCTGCTATCCATATCTTCTTGAACCGGGGGCGGTGCGTATGTTGAATCATCGGGATCTTGGTATGTTGGCATTGATGATATAGGCGTTGCTCCTTGCTCTTCAGTTTCCATCATAAATGCATCCATTGATAGTCTTCTCTGATTATGTTGATCGTGCATGAACTCTTCGAGGCATTCGGGAACTCAGCCACATACACATGGAGCTGCCTTCAAATCGCATTTACATGTTCCAATGTAAAAAATTGTTTCCAGAGATTTTACATACTCTGTAAATTGTTGGGTGTTGTTTCTTCTCTTGATTTGCTCTTGAAAACTTTTTTTGTTCTGTTTTAGCACGTTCGCTTAAGTAAAAATAATATCTCAAGATATCCAGATGGGTTGGTAAATTAAGATCAGTTAAATCAGTAGACACACCAAAAACAGTAACATCATGCTTGGGTATATGGCTCATTGGGTTTTCGATAGTTGTTGATGTAGTTGCTTCATCTTGCGGTGTAGAGGATGGTGGATTCATTGTAAACTTTTTGATTTGGAATGGTCACTTCACTTATTATTTTTTTATCTGAAATTAGCACTTCATACTTTGAGTTCTTCACAACGACTAAATGCATTCACAAGGCTGTTGCGTTATATATGGTCTACGAGACGAGGTAATAAGAATGAAATGGTAATTTCAATTCTACCTGCTGTGTCTTGTGGTGTCTTAAAAAAAACAACACAAGCAAAATTACGATCTGCAATTGTGTCACAGTGATACCTTCATTTTTTAAAACGGTTGAATAAAAAACCCACACAACTATGTTTACGACATGCAAATGCATCACAGTGATGCCTTGGTTTTAAAAGGGTTGTAAAAACGCTAATTTCTAATAATTTTTTTAAATTTCTTTTTTATTATTAAGTTAAATTCATTTTTTCATTTACATATGGTCTGACTAAATATATTTCTAAAGAGAAAAATAAACTCCAAAAAGAAAAAACAGGCATTTCGCTGATTTTTTCATGTAAAGTGCAAAACCGGCGATTTTTTGAAATGTTTGTATGGTGAACCCCCAGGGGGGTTCCAGGGGGTGTGCCACTGGCATCGGTGGGTCGGGCCTCCAAAGTTAGTGGTCATACATTTGGACTCGATTGGAGCACTCTAAATGGGTCAAAGTGGGATTTTTCAAAATTTGCCCCTACCCAAAAGTTCGACCAAAATTGGGGGACATCAGAATTCGTTTTTGAGGTATGGTTCCTTCGGCAAAGTTTCTTATTTTGATCCCTAGAATACGATTTTCACAGAGCAATGAGCGATCCGCCTTAGTACATATATTATATATTTTTACTTACCAATAAAAACAAAAAATAGATTTTAAAAACATATCAAACACTAACCGCAAAATGAACTGGAATGAAAAATTTGAAATTATAAGGGATTGTTATGACAATTAGTGATGTGATGGTAGCGTGCTCCGCCTACCACCCCGTATGCCCTGGGTTCACACCCCGGGCAAAGCAACATCAAAATTTTAGAAATAAGGTTTTTCAATTAGAAGAAAATTTTTCTAAGCTAGGTCGCCCCTCGGCAGTGTTTGGCAAGCGGTCCGAGTGTATTTCTGCCATGAAAAGCTCTCAGTGAAAACTCATCTGCCTTGCAGATGGCGTTCGGATTCGGCATAAAACATGTAGGTCCCGTCCGGCCAATTTGTAGGGAAAATCAAGAGGACCACGACGCAAATTGGAAGAGAAGCTCGGCCTTAGATCTCTTCGGAGGTTATCGCGCCTTACATTTATTTTTATTTATAGGTTATTTATTTCAAACATTTTTTTAGTTATACACTATGAAAGTCTCACAATTTTATTACATTCCAAAAACTTGTAAATTTCACCAATGACAACTATCAGTAGTTTAATTAAATGTCAACTTACTTCGCTAAGCCGGGGCTTTCAATAATGTTGCAAAATGGGCGATTATGGATGGTCTTAATTACATTAAAGTACTTCCTGCCTTAATCAGATGGATCGGCTGCATGTTAAATTGCAGAAAGATTACATCATAATAGGGATTGTACGAGGCCACGAAATCAGTGGATAGGGGCACGCCGCAGAGAGGGGTGCTATCACCTCTGCTGTGGACGCTGGTCATCAACCAACTGCTCAGGCAATTCGATGATGGACCCGTAAAACTTACGGCTTACGCAGATGACGTTGCAATTGTCATAAGTGGAATGTGCCTTCCAACGATTAGTTCTTTGATGGATCGGGCGCTTCGGGATATTCATACCTGGTCATCTAATGTCGGGTTGAAAGTCAATATATATAGATATGAAGTTTGCTGGACGTATTGTCCCAGTAGGGGCGAAAGGGTTACATATATTTTGCTAGAATTTGCCACGGTGCCTTGACATTGCATTTCAATTTTATTAGCGTGTGTGAAATTAACAAAATTAAGTCGAATCATGTGTAAGATTTTTTTACGAAGATTTTTAACCTTAATGTTCTCCTTTAAATCTTTAATAGAATATGAGTAAGCAGAGTTCTATTTCGTCTAACTACCCCAACCCTAAATGGCAACCCTACTCAAAAATGTCCCTATTGTCTTGCGGAGTGAAATACCTTTCGTTTGATACCCATATCGGCATATCTCATGCAATTTTTTTAATTTCGAATAGGTGGCAACCCTAAATGGCAACCCTACTCAAAAATGTCCCTATTATATTGCGGAGTGAAATATCTTTCGTTTGATACCCATATCGGCATATTTCATGCAATTGTTTTTTAATTTCGAATAGGTGGCAACCCTAAATGGCAACCCTACTCAAAAATGCCCCTATTGTAATGCGGAGTGAAATACCTTTCGTTTGATACCCATATCAGCATATCCCATGCAATTTTTTTTATTTCGAATAGGTGGCAACCTTGTGAAACATTCTTAGTGCAACACTTAGGTAGAAAGTTTAAGAAAGTGATACATTATATCTGTGCCAAATTTCATTTAAATCAGTTGAGCCGTTTATACTCTCTGCCCAAATGTCTAGACGTTTCTTCTTCTATAATCCTTTACCTGGTCACTAGCCATACGCGCGTGTATTTGTAGTGTGTTACCATATGCGTGTTTATATGTGAGCGAAGTAGTAGCTGATGATGACATGCGTTTGTGAGTATCTCTCTGCTGCTTGTATGTATGTGTGTACATGATGATTAATGTGTTTATGTAGCTTGCTTAATGTTTCTGTTGTTGTGCCTTTATTTAATACCTTAGAGATGTAATATTCGTCACACTGCCCCCCAAATAAGTCTGATCGTCGCGATCAGGCAAATCTCTCAATCTGACCGCTGCTAGCCTCTCCAAATGAACCACCCTTCTATTTCGTGGTTTCCCAATTGTTTATATGCGGTAGATGCCAACACTGATCCTCTTTACAACTCTGTACAGGCCTTCCCAACTGCACCAAAATTTGGATGGAACACCCTTCCGCCTGTGTGGGTTGTATAGCAGTACCAGATCTCCCTCCCGGAAACCTTCCGAATTTTTGTTCTTGTCAAACCTGTGTTTTATCCTACTACTCATTACCGTGGTTCGTTCCCTCACACTCTCACACAACACTAGTGCGCCCTGGCTTGAAACGACCATTGCATTCTTTCTTCGGTTTTGATTTGCTTGGCCCATTCGTTCCATCAACCCTTGCTCGATTTGCTGCCTTAGACTTTTGTGGTTTTTGTCAAATCTTTTTCACCAGCACTCGCTTTCTGCTGAAACCTTGCTCAAAACTGAAGTTAAGTGGCACATCCTCGTTCTTATAGCGCATAATCCTTCTCTGCATATCGATCCTGATGTCATGGTCAACTAAGAAGTCCACTCCCAATATGACTTCATCAACAATCTCTGCCACAACGAAGTTGTGTAGAACCGCGACCTTTCCAATTAAGACTTCACAGATCTCTTCTCCCTGGATTCGGTTATACTCGCCAATGACCGTACGCAACCTTGCTTCAGGTAATGGCTTTCCTCTCCTGTTGACCAAATCAGATCGGGTTAAGGAATGAGATGTGCCCGCATCTACAGTCAGTACACGTTCTTTGCCATTCACATTTCCTTCGACGGTAAGACTGCTCGATTTTCTTCCAATCTGCGAGATGGATATTACAGGGCATTCAATAGCTGGGGCAATCTCTCGATTTTTACATCTAACTCGCTCTTGCTTATCTCCTCCACCTTTGCGTTTACGACCAGCCAAGCGTAGCAATAGGGAGGCAGTTTTCCTTTCAATGCATGTGATACCGTTTCTGCGAATGTGGATTTTGGGTTTGCATGGGTCGCTCGCTTCGTTTCCACGTCTCGTATTCCATTGATAAAGCACTGAATTTTTACCCTTTCGGTGCATTGCACGGGTGCGTCCGCATTTGCCAAATTAGCCAACCTTTCAACATCCGAAGCAAACTCCTGCAAAGTCTCATTAGCTTTTTGGTAACGGTTTTGCAATTCCATTTGTTGTATTTGCTTCCTGTGTTCGCTTCCGTATCGTCTTTCTAGAGCGCCCATCAATGTTTCGTAATTGTTTCGTTCACCTTCTGGAATGGTCTGCAAATTTTCAGCTGCAGGTCCTTTCAATGCGACGAACAGCGCAGCAACCTTATCTTCAGTATTCCAGTTGTTCACTGCTACGGTCTTCTCAAAATGTATGATATGGCGGTGGAAGTGTGATGGTTTTGGGCCTACTCTGGAGTTGGCAAAATAACTTTCATTGATAGCACAATGGACAAAAATTTGTATTTAACCTTATGAGAAGACAATTTGTTCCAAATTGCCCCTAATATAGGTGTACGTGATCGATTTAACAATAACCACGACAGATACCCTTAACACATATCCAGGATTGTGCCGGTATTGTGCAGGCATGGGTAATATGGAACTGTCCACACCTCATGAATCCACTTCCACAATCTTTCGCCTTAAATGCCATTGTAAACTTGTGGTCAATTTTGGAATCGGCTACACGGCAAAGGCAGATAAGTAAGATTAGCGATTTAAAAACTACTCTTGTCGAATAAAGGCATAAGGTACCACCCGAAGCCGCTCGAAAACTAATTGCATCTATGGAAAATCATCTTGAAGATGTTATTTAACAAAAAGGTGGTCATACGAGGTACTAAACTAAATTAAAAGTAGTTTTTTCTAAGGCAGGGCGCAGTGCTCGAAATAAGCTGTGACCAAAGTTTTTGAGATAATTTTAGTTTTTATTAAATAATTAGCACAAACGTGCAAACACACGAAAATTAAGTATTTGTTAAATTAAAGCATATTTTTATTAAAATTGTGCATTTGAATTTTTTTTGGCACCGTCAATCGTTTCCTTCCTATATATGTAGCTCTACAGTTTTGTTCTGTAGCTGCACGAAATAAGCTGTGAGCCACTGTATTCAATCCAGTTGCTGGATCCTTAATTCACTTAACTTTGCCATGTCCAAGTTGTATTCGAAATCTTCAGAATTTATTCAACAATTCCTCTTCTGACACCAATTGTAACGAATTTAGAGAAACTCCGCTTATTTTACCCCTTCTACTAACGTTCGTATCGCTAAACTGTTGAATAAACAACTCCAATATTCAATAATGCAAAATGGTCTTTATTAGACTACTTTGAAAATAAATCACAATAACACTTATACTTCGCAACTGATAGCGTGCTTAAATCAAACTGATGACGGACTACTCAGCTTCTGCTGCTTTTATATTCTCTGTCCAAATGTCTAGACGCTTCTTCTTCTAGAATCCTCGACCTGGTCACTAGCCATACGCGCGTGTATTTGTATGTAACCATATGCGTGTGTATATGTGAGCGAAGTAGTAGCTGATGATGACATGCGTTTGTGAGTATCTCTCTGCTGCTTGTATGTATGTATGTGTGTACATGATGATTAATGTGTTTATGTAGCTTGCTTAATGTTTCTGTTGTTGTGCCCTTATTTAATAACCTTAGCGATGGTAATATTCGTCACAGTATGTATCCCTTGCAATCGATTGTTTAGGTAAGAAGCTTTTCGCAGTTTATGTCTCATTTCAAGAATTGAATTATATCCATTTTTACTCCTAAGATTTCCCATATAAAATTTTCCCTTCAATAATCGGTAAATATGAACAAATTATAGGGATGCGGATTTTTTTCCTTAGAAAAAATTCCAGCTCTAAAGTGTAATCTCTAATTGGAACACAAAAGGAAACGTGAAAATTTGACATATTATAGTTCTAGGGATGGAACATACATATGTAAATGCGTAGATTTTCTGTTGACGATTTATTGTAGATTAATGCATATGTAAACGTGGTCTAAGGCTTCAAATTTCACATGTATAGCATTTATTGCTGTGTGAAAAAATCGTACAGATCGGTCCAAGGCGAATTCAGTACCGTACCAGGTGTTGTTATCCCAACAGCTGATTGCTTCTTCTGGATGATTTTCCATACAACGCATTGTACAATAATATGTCAGTTAATCGAAATCAATAAAAATTTTCTCTTGGCTTGACATTCTTCTGCAGGACCAATTGGTTGAATTCGCTTTGCCACCACCTGGTATAAATTCTACTTGGATCCGTCGTATACAAAGAATATATCCATACAGCCAATTGTTCAGGTCAGGGTTCATTCCTGCCTCATTCTAAAGCTACATACATATGTAGATGCTTCGAATTTCACTGATAACGTATGCGGCATATATTGTTGAATGAAAAATATACATATCGTCGCCCGCTTCCCAGAAGCATGAATGTGCCAAAATGAAAATGTTGGGAAATCGAGTTTCAAAGTTTATTGCTCCCTCAAAATTAAAGTATTTAGTTTCTAGTGTAAACATGTACTTATGTATTATACTCACACTCTGCTCTTTCAACTGAGATTATTGTTCAGCTCTTATCCTTTTTATTCTCCGAGATTTAGCATATTAATTTTTCTGGCACAACCAAAAATTTAAAAAGCTGATCTAATTTTTTGTTAACACATCTATACAAAAAAATTAAAAGTAGCCGGATCAGGTAAATCGGCTCATGCTTTCTATGCATTTTGATGCGCTGAATCCGAATACGCTATAAGAATTGGCCCAACTGGTCATGGTATGGCCTTAACCACAAAAGACGTAAAAAATTCACTGCAGATTGAGACCTGCTAGACCAATTCCGTTGGCGGATTGGGATTTGGAGCATCACAGTACTAGGGAAAACATCCGCGGCTTTGACTTATCGAAAGTATGTATGTAAATGAAAAAGTTACACATTCAATTCAATTTCATATACACTACACTAAAAAAATGGTGCTAGTAAAATCAACAAATCGGTTCTGTTTTTCTTGACTTAACGGAGATTCGGTGAAATTGATCGAATTATGGTTAGTTCGACCAAGTTCTTTGTCAAGCGAAAAAATTCGTTTAGCATTTCAACGGAAGAGAAATTGTCGCTCTTAAGTTAACAAAATTCTGTAAAATTGACAGATTCCTAATCAATCTAACTGATTTTTCTGTTAACACAACTGATCTTACAGGTCATTTCAACAGCAAACAACAGCCAATGCATGAGCAAATTTCAAAGAGAATTTTACGCTCACTGCGCTCTCTACTTTGTACTTATGACGATGGTGCCACTTGTTAAAAAAAACACCAAAATAAAAAAACCATAAAATCGAAAAAACACACAAAATGGGAAACCAATGAAAAACTAGTTTTTCAGTTATCAATACAAAACGAAAAAACCCTTATTTGAATTTACTGTGCAAAAAATTATGAGATACCGGGTACAATTTTGCAAACTTCTCGTCCAAGCGAAATGCAAAATTTCGCCCTCTTTTTGCAAAAGTTTTGCTTGAACGAACATAATTTTTCCAAAGTTAGTAACGTTTTGTTCAAGTTTTTATGAATTTTCACTCACGCGAACGAATCTAATACGATAATAAAAAAACATCCTTTTTTAATGTTGATGTATCCGACAAGATAAAAATTTGAGTTGTTTTGGAATAGTTTCAACTTAAAGTGTTACGAAAATTAAACTTGCCAAATTACATGTAAAGTTACTCCAGTGGTGAATTACCCTTCTGCTATTTGATTCTTTACTTTTCTATAACTTACAAGTTCTCTTTTTAAAATGTTACGTCTAACATTTATACTACAAGTTTTGTTCGAAATAATTAAGTGTGGCAACTACATGCGAGAGAAGAAATTGAGAATGAGCTGAGCTGCAACTGAAAGAATTGAGAATCAGTTTTATGACTACTATTTTCATTTCTATATTCATATGTATGTATACGTAGAAAGCATGCGTATTTAAGTGTTCACATATTTACGTATTTATATGGCGGCCGCCGTGGTGTAATGGTAGCGTGCTCCGCCTACCACACCGAAGACTCTGGGTTTACACCCCGGGAAAAGCAACATCAAAATTTTAGAAACAAGCTTTTTCAATTAGAAGAAAAATTTTCTAAGCGGAGTTGCCCCTCGGCAGTGTTCCGCAAGCACTCCGAGTGTATTTCTGCCATGAAATGCTCTCAGTAAAAACTCATATGCCTTACAGATGCCGTTCGGAGTCGGCATAAAAGAAGTAGGTCGCGGCCCGCCAATTTGTAAGAAAAATTAAAAAGGAGCACGACTCAAATTGGAAGAGAATTTCGGCCTAAAATATCTTCGGAGGTTATCGCGCCTTATACTATTTTCACACAGACGGCTTATTGAATAATAAAGGCAATTTTCTACATTAAGACGCTTATTGAGCTCAATCTTCCCTACAAAATTCGAATCTATTATTATTTCATTAGTAGCTAATCGAAAGCCTAATGAAGTCAAAAGCACAATGCAACTCTGTTGGCTGCGTTCCGCTTCCGTTTCCGCTTCTTAGTTTTTGTTGTGTTCAGTGCTTAAAAATGTCATTTGTCAAAGCAAATGTCATTGTCTGCATGGCGGAACGATACAAGGTGGCCGCATCGAACAGCTGATTATAACCTTTTTTATTTGATTTGATACATCAAATCCGGCGCAGTACGATTTTGACATTTGTCCATCGAATTTACAAGTACATGGAACTTTTTTTGTTTGTAGGTATGTCACCATCCTCCCACCTTGTATCGTTCCGCCATGATTGTCTGTCATATAGCATTGTCATTTTATTCGCTGGACATTTCATCCTTCATACTAATCGAGCAGTTACTTCTGTGTGAAAGCAAAAAATTTACGATTTCATTAGCAGGTGAAATGAGATCATTAAGTTTCTGTGTGAAAACAGTATTATATTTATTTATTTATATGGCAACATATGTAGGTACTTTCATACAAAGCTGTCGCAACAACTTTTTTTGTTCATTTGACTACTAAAAAGGTCAATTACGAATCAACGATTTGTGCGCAGTTGATTCAACGTCTGGTCGCGATGGATAAAAATTTACAGAAATTTCGGTTGAATTGACCCGTTTTTCAGTTGATTTTACCACTATTTTTGTTTCAGTGTAATGTGCTTTTATTTAAGGTATTATTGCAAACTTAGAACTAGTTCTTATTCTCATCAGAATCAGAATCTTCTGAAATGTTGGGTTCGGGTAAAGCGTTGCCCTCAAGATTTTTATAAAAAGAATGATATTCTTTAGGCAGTTTTTCACAAAATTTTTTCAAGTATTTTAGTTTTGATTCGAGGAGAGCCTCTTAGAGGCAACGGCTTTGAATAAATCGGCTTGTCTTCAATTAAACAACTATCTTTTTTCGGATATTCAGCTATTAAATATTCTTGATCGGTATAATTTGTTATGAAGAATATCTTATAGAGTTCATCTTTTGTGTATCTCAACTAGCATATATATCGCATGGATAGTTTTATAGCTCCCTGAGTAAAATAATTATAAACAAAAAAAAAATGGTCATACAATTGTGTGTGAACCTCGAAAAGTTTTGGTGAGTTACGAGTTGGTGCCCAACATTCAGGCACGTATACCCGAACATTCGAACATACGAATGTGTGCTGTTCTTGCTTTTTTTTTCAAAAATCGTTGAGCCATATCAACGAATGTGTTATACAAACAGGAACATCATTACCTTGTTGTCAGCCAGAAACATGAATGTGCCACATTCATTTTTCTGGCTCAGCTTTGTGTGATTGAATTATACATTCGTGAAGATGACATTGCAAATTATTGGGGTTTCCATGTACGTAGGAAGCTCTAGATTTAAGTAGAACATAGAGAATCTAAAGGGTAATCCAAACAGGCCTCTAACACAAAATCGGAAAAATTGCACATTCATGCTTCTGGCTAGCGGGCGACGATATATAGTACATATCTATCCCATGCACCTATTGTTCAGTAAGAGCTTTCTCCTGCAGACAACATGAAAAGTGAAACTTTGTGTGAGGATTGCCGATCTATTATTTATTTGATATACATATATCGAAAATGTCGCTTATGTACATCTGTTTCTGTAAGGTATAAAGTTCTTGGACAGCCGAAGACAGTCTCGTCCTTACTTGTTTTTAATTGCTATTATAACAGCCGCCGTGGCGTGGCTGTAGTGTACTCCTCCTACCACACCGAAGGTCCTGGGTTCAAGTCCGGCGCAAAGCAACATCAAACGTTTATGAAATAGTTTTTCTCACTATTAAACAGTTTTCTAATCGAGGTCGCCCCTCGGCAGTGGTTTGGCAAACACTCCGCGTGTTTTTTTTTTTACCATGGAGAGCTTCTCATTGACAATTCACTTGCCTTGCAGCATAATATATGTAGGTCCCGTGCCGCCAATTTATAGGAAAAATTAAAAAGGCGCACAACGCAAATCGCAGACTAACTCGGCCTAAATTTCCCCGGAGGTAAATCGGTACTTTTTTTTGTGTTGAGTACGTACTTAGCATTGAGGACCGTCGCAGTTCTTTTGTTGGTTCCATAAGCTCCTCCATCAAACCTCGTCGAAATATTTTTTACAAAAATATCTATGCCATAATTACCGTAATTGCGTGAAAAATAACTTCATCAATGGGCATCAAGCCGGACAGCATCAGTGAGTGACGACAGGCCGTCACGTAGCCTAAATGATCGATGATGGATCACACTCGATTACAACTGCGCATGCATAATCGTCCAACTTGACGTGCGACGCCAACTCAACTATTTACCAAAAACCGATCATTGGCCTCTCTTATTCAAGTAAAACAATCATCAATGGCAAAAAGTACATAAACAGACAAGAAGAATGCTTAAAAGAAAAAACACTATTATTTGCAGGGTGCGTGCTCCAACAATTACCGGTCTCGCACCCGCACGTCTCTGGGCCATATGCGAACGCTCAAAAAGGCAAGGAAATAAAAATTTGCGGGAACAATAAAATTAAGTATTTATATATAGGCGCACTAAAACAAACCAATTCACACGCACATTTCACCATGCGTATTTTTTTATATCCACACTACGAGCGATTTAAGCGCATATCCTGCCCCTCGTAATAACCCGTAATTAAAAGAGGGTAACCTTTGATTTCGGCCAGTTGCATTGGCATCACGCGCTGTAAAAGTACATCGAATCTGCTGCACCACCCGCAAGGGCGACACATCTGGTCGCCGCAGAACGCATCGAACTTCGTAGTGTACAAGAACTTTTTTCGTTATTGTCGCCTTCTTGCGGCAAGGTCTTTTCATTGTTCTTACGGGCATCCGTGATAGAAGAATCGAATGCTTTGTAGCCGCACTTTATGCTTATCGATTATCCATTTGCCGATTTGGTCGATATTCACATTCGCTCAGCTGTACTGGGCGCTCGCTCTGGTAGATTATCTGCGCGGATGTTGATCTTTCAACTTGCGTGCCTCATGTGTATTTACTCCACCCGACAATTTGAGCTGAAACAATGTATTACCTGATTGCATTGGATTGATTATGCTTTGCTGATATACCTAGTTGTGTTAAGCACGCAAAGTGATGTCAGACATTTTCTGTAAATCGTTTACGGTTCATATTTTTGGATTTCCCGTTTTGAAATCGCTCGATGTGTTCGCAAAGGGCACATTTTTTGAGATATACCCAAAAGATTCGCATCTAATTACAAAAATTATTATTATCAGAAAATATTTGGATTGAGACATTACGTCAGATGAGTTCAATATATTCATAGGTACGTACTGGTTTGATGTGCATAGTTTAAGGAATGTAACGATATGTGAAGATATTCTTGAGCACTTGAAGGAGGAGACTTCACAGAGTTGGGAGAGGCAGGTGGAGGAAGAGTTTACCTCCCATCGCCATCAGTTGTCGCGAAATCTAGCGTGACTTACGAAACGGTCAAAATTGCTTAGGTGGTTAAGCGCCAATTAATGATGAATGATGATGATGGCGGATAAGTTGATATATTTTTTAGAACATGGTGCGAAGATCTATGCACATATATGTATACCTATACTGCCATCCATAGAAAAAATTCAGTAAAGTAAAAAAAGTGATATAAAATAAAAACAAGTAAAGTTGTCTAAGTTCGGGTGTAACCGAACATTATATAGTCAGCGTGAGCTGCAATTGTACATTTCATTTCTGATAAATTACTTTTCTACATAACACGTGGCACCGCCCGTTTAAAAAAAAATGTCTCCCCATTTCCTCTTACAGTAAAACTTTATAAGTGAAATATCATGGTTTCAAAACTATTTTTTGCTAAGCTATAGCATATTATTCTAGTCTACGACCCCTTTACACTTGTTTTATATCTAAGTTGCCGTGGTCGTTAACCGATCCCGCCCATTTTTACTAGAAATATTTTCTGCTATAAGGAAAATATGTGTACACAATTTCATTACGATAAGTAAATTTTTCTTCGAGTTATTGCTCCTGAAACATAGAAAATTGCTTAGTCATAAAAGGGGCGGTGCCACGCCCATTTTTTTTTTAATTTGAAGTTTTTACTATTGTTATAAATCCACTTGGGAAAAGAAATACCATTGATATAAAGCTCTTCTTTGCAAAGATATAGCTTATTTTATTCGTCCACGACCCTTTTAAAAATCCTTTATATAAAAGTGGGCGTGATCCTTAACCGATTTCGTTAATTTTTCTTCAAAGCATTCCTTATAGTAAAGGCAACTTCTCTGCCGAATTTTGTTACGATAGGTTTAAGGATTTTTGATTTACGATTAATAATATTTGTAAAATTTATTTTATCAAAGTGGCGGTGCCACGCCCATTTTAAACATTTTTTTTTCAAATTTTTATCAAGAGTCTCAATATCACTCATTCTTAAATTTCAACATTCTAGGTGTATTATTTACTAAATAATCAGGTTTTTTGTGTTATATATAGAAAAAGTGGGCGTGGTTATCATCCGATTTCGCTCGTTTTCAATACCAATCTATTCTATTCAGCTCGTGTACTGAATTTGGTGAAGATATATTATTTACTCAAGACGGATGGACGGACTGACATGGCTCAATCAAATTGTTTTTAGATACTGATGATTTTGATATATGGAAGTCTATATCTATCTCGATTCCTTTATACCTGTACAATCAACTGTTATCCAATCAAAGTTAATATACTCTGTGTGCAAAGCACGCTGGGTATAACAATGAAGTGCGAGTTTTACGTTTGTTTTATTTGGTACACAACAAAAATTCATGAATATGAACTGTTAAATGATTTTATGGAGAGCCATTATCATGTTATTCTGGTGCATCACAATTCTTTTCGGAGCCCGAAATTAGACGCGAACTGTCTTCATGCCTTGTAAGTCTAAAGACAGTAAAATGAAATTTACTGCTTTTTATTCTTTTTTTCCTATAATAGTTCGACTTGCACTTCTTTTATGCTTTGAAACCCTTCTTACAATAAAATTTAATTATAATAAGGGAGTTCAGGATTTTGTGTGAATGGTCTAACATCATTACATTGCAGTGTACTAAGGAAATATTTTTTACAGTACACTAACAAAATACACGGCTATGCTTTTGCTACGTCATTGCAAAACACAACATCAAAAACCGTACTTTATTTTTTCAATATTGAATAGCAAATCATCAACTGTCAAAATAAAATGAAAAGTGCAAAGAATAAATTTAAAATTATATATGTAATACTCCTATATTGCTACGAAAGGCTACGTACATTCCCAAACATCCGAGTGCCGATATATTGCTGTTTACACGTTTTTGTTTTTGTTTTCAATAATCGAATGTACCTAAATTTAAATTTTTTCTTGCCACACTTATGCTGCCACAATCAAAAAAATTTTATAGGCTGTCTTGTTTTGATTTCGAATTCGAGTATATATATATGGTTAAAATGAAAAAAGTTGCTCACGATCCATAACTTAAATTTGCTTTAGCAATGTTTCCGAGATCAAATACACAAAATTCTGAACTCCTTTAAGTTATTTTAATGTTTAAATATAACATTTCTATATACAACCAATTTCCAGAGAGTAAAAGCAGTACTATTTATTTTATACTGCTTTTTTGCTTTTAAAAATTGATATACTGCTCTTTGGTTGGGATATTTAAGACATTCGAAATACAAAACAGTTAGAAATTCTGAAGACGAATTGTAATTTTGTGAGCTTGAATCGCAATTTTCGGAACTTGAATAGGAGCTTTCTATGTAGTAATCTTGAAATGTAATTTTCTGAACTTAAATTATATTTTTCTGAACTTAAATTGGAAATTCTGAACTTGAATTTTGAATTTCTGAATTTAAACTGGCATTTCTGAACTTGAATTGTAATTTTGAACTTGAATTGGAAACTCTAAACTAATATTGTAAATTTCTGAATATGAGTTGTAAATTTCTGAATTTAAATTAGAAATTCTGAACTTGAGAAGTAATTTTCTGAATTTGAATTATAATTTTCTGAGCATGAATTGTAAAATGCTGTATTTAAATTGAAATTTCTGAACTTGAACTGTAATTTTCTGAACCTGGATTGTATTTTTGCGAACTTGAATTAAAACTTTCTGAATTTAAATTAGAAATTCTGAACTTGATTTTCTGAATTTGAATTGTAATTTTCTGAAATTTCTGAAGTTTAACGTAATCTTCTGAACCTGAATTGTAAATTTCCGATACTTGAATTGTAATATTCTGAATTTAAATGGGAAATTTTTAACTTAAATTTTAGTTTTAACAACTTAAACTGTAAAAGGTGTAGGTAGACCTCTCTATTTTGTTCAAATATTTTCGTACAACTGGGAAATATGAGAAAATAGTACTTGCTTATTTTGGAAAACACCAAAAACGTGATTTTCCAGTGAATACCGCAGATGCAATAACCAAATTTCTTGCGTAGTTTAAAATACTAAAGCCTTCTTTAAATTTTCAATAAGGGGCGCGGTAAATCCCACTTTTGACACAATCAATTATTCAAATATTTTTGATTAAGGACTGGTACAAAAAGTTATGCAAATTAAAAAAGACCAATGGGCATTTAACATTTACTTTGTTTTTACTTTGTCTTTGTTAGTATGGAAATACATACATACATATTTATATGAATGACAGGTAAAGAAATTTTATCAATTTATTTATTCGTTGCTGACCGTATGACCGATATTTTCTGGAGAGACCCGATATCAAAATTTAGTACAGCGGTTTTATACACTTTTCGCGACAATGCACAGTGTTTCGTGTAGAACAAGCTAGCTGGACAAAATTATTTTATGAGATTTTCCGTTTCACATGCAGTCATTTATTACAACTACGTCATTTTTTTCAGCCATATGTTTTTTTTTTATTTTTTTCCAAAATTTTACTTCATATGCATACATTTGCTTATTTCATATACAGTAACTCATGTGAATAAGTGACATAGATCCAAAAAAATTTAAAGGACTTAAGAATATTACTTTATTGTACTTAAATTGAATGGAATACAAATCTCAATACTTTAAAAAATTCTAAAAATTCGGAAAAAAAATTAAAATTTTTTATGAAAATTCGTCGAATTTTTTAAATATAATTTAGTTTTTGTTATAGATCGTGACAAATTTTCTTATGGGAAATTAGTTAAAATAAATTTGCGAAAGCGAAAATTGTAAGAATTATCCAAAAAGGGGTGTCTACTTATTTATGTGAGTGACTGTACATACATATTTTGTATTTATTTGAGTATTTATCCTGGCACTACAATTTTTACAAAATTATTTTATAGTACAAGTCAGGAATGTAAAAGTGAATTACAATAATAATAATAACAATGTAAATAATTAAATTAATTATGTGAAAATTACTTATTACAAAAACTTAAAAGTAAAGTATCATACAAAGTAGAAAAGACAATAGATTTAAATTGAATAAAACCTGATCCAACACAAAGTTATAGGGTAGGTTATCTTTTATAATTATGTTATTATTCGCTATCATCACTTTCATTGGATGAGTCACTTGTGGAATAGTCATGAACATCAGCAACACTACTGTGAAAGCTTGAAACAACTGGGATATTTATTGACTCCTCAACATTATCGGAGGACAGTAAATTTAAGAGTTCTGAAGTCAGACTTTTAAATTTTTTCTTAGGTATCTCCCTAAAACTGTTAACTAAAGGATCCGATGTTATAAGCAACATATTCATAAGATCTCTATTCGTGGCTTCACGCGACTGCTTTTGTGTGTTATCAGCCCTGAATCGTCTCAAATCTTTGTTACGGGCTTCCTGTGCTTCCTCGGAAAGTTGACCAATAGGTAAAATTGCTGATTTTATAATATCAGTACTATGCACTAAGAATTTATGAACTGTAACAGGCATATTAAACCATGGATAGAGATCTATGTATAGGTTTTTAGTCTCGACCGCAAATTTTTAAAATTTTTGGATATTTATATTGTACCCAGATGCTAATGCGCGAAGGAGAGTGTCGAATCTTTTGATGAGCGTTACATCCAATCCCGTAATCTCAGCAGTAGCCTCAGAATTTTCAAAAACCTACGAGCAGTGTTGCCGTCATTGGTATTGCTGAAACCTGGTTTTGGTTTATCTTCATCAATCCATTGTATGTACCTGTTTTTATGCCTTGGTGACTGGTGCGGTAGGTTGTGGCAGGTTGAAGTCAATGATCTTCGCCTTTTTGCTTTTGGTGTGATCTTGTTGACCTTGCGCGTTTATTTGTGTATGTTTTATGGCTACGTGTTTGTTCCCTTTACCAGGGTATTGGTTTTGCCGTTTGTAGATCAGCTTTAAAGGTTCAAATATCTCGTCGGAGCTGGTACGTACATACATGCTATTTTATATGTAGAGATAACTAAATCTACAAAAAAAAAATTAAAAATAGATGTGCAAAGAATTCGCAATGGTTTTTTCTCTCGACTATTAGAGAATACTTGCGACTATAACATATGTAAAATTAAGCCCGGATGTCCGCGGATGTATGTAACTTGTTTGTCCCTAAAGTTAAAAATATAGGGAAAAAATACCTTTTCTTCTTAATAACGGAATGTTAAATATATTGAAAATACTTTAATTGTGAAAGAATTACTATTAAATATTTTACTTACCTTCGAGCTTAGAATCCATAAAAAAAATTATGTAAAAGTGTTCACTTAAAAGAAATATGAATCTTAATATTCAACAAGAATTTTGCAAATTAATCAATGTATTTTACGGCCACTCCTGCCTTCTTACTTCAATTACTCAATATATATGTGCAAAAATATCAAAAAAAAAAGCAACAATCCCGTTATTTTGTTTGTTTTCTTTCATTTCTCTTTACACTTTTCTTGGAATAAGAACTTTGTTTTTGTCCAGCTAGCTTGTTCTACACGAAACACTGTGCAATGGTCGCCACATTTTACTTCTGTAACGGATTGATGGTTCGTATTTCCAAAGTTTTGACTTCATCAGAGCTCAACATTGCTCAATTGGACGCAGGTCAGTCACGTTGGGTGGATTCAACCTAATTGACATTGTTATCTTCGAACCACTTTGGGATAGTGATAAGACTATACGAGTATTGAGTGAGTACTTTCGATACTTTTCCAAAAAATATTCGATTATTTCCTACTCGATGCTTTTCCCGAAGTACTGCGTAAAGTGTCGATACTTACCTTGAAACTTTTCCCGATACTTTACCAAGTGCCGATGGTCTACAGGTTTAAGTTCAACAAATTACAGTCCATTGACACGGTAACTTGATCAAAAAGTACCGGCATCGATATTTTTGCTAAAATTTCTATTACTACTTTTGGATGACACGACCGAAATGTGCTGGACCCAAGTCCCGCAAAAGTATAGTTGGACCATTATGACGACTTAGGAATGGCAGAAGGCTGTTTTGAAGAAACTCGTTCACTTAAATTTCAGTGTTGACCGTTCCCATTGTAAGGAACGGCGTGGATTTATGTTCGCATTTACTTCACAACTTTCCAAATAAGAACCTTTCTGTCAAAATTATATATTTAGAAGTTTTTTCTCGAATTACAAACTCTCTCCAGACTTCAAACAGCTAAGAGGAGCGCGCGGTTGGTCGACATTGCTTTTGACAGCGCTTAGTTGTAATATGTTTTGTTATACGGACATAATTATTGTTATGCTCAGCTGAGCAGAGCTCACAGAGTATATAAATTTTGTTCGCATAACGGTAATCCGTAACGGCATAAACTAATCGAGAGAGATATAGACTTCTATATATCAAAATGATCTGGGCGAAAAAAGAAATTCATTTAGCCATGTCCGTCCGTCCGTCCGTCTGTCCGTAAACACGATAACTTGAGCAACTTTTGAGGTATCTCAATGAAATTTGGTATGTAAGTTCCTGGGCACTCATCTCAGATCGCTATTTAAAATGAACGAAATAGGACTATAACCACGCCCACTTTTTCGATATCGAAAATTTCGAAAAACCGAAAAAGTGCGATGAATAAAGCGATTAAACTTGGTAGGTGGGTTGACCTTATGACGCAGAATAGCAAATTAGTAAAATTTTGGACAGTGGGGGTGGTACCGCCCACTTTTAAAAGAATGTTATTTAAAAGTTTTGCAAGCTTTAATTTGGCAGTAGTTAAAGATATGATGATGAAATTTGGCAGGAACGTTACACCTATTATTATATGTTTACTAAATAAAAATTAGCAAAATCCGATGACGAACACGCCCAATTTAAAAAAAAAAATTTTTAAGGAAAAATTTTAACAAAAAATTTAATATCGTTTCAGTATATAAATAAATTATGTCAACATTCAACTCCAAAATACAAATATAAAAGAAAATTTAAAAATGGGCCTGGCTCCGTCCTTTTTCATTAAATTTTTCTAGAATACTTTCAATGCCATAAGTCGAGAAAAATGTGCTAATCCTTGTGAAATTTGGTAAGGGCATAGTCTCTATGATGATAACTGTTTTATGTGAAAATGGGCGAAAATGGTTAAAGCCACGCCCAGTTTTTATACACAGTCGACCGTCTGTCCTTCCTCTTGGTCGTTAAGACGATAACTTGAGCAAAAATCGATATATCTTTACTAAACTTAGTTCACATACTTATCTGAACTCACTTTATCTTGGTATTAAAAATGCCACAATTCTATACCAAATACGACAAAAGGAATGAAACATGGTGATTGGATTGGTTTTTTGACCCAAAATAAAATATAAAATAGTAAGTAGAAAAAAATGAAAAGTTCTGCAGGGCGAAAGCAGGAATACTGTTCGTGATATTACATATATAAATAAATTAGCGGTACCCGACAGATGATGTTCTGGGTCACCCTGGTCCAGATTTTGGTTGATATCTCGAAAACGCTTTCACATATACAACTAAGGGCCACTCCCTTTAAAAACCTTCATTAATACCTTTAATTTGATACCCATATCGTACAAACACATTATAGAGTCACCCCTGGCCCACCTTTATGGTGATGTCTCGAAAAGGCGTCCACCTACAGAACTATGGCCCACTCCCTTCTAAAACACTCTTTAATACCTTCCATTTGATACCCATGTCATACAAACACATTCCAGTGTTACCCTAGGTTCATTCTCCTACATGGTCATTTTCCCTTATTTTGTCTCCAAAGCTCTCAGCTGAGTATGTAATGTTCGGTTACACCCGAGCTTAGCCTTCCTTACTTGTTTAATTATGAACGAAGATTTTTCATGATTAAAATTTAATCCCGGTTCTGCGCACTCATTCTAACAAAACCATTCAAACTTTTTACAAAGTTTTGTCCTGGTCATAAATGTACATATGTATGTGCTACAAAAAAGTTTTAGATTTAGGCATACATTTTTAATCGCGTACACAAGCCTTCGAAAGAACAGTCGTTACATATTTGACAAAAATAAATATGTAGATATTTGCAATATATTTGATAGACAGCTTATCGAAGTCCTAAACTACCCAAATACGTCATGGTACAGTGATCCTCTATATCGAAGATTCCAAATCCCAGGTGGTCTGCCAGCCGTCCGTGCTTTTGAAACGCACAACGAATAGGAGAAGAGCCTCGGCATAAATCGTCTTGAAGATAGATCGTGACAATATATTTTTCAACATATAAAAAATGGTATGTACTGAAGACTATTTATAGAACCGTGCTTTAAGTATGCCGTAATTGATCACAACTAGCTATATTATTATCACCTTCACCCGAACTCAGCCGTCTTTACTTTATATTAAGAACGTAGAATACAGAGCATTTATATGCATACACATGTACATATGTACATTCGGGTGGTTCTTATAAATCAAATAAAATATTTTTTCCGATAACGCCTTAGTCAAAAATATCACATATTAAGGAATTATTGGAAACGGTTAAAGGGTTTCGCAGAGTGCTTTAAGTTCAGATTTTAATATATGGGCTCTTCACGCAGGCGTGCTTTTCAGATTATTTGCTTATCTGCTTATACTTTTTCTCTAAGATGAAAAAAAAATACACCAGACAGAAATAATTTTTAAAAAGATTGAATGGTAATCACGTACGTACACCAATTGGGTCTTCATTCATGTTATTTGCTTGATATGCCAACGAAATGAGCTGGGAGCGCTTCTCATACTTTCATTATTACTTTATCATCGTAGGAAAGTAACTAGCAGTAAAATGTTTATAAAAGCTACTCAAGGCAAGTTTCGAAAAGAAAGTGCACACCTTATTTTGCTTGTAATTCGACGATCCTGTACTTTTTCGCTAGTGGGATCTAAACAAGTTGATAATTAAAGGATGGTAACAAGAAAAAACTATCAATTAATTCTCGCAGAGTTTTGTTTTTACCAGTTTTGATTCACGTTTGTACACCTTTTTCTTTTTCGAGAAAAGCAACCTTTGCTTTGCCAAATTTCAACATGATTTCTTCAGTGGTTTTTAAATAACAGCTGGCAAAATCTTTAAATTTTCTTTTTCAAAATGTGTAACGCCTTTTTTCCAAATTTGAACAAGTTTATATTTTTCCTCATAAGTTCAACCTATGATACATATAAGATTTCATCACATTATCGGTCTATCGCATTTTTTCCATTTTTCGAAATTTCGATATCGACTCTTTTTAATTGGGCGTGGTCACCAATCGATTCTGTTAATTTTCGAATGTTTATATATAATAGCAAGGACAAACCGCGTGCCAAATTTCAACATGGTAACTTCAACCACTTTTTGTTACGCTTAAGTACTTTTAAATTTCTTCTTCTAAATGTGGGCAGGGCTACGCCCATTTTCCAAAGTTTTACCAAATATCTGTTTTTCGTTTAGTCACTTTATCGCTCATCGGTCACTTTATCGCTATTTTGTAATGAATGATCGAAATTTTTTCATTTGTCGAAATTTTGGATATCAAAGAAGTGGGCGCATAGTTATATTTCGCGTATTTTCTATACCAATTTTTTTTTGGGTCCAGTTAAGCCGGTGCACCGAATTTCGTACGAATATCCCAACTTTGCTCAGTTATCTTCTTAAGGGATGGACGGAGATGTCCAATCTAAATCTTTTTTGATGCTGATAATTTTGATATAAGGTAGTCTCGATTCCCTTATGTCATTACGTACAATCTTGATCTAATCAAAGTTATAATACAAGTACACGCTGGGTATAAAAATGAATGAAAACATGCTTTATAGAAAATGTGCTAAGTCCACATTAAAAAAAAACAAAATATCAGAGAGAAAATATCCTAAGTAACAAAAGAATTCAAAACTTTGCAATGACTTTGTTTTGAAATATAAACGTAATTGATTTTTGAACAAGACAAATTGAAGAAGAAATCTGTTTTTAGATAAACAAAATATTAACTGTAAACAGATTTAGGCGGTCCCCCTGAAAAATTCAAGAAGTCGGGCTGAGCTTGTTTGCTCACAAAGCAATCGTATTTGTGCTATTTTTGACCTTAGTGTTAAGGGGTGAGACTGAAAAATATCGTTTATTTTATTTATAATAACCACCCTAATTAACATTCAGCATTGCGGCACTGCCCCACGATTAAAATTATTTACGCCAGCCCTAGTCTTTCCTTATCGCAAGTTGCAAAATCTGCGTGTATATCGTGAGAACCGATGCGTGTGTTCTACGTTAAGATTTTGTACAACTCAGAGAGTTTAAGCATTTTTTGTTTGTTAAACTGAAGTGTTAATGAGCTAAAGGAAATTTCGAATCAGACGTGCTAAGACCGCCAACAATGATAAAATTGCCACACGCATTAAAAGCTCTAAATTTTGTATAAATAAGTACATATATGAAAATAAATGTTTTATGAAGTACATGCATATGTACATACATACCAATGTATGAAGTGTACATACATATGTGCATACATATATCAATTTAATGTTGTTGATTTCATGTCCAAATTTAGTAATTTTTGAATTTTTAATGGCGATTCCTGAGATATCCCTCATTTATAATTTGCTTTTTTAGATGCATCATAATTTAATAAGCCCGATTTCCAGCCGCGATTTACCCCTTAAAAGATTTGGGCCGAGCTTCTCTTCTAGTTCTTATCGTGATCCTTTTTTTGTAATTTCACCCTAAAAATACCCGAAGAATCGTCAATTTATCTTGGAATTTTCACTGGGAACTTTGTATTTATATTTTCCCCGTAGCGTGCTCCGCCTACCACACCGAAGATCCTGGGTTCAATTCCCGGGCAAAGCAACATCAAATATTTAGAAACACAGTTTTTTTCAGCTGTTTAATAGGCTAGATTAAAAGGGCTCGAAGACATTTTTGGCCATTGTGAATGCCTCCAGTGAGTGCTGGGGCAGACTGTCTAAAAACCGTGCGCAGAGAAATCTGCGTCATCTTATTTTCAGTGGTGGGCATTGGCAGATAAAGCCATAAATCAACTCCTTCTATCCTGACAGCTTCTGCAGAGGGAGCTTGTTGGTATGCGCCACTGTCAGAGCGTCGGTGCAATAGCGCAATGACCTGTGATGGCCCGTATATATTCCCACTGCAAATTATTTTAGCTTGAGAAGGAAGTTCCTTTCCTATTCAAACATGGCCATAAGAACCTTGAGACCCTGCAATCATACCGGTTCGTCCGCAGCAATTCTGTTGCCCTAATCTCATATTCCTCGATTTTTTTCAGGGTGGGCGTATAGAGCTGTCCGCGTTGCTTATGTTCTATTCAGAACCTATCCTCGCCATCTCATCTGCAAATTCATTCACTTCAATATCGCTCAACCCATGGACCCAGCAAAAGGAGACATTGAGATGCCCTATGGATAACAGCAAGGCTCGACATATCCCTGTCTTTAAGGCGGCCTGGCTATCGACAAGGATATCTTATGGGCTACCTGGAAGTCAACAACCACCGTGATATGGTTGATGTCGGGCCTTAGGTCAGATGTGATTCCGTTTAACCGTCACTTTGCCATGCCATCTTATATTGTCGCGTGCCCCTATTTGGTGGATTTCCACATGTTGGATTGTCTTAGTCGTTCCTTTCGCGGCCAATCTCTGGATGAACACTTGTAGAGACATCAAGCGAAATTTTACCTTTAACCATTCCTGAGTTGTTCTGCTCACTGCGCCTGACATTCCCACCCATGCTAGCATTAGTATCTTCCCAACCCTATTTTGATTGCTCTTTTTGTCTAGCGCCACCAGGCAAAAGCTCCTTACGTTAGTATCGATCGGCTTAATAGTTTCAAATGTTTTATAAAGTCTTGCAATGACTGTAGTAAAACAAAACCAGCTTGCAGCATTTGCTCTCGAAATAAAAAATATCGTTTTGGTTAGCTTTTAATTTTGTTGAATCTTTTGATTAATTTACATTTACACCCTTATTCAAGTAAAACATTCTTTTGACCGTCTCCAAGTAAATAGATGCAAAGTCTTGTTACCACGCAAAATTGCACGTGTAAATATTTGTTAGTAGAAAAAAAAAACAGTGTATCCATGTTAATGTATGCACAAGCATTTCTAAACAATATTATTTCTTGTTAACACGAAATTTAGTTAGCATTTTCATTTTATTCTCAATTGCGCATCTTTGTTTTTTGACAGTTTAACCATGTAGGCCAAAATCACGGTTACATGAACTGGTAACGATTTTCGGTTGCATAATACCGGTAACGTTCGGAATAAGGCCGTAAGTGCCGCTTTTTGCGAATGGGCAGAAATAACTTGAATATTGATTTTAAAAAGAATCGAATAGTAGAACACCCTATTCGAAATTTTTAAGTTAATTTTCTTCTATTTGCCCATATGTGCAAGCAATTATCTTCATGATAGCACATTGCTGTCCTTATATCGTTATACAATCCACATGCTCTACGCGCAGGTGCGTGAGAATATTTTCAGCCCATTTCGGATAGTTGGATGAATGTGGCACCATATGGTCAATTGCAGCGCAGAGGTGGAGCTGCTTGTAATACTTGGTGGAATGGCGCCTGCGGCGACTTTATTCATTGAAGCAGCAATAAAATCTCACCAATGGACAACGCCATTGTTGTTGTTTACATGCAAAAAGTTATACATTCCTCTTTGATATATACCTACATATGCATGTCATAAATACATATGCATATTTATGTATGTAAAACAATATTACTTTTATTTTAATAGTTGTTTTGTATCAACTACTCCCCCACCTTTTGAGCTCAACTATAGATCGCTGTTGGTTTGTAGCCATAATGAATTCATAATAATGAATGCATTATGGATAAAATAAATGGCTAACAATAAGGCTCTAACGCACGGAGGCGCGATTTGGTGATTCAATCCCTGGTTGCAATTGATTAGATATCAGATGATTTCTACTGATTTTTGAGTAGTAAAACAACAACGCTTGAAACAATGTCCGAACGGAAGGTTTCAAGAACGGAAAAGATTTCTGCAGGAACGATAATGGCTACCTGGCAACTGTCGTTCAGAGTGTGGTTAAGTCGTGTAGGGAGCACTTTACCACATTGATAACTAGCGAAGGAGAAGACAAACCCGATACACTGATCGCTGATGACGGAATATTCCAGTATCCAACTATTATCCCGACTAAAAATTAGCAAGGCGACCCGACGCGTCGGGTAACCACGGACTACCTCCCGAGCCGTCGAAATACGGAGGAAAGAGCTAGTAAAGAGTATGCTCTGCCCAAAACACAAAAAAATCAACCCCACAAACTGCGTCAACTACAGCGGAGTGCTCTGCTAAAACTTGCATATAAGGCTGTTGTTGTTGTTGTAGCGATAAGGACACTCCCCGAAGTCCTTGGGGTCCTTTGCCGGATGCAGATCCGGTACGTTCCGGTACCAAACCCGACCATCTCCGGGGACGATTTGGTATGACCACATGCGACCTTCTACGCCATCCAACTTTCCCACCCCCTAGGTCCATGAGGAGTTCGGGGTCGCCAGAGCCTCGGCTGTTAATGAAACAGGATTCGCCACAGATAGGTGAGGTTGACAATTGGGTTGGAGAAGCTATATATTGTGCTGGCAACCCCTTGAAAGGGTTACCGCTGGGGGATGCATATAAGGCTCTATCTAGCGTATGGTGCAAATGACTGAAGCCCATGTTGTTGAGTTTGGGCTATTCGGTAGAAAAGTTCTCCGGAAGATTTATGGCAATCATGTTATTGAAAAGGGAACAGGCGCTATGGCTCAGAAAGTATTCCCGTTGGCACCCGTATTTGGAAGCAGAGGAAGGTAGAAACCCCCCTTAAGTTGGCAGAGATAGGTGGAGCAAGAATTGACCTCTCTTGCTGCTTTCATTTACTGCCAGCTGTAGAGAAATTTGGATAGCTTGCGCGATTTATAACATAATGCGCTCAAGCGTCAATTAATGACGATGATGATTACAGCAGACAAGTCTCTTCCCTATTTTAAGAAACTATGTAAATATATTAAAGAAATTGTGGAATAAAAGATTTTTAGTATTTGCTTGATTGAAAACGAACCAGTTTTAAAATTGTTTCATTCCAATTCTAAATAGGGCTATGAACCACGGACTTTTGGCAACAATACTACAGTATTAGCGCAGTTTTGTCATCAGGACTAGCACCAACCTGTTCCCGGAAAATCATTTGTACTCATTATAATAAATGCATTATGTTTATGTTTTTATTTTTATGCGCACAAGGAAATTTTAAAGATTTCTAATTTTTTCTCTGTTTTCCATTTAAAAATGTACATTAATTTGTTTGTGTATTGTGGTTGTTTGCATTTACTATTGGGGCGTTGCAACGATGCTTATTAGCAAAAAGAGGCGAGCTTCTTTCTATCCAATGTTGCACCAGCTCAAAATTTTAAGTATACACGTTAGTAGATATGTATGTGCATACGTTCACAATCATTCCGCCCGTCCATAGTCTGTCCGACCACTTGCAGCTCTTTTGCCCATTCAATTTGTCTGTTGGTGCAACAAAAATTTGCTCGAAGCTTTGGCGTCTTTAGCAGAAGTGATGTGCGCCAAAGTCAAGAGGTTATCGGTTGTTGGAACAGTTTTTACACTGCTGTGTTTAACCAAACGGCCACGCGCGGCCCATACTTAGTTTGGTGCATCGTTCATAGCACGTCATGTTAGGCTGATGCAAATCCATGTATGAATGAATATGTACAAGCATGCAATAAAATTACTAGTTGTAATATATATGAAATATTTGTTTTCTAATCTGTAAACAACAATCATATTAACAATTTCAATATGACAGCGAAAGGAATAAACACACTTAACTATTATATATCGGATATGTAGAAAGCTACGTATAAGATACTTAGAACTTGCGATACCAGTGCGTTAGTTCAGGCACCTGCCTCCCCGGGTGTTATAAGTAAATATACTAAGTGCTCGGTACACGAATAATTTTGCTCTTTTGGCGGAATATGTTTTCTGGTAGGTGGCATTGATTCTAATGTAGTCTAAAATATTTATGAATTCAATTATACAAAACAGATGTTTTAGTCTCACATTTGCACAAATTGGGCAATAGAAGTAACCTGTGGTACTGATTTACGTACACCGATTGCGGAATTGTGTAAATTTTAATAGAGCAAGAGCCCGTGACTGCCAGACCTTCGTCATTTTATAAAAGTTGAAATTTCGTCAGTGCATACTTCCAACTGAAGCAGGATTGTTGGTCTATTATAAAACTTGAGTCATAGTGGCTTTAAAAGATATCGTGCAAAAATTTTGCGGAAAAATATACTTTTCTTTCGTCATTTTATAAAGACTGATTTTCATATATTATCTTCGTCATGATATAAGAAGCCACTAGCCTCATTGACAGACACTTTGCATAGTGGCTTTGATTAGCCAGACACTTTTAATCCTTCTAAACTTCAAAGAACATCAAAGCAATTTTATACTGAAATTCGAATACAAAATCTTTAAAAAAAACTTTTGAAATTTTGTTTGCCGTAAAAAAAGTTCAGCTTATGAAAAAGTATTTAGCCTTATAAAAAGTACAGTTTTGCACTATAAAAAGCCACTATGGGAAGTGTCTGGCAATGAGGCTAGTTGCTTCTTATATCGTGATAAAGGCCATTTTTGCACGATATCTGTTAAAGCCACTATGACTAAATTTTTATAATAGACCAACGATCCTGCTTCAGTTGGAAGTATACACTGGTGAAATTTCAACTTTTATAAAATTACGAAGGTTTGGCAGTCACGGGCTCTTAGACTATAACCGGTTTTAAATTTATGACTAATAGTATTTTCAGAATTGATCTTGTCAGAAGCAGGCTGTCCCCCAATTAAAAAAATTTAATATGATTTGCTTAAGTTATCTTGTTCACAGACGTGAACCGATGAACGAAAATGGCTTAATAAATTCATTTCTTCAACCTGAGCATATTAATATATTCCGTCTATACATATACATATGTATGTATGTGTATCTCGATTGGTTTATGCCGTTACAAATTATAAAATTAATATATGTAATAATATTTACACAATAATAATGAGCTAGGCACAGTTGTGTATAAAAATTGGGATTATGTCACAGTGCAATGAGTGTTTTATGTTACTTGGGATTATGGCACTATTTACTTCTTAAATTTTACTTCACAAGTTTGAATAACACTGTGAAACAAATTCAGGTTAGCAAAAGTTAGGTCGATTCTGAGAGTGAGGGGTGAAAATAGAGGCTAAATTAGAAGACCCGTATCTCGGCGTTTGTTTATGTTAGTTCGAATTTTTTTTATTCGACCTTCGAACTTTGCGGTCAAATGCCGATTTTCAGCATATTGTTTTTATGGTTTTTTGGCTATAACTCGTGGGCTAATTGATATTTTTTCAATCTGTTAAAGCCAAATTATTGCTAGAGATCTGTGCAATATATTCTAAGCCCCTCAACCCGCTAGGCGGTACATACACTAGTGTTAGTCAATTTGTATGGACGATAGTTAACCGATATCGCCCCATCGATTTTTCGATAGGATTTGGGCTCAGGAAAAAAGTTCCACTACGTATACCCACAAGAATAATTTTTGAGCCTGCGAAATTTAATTTTTTTGACTTTTTTTCGACTTTGATTTTTAAGGTTTTTTTTCATGACCTAAAAAAAAATTTTCATTTGATTGTACCCTGTCCGACCCGCTTATCGACGTTTATCGCCAACGTTGTTAGCCGACATTTTTGGGAAGGAAAGGGTATACATATGCAAATTTTTGTAGTAGGTGACGAAAAAACCCTTAAAAATCAAAATCGAAAAAAAGTCAAAAAAATGAAATTTCGCAGGCTCGAAAATTATTTTTTTGGGTATGCGTAGTGGAAGTTTTTTTCCTGAGTCCAAATCCTATCGAAAAATCGATGGCGCGATATCGGTTAACTATCGTCCATACAAATCGACTCACACTAGTGTATGTACTGCCTAGCGGGTTAAGGGGCTTAGAATATATTGCACAGATCTCTAGCAATAATTTGGCTTTAACAGATTGAAAAAATATCAATTAGTCGACGAGTTATAGCCAAAAAACCATACAAATAATCAAACAATCAATCGGCATTTGACTGAAAATTTCGAAGGTCGATTAAAAAAAATTCGAATTAACATAAACAAACGCCGCGATACGGGTCTTTTAATTTGCCTCTATTTTCACTCCTCACTCTCAGAATCGACCTAACTTTTGCTAACCTGAATTTGTTCCACAGTGTAATACGAGGTGTGTTCAAAAAGTATCGTGAATTTTGTGGTTTTCAAAAATTATTTATTTATTCATAAATATCCATTTTCTCCCCTTCAAAGTAATCCCCATGAGATTTTATGCACTTGTGCCAATCTTCGAAGCACTTCAAAAAATAATTTTTTTTTATCTTGTTCAGTTCCGCCTTTGATGCCGTTTTTATCTCGTCAATCGTAGCGTAGCGCCGTCCTTTCATGGGCATATTCGGTTTAGGGAACAAGAAAAAGTCACAGGGGGTACGAATTTCGCGGCGACCCGTCTCATGCCCAAATCATTGATAAAAATCGAATGGCACGAGCCAATCGATATGTATAGGTCCTCAGCAACTTCTTTAACGGTGATTCGACGATTGGCCAATACTATTTTCTTCACTTCACCAATTTTATCGTCTGTTGTTGAAGTGCTCGGGCGTCCGGCACGCTCTCCGTCGTTCACATCTTCTCGGCCTTCTGAGAACATTTTATACCGATAAACGTCGCTTTGGTCCAAGGTAGCTTCTCCGTTTACCACAGTCAATATTCGGAATGCATCCGCGCACTTAATATCGTTTTTCACACAAAATTTTATACAGGTTCTTTGAATAGGTAAAAATCGAAGACCAGCCAAAACACGTGCAAGCATAGCAGCTGTCAACAATTAAGTGAACATTCAAAATGGCCGAGCTTGTCGGCATAGGTGAGAGACAAGAGTACCAACATAACGCCACAAAAAAATCGAAATTCGAATACATATACGTATCCCGCGAAAATTCAAAATTCGCGAAACTTTTTGAACACACCTCGTATCGCTCTTGAGCTTAGAAATAACAAAATTATCCCCGAAGTGGTCATCGTAGTTTTGTGTGTAGTTAATTTTTTCATGGCGAAGGCCTATGCAAGAAGTTCAAGTTCATTGCCAGAAGTTTTAGAAGTTTTTCTGGAAACGGTATGTTTCGTTCTCCGAGATTTTAAAAAAAGTACGAACAGTTTACTACGAATATATTGAACTCCGAAAATTAATATGTATGCAATTAATTTTTACGAAAATTCGAATATACTAAATAAAAACAAAGATTCGAATTAACAAGCAAGGAAGGCTAAGTTCGGGTGTAACCGAACATTACATAATCAGCTGTGAGCTATGGAGACAAAATAGGGGAAAATAACAATGTAGGAAAATGAACCTAGGGTAACCCTGGAATGTGTTTGTTTAATATGTGTATCAAGTGGAAGGTATTATAGAGTATTTTAAGAGGGAGTGGGCCATAGTTCTATAGGTGGACGCCATTTAGGGATATCGCCATAAAGGTGGACCAGGGCTGAATCTAGAATTTGTTTGTACGATATGGGTATAAAATTAAAGGTGTTAATGAGTATTTTAAAAAGGAGTGGGCCCTAGTTTTATGGGTGGACGCCTTTTCGAGATACCGCCATAAAGGCGGGGGTGACTATAGAATGCGTTTGTACAATATGGGTATCAAACGAAAGGTGTTAATGAGTATTCTAAAAGGGCGTGGGCCTTAGTTCTATAGGTGGACGCCTTTTCGAGATATCGCCATAAAGGTGGACCAGGAGTGACTCTAGAATTTGTTCGTACGATATGGGTATCAAATGAAAGGTGTTAATGAGTATTTTAAAGGGAGTGGGTCTTAGTTCTATAGGTGGGCGCCTTTTCCAGAACACGCCATAAAAGTGGACCAGGGGTGACTCTAGAATTTGTTTGTACGATATGGGAATCAAATGAAAGGTGTTAATTAGTATTTTAAAAGGGAGTGGGCCTTAGTTCTATAGGTGGACGCCTTTTCCCGATATCGTCATAAAGGTGGACCAGGGGTGACTCTAGAATGCGTTTGTACAATATGGGTATCAAACGAAAGGTGTTAATGAGTAGTTTAATAGGGCGTGGGCTTAGTTCTATAGGTGGGCGCCTTTTCCAGAATACGCCATAAAGGTGGACCAGGGGTGACTCTAGAATTTGTTTGTACGATATGGGTATCAAATGAAAGGTGTTAATGAGTATTATAAAAGGGAGTGGGCCTTAGTTCTATAGGTGGACGCCTTTTCCCGATATCGCCATAAAGGTGGAACAGGGGTGACTCTAGAATGCGTTTGTACAATATGGGTAGCAAACGAAAGGTGCTAATAATTATTTTAAAGGGGAGTTGGCCTCAGTTCTGTGGGTGGACGCCTTTTCGAGATACCGCCATAAAGGTGGACCAGGGGTGACTCTAGAATTTGTTTGTACGATATGGGTATCAAATGAAAGATGTTAATGAGTATTTTAAAAGGGAGTGGGCCTTAGTTCTATAGGTGGACGCCTTTTCCCGATATAGCCATAAAGGTTGACCAGGGGTGACTCTAGAATTTGTTTGTGCGATATGGGCATCAAATGAAAGGTGTTAGTGACTATTTTAAAAGGGCGTGGGCCTTAGTTCTACGGGTGGACGCCTTTTCCAGATATCGCCATAAAGGTGGACCAGGGGTGACTTTAGAATGCGTTTGTACAATATGGGTATCAAACGAAAGGTGTTTATGGGTATTTTAAAAGGGAGTGGGCCCTAGTTTTATGGGTGGACGCCTTTTCGAGATACCGCCATAAAGGTGGACCAGGGGTGACTATAGAATGCGTTTGTACAATATGGGTATCAAACGAAAGGTGTTAATGAGTATTCTAAAAGGGCGTGGGGCTTAGTTCTATAGGTGGACGCCTTTTCGAGATATCGCCATAAAGGTGGACCAGGAGTGACTCTAGAATATGTTCGTACGATATGGGCATCAAATGAAAGGTGCTAATGAGTATTTTTAAAGGGAGTGCGCCATAGTTCTACAGGTGGACGCCTTTTCCAGATATCGCCATAAAGGTGGACCAGGGGTGACTTTAGAAGGCGTTTGTACAATATGGGTATCAAAAGAAAGGTGTTTATGGGTATTTTAAAAGGGAGTGGGCCCTAGTTTTATGGGTGGACGCCTTTTCGAGATACCACCATAAAGGTGGACCAGTGGTGACTATAGAATGCGTTTGTACAATATGGGTATCAAACGAAAGGTGTTAATGAGAATTTAAAAGGGAGCGGGCCTTAGTTCTATGGGTGGACGCCTTTTCGAGAAATCGCCATAAAGGTGGACCAGTGGTGACTCTAGAATGCGTTTGTACAATATGGGTATCAAAGGAAAGTTGTTAATGGGTATTTTAAAAGGGAGCGGGCCTTAGTTCTATGGGTGGACGCCTTTTCGAGATATCGCCATAAAGGTGGACCAGGGGTGACTCTAGAATGCGTTTGTACAATATGGGTATCAAAGGAAAGGTGTTAATGGGTATTTTAAAAGGGAGTGGGCCTTAGTTCTATAGGTGGACGCCTTTTCGAGATACCGCCATAAAGGTGGACAAGGGGTGACTCTAGAATGCGTTTGTACAATAAGGGTATCAAACGAAAGGTGATAATGAGTATTTTAAAAGTGAGTGGGCCTTATTTCTATGGGTGGACGCCTTTTCGAGATATCGCCATAAAGGTGGACCAGGGGTGACTCTAGAATGCGTTTGTACAATATGGGTATCAAACGAAAAGTGATAATGAGTATTTTAAAAGGGAGTGGGCCTTAGTTCTATAGGTGGACGCCTTTTCAAGATATCGCCATAAAGGTGGACCAAGGGTGACTCTACAATGTGTTTGTACGATGTGGGTATCAAATTAAAGGTATTAATAAGGGTTTTAAAAGGGAGTGGTGGTAGTTGTATATGTGAAAGCGTTTTCGAGATATCGACCAAAATGTGGACCAGGACATCATCTGTCGGGTACCGTTAATTTATTTCTATATGTAATACCACGAACAGTATTCCTGCCAAGATTTCAAGGGCTTTTGATTTCGCCCTGCAGAACTTTTTCATTTTCTTCTACTTAATATGGTAGGGGTCCACCCATTTTACAAAGTTTTTTTCTAAAGTTATATTTTGCGTCAATAAACCAATCCAATTACCATGTTTCATCCCTTTTTTCATATTTGGTATAGAATTATGGCATTTTTTTCATTTATCTTAATTTTCGATATCGACAAAGTGGGCGTGGTCATAGTCGGATTTCCGCCACTTTTTATACCAATACAAAGTGAGTTCAGATAAGTACGTGAACTGAGTTTGGTAAAGATATATCGATTTTTGCTCAAGTTATCGTGTTAACGGCCGAGCGGAAGGATTGACGGTCCACTGTGTATAAAAGCGGGGGGTGGCTTCAACCGATTTCGCCCTTTTTCACAGAAAAAAGTTATCGTCCTTGAATCTAAGCTCCTACCAAATTTCACAAGGATTGGTAAATTTTTGTTCGACTTATGGCATTAAAAGTATCCTAGACAAATTAAATGAAAAGGGCGGAGCTACGCCCATTTTGAAATTTTCTTTTTTTTTTGTATTTTGTTGCACCATATCATTACTGGAGTTGAATGTTGACATAATTTACTTATATACTGTAAGGATATTAAATTTTTTGTTAAAATTTGACTTGAAAAAAAAAATTTTAAAGCGGGCGTGGTCGTTCTCCGATTTTGCGATTTTTTATTAAGCATACATATGGTAATAGGAGTAACGTTCCTGCCAAATTTCATCATGATATCTTCAACGACTGCCAAATTATAGCTTGCAAAACTTTTAAATTACCTTCTTTTAAAAGTGGGCGGTGCCACGCCCATTGTCCTAAATTTTACGAATTTTCTATTCTGCGTCATAAGTTTAACTCACCTACCAAGTTTCATCGCTTTATCCTTCTTTGGTAATGAATTATCTCACTTTTTCGGTTTTTTGAAATTTTCGATATCGAAAAAGTGGGCGTGGTTATAGTCCGATATCGTTCATTTTAAATAGACATCCGAGATGAGTGCCCAGGAACCTACATACCAAATTTCATCAAGATACCTCAACGGACGGACATGGCTCAATCAAATTTTTTATGATCCTGATGATTTTGATATATGGAAGTCTATATCTATCTCGATTCCTTTATACCTTTACAACCAACCGTTATGCAATCAAAGTTAATATACTCTGTGAGCTCTGCTCAACTGAGTATAAAAGGTGGAGCAGCTGGCCTTTTCTATCTTTCTTCAGCTATCAATTCGTTTTATTTGAATATTTTTTTTAAATATGAACATTTGGTTAAATTTGAATGCATTTCTTTATCATTTTTTTTTTTAAATCACCCCTGAAATATTTTCGAAGCGCTCCTAATTATGAATCTGATAAAAGTCCGAAATTGTAGACCAAGGGTGACGTTTTTTGGAACGATTTTCCTTCATCTTTTGTCAAATAAGGGAAAATCACCATTTAGGAAAATTAACCTAGGGTAACCCTGAAATGTGTTTGTATGGCATGGGTATTGAATCAAAGGTTAGGTTAGGTTGAACTGGCCGGTCCTTGAGGACCTCACATAGACTGATTGAGTCCGTAGTGTAACCAGAAGTTGGTTTTAACGACCAAACTGAAAAGCCCTATCAAAAACCAGGACCTATGTTATAAAATAACTCCGTCCTCTTGGCAAATACTAGAAGCTTCCTTGGACTTAAGCCACTTGCTCCTTCTAGATCTGACAGCTGTATCACTCCTAATAGCTGGACAGAACGTGCTCGATCGTTTCCTCCTCCAACCGCACTTCCTCCATCTGCTATCACTGACCAAGCCTAATTTAAAGGCATGTGACGCCAGAAGGCTATGCCCAGTCAGAATATCCGTCATGAGTCTACAGTCCTCTCTTTTTAATGATAGAAGCAACTGTGTTGCCCTAAGGTTGTAAGACCTACACATAATCTTCAACACTTTACAGCCCCGCGCTTGAACCCACGCCTTTTCCGCTTGGTCGATCATGTGCACCTCTTTCCATAGCTTAATCTCGCCCAATCTAATTGGGACGTCTACGAAGCAAGCTTCAAAGGATGCGCCCTTTTTAGCTAGTTCGTACGCTTTTTCATTCCCATCTATTCCCATATGCCTTGGGACCCAATATAGATGTATGCTTCTCTCTGTCCCGATTCTCTCCAGAGACTGCTTACACTCTAACACGCATTTAGGTGCTGTGCTATGCGAGATTATTGTCTTAATTGCTGTTTGACTGTCAATATAAAAGTTAACACGGTTGCAGCTTAAGCTATTCTCTTTCAGGGTTTCTACTGCTTTGGTTACGGCTAATATTTCCGCTTGGAAAACGCTACAGTAATCCGGAAGCCTGTATGATCTGCTTATTTCCGGATCAGCGTAGTATACCGCAGACCCTACTCCTTCCACTACTTTGGAATCATCGTTGTACACATGTATCGCCTCGTCCGCCATTTGCGGACCCTTACGCCAACCGTCCACCTCTACTGTGGCCTTAAGATCTCCCTCGAAGCGCAGATATAGAATCAGGTAGTCTGTTCGTCTTGTGATTGATGACGCTATAGTAATATGGCCACGTGGGCGGCGCTCATGCTGCCCCGTAGCACCGAGCCTGGTTGCGGTCGTTAATGCTTTGTTCTTTGCTACCAGGTCTACAGGTGCAATGTGCAGAATGGCATTCAATGCAGCCGTCGGGGTTGTTTTCAGGGCTCCCGTAATGCTAAGCATCGATAGTCTACATATCTCCTCTAATTTTTTGAGGTATGTTGTTTTTTGTGTGACTTTCCACCAAACAAGAACTCCATAGTATAGAATAGGGCTTACAATAGCTGTAAAAACCCAATGAGAAAGAGAGGGCGATAGGCCCCACGTACACCGCAACATTCTTTTACATGCATAGAGTGCCGTTGAGGCCTTCTTGACCCTCTCCTCCACGTTGAGCTTCCATGACAGCTTACTATCTAGGATGATTCCTAGATATTTTGTGCAAGGTTTCTCCTGTAAGGTCACCCCTCCTAACTTAGGCCTGGTTCAATTTGGGCCTTGTACCTCTTTGTAAACAAGACCATATCCGTCTTTTTCGCATTGACTTTCAACCCGACATTAGGTGCCCAGGCATGAATATCCCAAAGCGCCCGATTCATCATAGAACTAATCGTTGGAAGGCACTTTCCACTTATGACAATTGCAATCGAATTGGCAGAGCAGTTGGTTGATGACCAGCGTCCACAGCAGAGGTGATAGCACCCCTCCCTGCGGCGTGCCCCAGTCCACTGATTTCGTAGCCTCGTACAAACCCCATTGTGATGTAATCTTCCTTCAATTTAACATGCAGCCGATCCATCTCGTTAGGGTTTGATTTACTTCAATGTAATTAAAACCATCCATAATCGTCCATTTAGAAACATTATTGAAAGCCCCGGCTATGTCCAAGAAGACTCCTAGAGCATACTCCTTATATTCCGGGGATTTCTCTATGCTTATTACCACCCTTTGTAATGCGGTGTCTACCAACTTGCCTTTGGTGTACGCATGCTATGTTGTGGAGAGCAGCTTTTCATCCACGTTGGACTTTATGTACATATCTATCAGCCTCTCAAAAGTTTTGAGCAGAAATGATGTTAAGCTAATGGGTCTATAGTCTTTGGGATACACGTGACCGATCTTCCCCACCTTTGGTAGAAAGGCTACACGAGTAGTTCTCCAAGAGTGCGGTACATGATTCAGTCTTATGCACCCATCGAATATTATTTTAAGCCATTCCACTACCGCCCTACTTGAGACTTGTAGCATGGCCGGGAATATACCATCTGGGCCCGGCGATTTAAACTTACAAAACGTCTTCACTGCCCACTCAATCTTGGTATCGGTCACCAAGCCCGGCACTACTAGCTCCGTGATCGAAGTGTGAGTGATATCTGCTGGCTCTTCTAAACCGTCTCCCGATGGGAAATGTGTATCGAGAAGCACCTCAAGGGATTCCTCACTATTACGTGACCATTCCCCGTTCTATTTCTTTATTAGTCCCTGGACTATGTTTCCCTTTGCTGGGACTTTTTTCAACCGTGCTGTTTCGCTGGAGCACTCTATGCCCGTACAGAAACTTTTCCATGAGTTTCTCTTCGCCCTGGTAATGTCACGCTTGTAGATCCTCAGTAGATCCCTGTACTCGTCCCGACAAGCTTCACTTTCCGCGGTCTTTGCGAGCTTAAACATTTCTTTTACCTGTCTTCTTAGAAGACTCAGCTCATTGCTCCACCATGGCGGCATTGGTTGGCGGTGAATCGAAGGTATTAAAGAGTATTTTAAAAGGGTGTGGGCCTTAGTTCTATAGGTGGACGCCTTTTCGATATAACGCCATAAAGGTGGACCAGGGGTGACTATATAATGTGTTTGTACGATATGGGTATCAAATTAAAGGTATTAATGGGGGATTTAAAAGGGAGTGGCCCTTAGTTGTATATGTGAAGGCGTTTTCGAGATATCGACCAAAATGTGGACCAGGGTAACACAGAACATCATCTGTCGGGTACCGCTAATTTATTTATATATGTAATACCACGAACAGTATTCCTGCCATGATTCTAAGGGCTTTTGATTTCGCCCTGCAGACCTTTTCTATTTTCTTCTACTTAATATGGTAAGTGTCACACCCATTTTACAAAGTTTTTCCTAAGTTATATTTTGCGCCAAAAAACAATCCAGTCACCATGTTTCATCCCTTTTTTCGTAGTTGGTATAGAAATATGGCATTTTTTTAATTTTTCGAAATATTCGATATCGAAAAAGTGAGCGTGGTCATAGTCGGATTTTGCCCATTTTTAATGCCAAGATAAAGTGAGTTCAGATAAGTACGTGAACTAAGTTTAGTAAAGATATATAGATTTTTGCTCAATTTATCGTGTTAACGGCCAAGCGGAAGGACAGACGGTCGACTGTGTATAAAAACTGGGGGTGGCTTCAACCGATTTCGCCTATTTTCACAGAAAACAGTTACTGTCATAGAAGCTATGCACTTACCAAATTTCACAAGAATTGGTAAATTTTTATTCGACTTATGGCATTAAAAGTATTCTAGACAAATTAAATGAAAAAGGGCGGTGCCACCCCCATTTTGAAATTATCTTTTATTTTTGTATTTTGTTGTACCATATAATTTCTGGAATTGAATGTTGACATAGTTCACTTATGTACTGTAAAGATATTCATTTTTTTGTTAAAATTATACTTAAACAAATATTTTTATAAAAAGTGGACGTGTTCGTCATCCAATTCTGCTAATTTTTATTTAGAACACATATAGTAATAGGAGTAACGTGCCTACCAAATTTCATATTGATATCTTCAAGGACTGCCAAATTACAGCTTGAAAAACTTTTAAACTACCTTCTCTTAAAAGTGGGCGGTACCACGCCATTGTCCAAAATTTTACTAATTTTCTATTCTGCGTCATAAGGTAAACCCACCTACCAAGTTTCATCGCTTTATCCGTCTTTGGTAATGAATTATCGCACTTTTTCGGGTTTTCGAAATTTTCGATATCTTCCCAATGAGCTAAAAGCTTGAAATTTAAAATGTCATTCAGTGGTCAATGACAAGGCCAGTTTAACACATTTGACAAAAATTTCGCTAGGCGCCGCGCGCATGTATGGATGAAGATATTTAAAAAATTGTTTGGGATGGGATGGAATCTTGCGATCAATTTTTGAAATAATTCCCATTAAGCTACAAACTTATCAAATAGAAAGGTCGACAAAAAATTTAAAATAAAATAACGATAGAGCAAGTCTCTCTGTCTAGGAAGTGTAGTAAACGTAGAAAATGTTCCACGTTTCGTAGACCAAATAAAAAAGACTCAGAGAACGCACCACTTACACAAAAAATATCTTTACGATTTGATCCTCCATTTAGCACCGAAAGTCAAATAAAAAATTGATTTTTCAATTAAAACTTTAAATTCAACATTCTTGTCATATTTATAAATTTTCTATTCAAATATATATACGTAAGGACAATTCCCTCAGTCTAATATCCGTAAAAAGGGTAGAATATTTGCACATTTTCTAGGTTAAACATAACACACACAGAGAACGCAGCTTTTACACAAGCACATTCCTTTCGATTTAAAAATGTAATAAGCGGCGAAGATGAAATATTAAATACATATTTTCTGCAATGAAACATTTAAAGAAGCTGCCACGCACAAAAATCTTTATTTTTTTTTTAAGTTTCAGTTTTCAACATACTCGTCAAAATTACAAATTTACTATTCCAATAAGTAAAGAAAATGTAGAAACCGTACATTTCATTCGGTCATTCGCAGAAGTCCCATTTTTTTGGTCGACTGTTGCTTAAGGCCATAATTGGAAGGTCCTCTTCGCTCCATTCGAAACGAGGTTTCAGACAGGGTGACCTCCTATCGTGCCATTTCTTAATTTTAATGCTAAAGAAAATTTCTCCAAACTGGAAAAAGAAGTGGAACAGATGGGTTTGATGCTGAATGAGGACAAAACGAAGTATCTGCTATCATGGCGCAAAGAGGTTGCGCATATGCGCCTTGGAAACCACATTTGGAAGCAGAGGAAAAGGGCTGCCCCCACTCCGCTGGAACTCCCTTGGTGTGACCGATTGACAGAGCGAAGAAGCGACTGGCGCGCCTTGTTGGACAGCCATTACCGTTTAAACGGTTAAGCTCCAATTAAATATGTAAATAAGTTGCTTCAGCGATTTCGTCTCAAACCGTTAGCCAACTGAACTAACTTACTTTGTTTTGTTGCTTTCTATGCAATTCGCTAATCTACCTAGCGTTTTATTTCCACTAGCTTGCAAAAAAAGCGGCTACTAATGAATGCTATTGCTAAGTGTTGACTACGTTCGTAATTGCACTAAAGTCGGAGGTCATGTCAAATTCTAAACTATTTAAAAGCTGAAAAGGCTTTTAACTAATTGGCATCAGCTAATTCACATACATACTACATACATATTAGAGATGCCAATTTTTTTCGATTATTATAATCCCGGGATTTTCGGGGTCCCGTAATTGCAGTGTCAGAATAAGTCATATTTCGCACATATTTCAAAGCCAGATCGGTGCAAAACAAAACCCCAATAAAAGGGTTTTAATACAAATTGATTCATTGAATAATTATAAATTTTGTCGTTGAATAAGGAATATCTGAGTATTGGTGAATAATAGGTATTTACCTTTGAAGAATTTTCGCGAACTGTGCACCTAGTTTTGAATTGGGATTTATACATATATGTTCTACATATCGACTGCTGAGTGGAATAGGACCCTATCACGTCTGCCTCTAAGCCGTATTTAAGGATTTGTTTCGAAAACGCGCAATTTCAAAATTTGGTTGAAGAATGCCCTGTCTCAGAATTTGATATGGCATTTCTGAAACAAAACCACTCAGCAGTCAATAAGTTATAGAAAAATTAAATAAATCCTTTCATCCAGTAGGTCAGCTTACTGTTCTTAAATTAACCACATCTAATAAAAAAAAGTACACTGCTGAACGAAGGTGTCCGCCATTCAATTGTTCTAAAATAATTTTGGTACTTCTAATTTGACATAAACTCAACGAAAATTGTCAACGATTCGGAGATTGCGCAGTTTTATACTAAGCTTCAGTGTATTATATCTGCATACTTGAAAAGTCCCTCGTACATGTAAACATAGTGAAAGAGTATTCAATCAATTACAACTGTACTGGTGGACAAAATAGCACCTTTTGTTTGTTGCATAGAGTTTTTTTGTTTCTCACTAATTTGGGGTCGGCGATTTCAAGTATGCCCTCAAAATTTTTCTAGAACCTCGAGTTTTTGAAATACGGGTATCATATAAAAAAAACTCTTTTCATTGAACATATTACCATAGTTGGTGTACTAACTGCTGTTATTCATTGCTTTGTTTATTATGAGTTCACCAAGGAGAATGTGTGTACACAATCCAAAAATGTTTCGTGTTATATGTGGCGTGCATATGCTCAAAGAATTTTGTTTGAATCTGCCAGACCTAGTGAGGCGAGCTATATGGACTTATTCGGTTCCCCATTTGAAAGTAATAACAAATCCTGGGTTACAAGTTTCGTATGTAAAGTTGTATTGAGTCATTACACTTATGGGCAAATAAAAACGGCATTTGGTTAAGCGGTTTGAGATGAAATCGCTTAGGCAACCGTTGACAAAAAAAAGGCACTATTCTCAACGAGCGAACGAAATGTACATATGAACGTGTAGATAAACGAAAATAACAGCGTGGAGGCAGTGTGACATACACACGCATTCCAAGTATTTTGTTTTTGTAATTCTCTAGTTGAGTGTCAAAAACGTACTGCTCCAGAAAAAGAAATGTCCAAGCAATAAATAATAGTTTAAAACAAGTAAGGAAGGTTAAGTTCGGGTGTAACCGAACATTACATACTCAGTTGAGAGCAATGGTGACAGCATAAGGGAAAATAATCATGTAGGAAAATGAACCGAGGGAAACCCTGGAATGTGCTTGTATGAAATGTGTATCAAATGAAAGGCATTAAAGAGTATTTTATGAGGGAGTGGGCCATAGTTCTATAGGTGGACGCCATTTAGGGATATAGCCATAAAGGTGGATCAGGGTTGACTCTAGAATGCGTTTGTACGATATGGGTATCAAATTAAAGGTATTAATGAGGGTTTTAAAAGGGAGTGGTGCTTGTTGTATAGGTGGTCGCCTTTTCGAGATATCGCCATAAAGGTGGACCAGGGGTGACTCTAGAATGCGTTTGTACGATATGGGTATCAAATGAAAGGTGTTAATGGGTATTTTAAAAGGGAGTAGTCCTTAGTTCCATAGGTGGACGCCGTTTCGAGATATCGCCACAAAGGTGGACCAGGGGCGACCCTAGAATTTGTTTTTATTAAGCGTACATATAGTAATAGGAGTAACGTTTCTGCCAAATTTCATAATGATATCTTCAACGACTGCCAAATTACAGTTTGCAAAAGTTTTAAATTACCTTCTTTTAAAAGTGGGCGGTGCCACGCCCATTGTCCAAAATTTTACTAATTTTCTATTCTTCGTCATAAGTTCAACTCATCTACCAAGTTTCGTCGCTGCATCGGTCTTTTGTAATGAATTATCGCACTTTTTCGGTTTTTCGAAATTTTCGATATCGAAAAAGTGGGCGTGGTTATAGTCCGATATCGTTCATTTTAAATAGCGATCTGAGACGAGTGCTCAGGAATCTACATACCAAATTTCATCAAGATACCTCAAAATTTACTCAAGTTATCGTGTTAACGAACGGACGGAATTTTTTTTCGATCCTGATTATTTTGATATATGGAAGTCTATATCTATCTCGATTCCTTTATATATGTACAACCAACCGTTATCAAATCAAACTTAATATACTCTGTGAGCTCTGCTCAACTGAGTATAAAAACTAAAAAAACACGCTTTTATAGCTAACCGAACTAAAAAATAGAAAATAATTTTCAATTAAAAAGAGTTTATATAACAGTAGTAGAAGGTCAAAAATCGTTTATAGTTAATCACCTCAAAATAAAATTGTAATAAAATTTAAGTTACTAACAGAATAATTTAATCCAGATTAAAAAGCGTGGGGTGCATTTGACTACATTTCATATCTTTCCTCTCAGATATGTAGTTGCCAATAGAATGATTGTAACATTCAATATCAAGCACCCCACGCTTTTTACTGTGAATTAAATTATTCTGTTAATAACTTAAATTTTATTATAATTTTATTTTGAGGTGATTAACTATAAATGACTGTTTGACCTTCTACTACTGTTATATAAACCCTTTTTAATTGAAAATTATTTTCTATTTTTTAGTTCGGTTAGCAGTAAAGCGTGTTTTTTTATTTTTTTAAACTATTATTTATTTTAAATTTTTTAGTTCAAGTAATTTATAAGTTTTAGTCGAGAGTGATGAAACCTCGAAACGCCAGCGATCCATGGATGAATCCATGCCCCCGGCACCGAAAAGGGCCAAGACGCAGGGAGGCTGGACGCGATCTTTCGCCGAAATTGCCAAGGGTCGGCAGATCATTGGCATTATAGACGAGAGCAGCGAAGATGGCAGGATCCCAAAAATTAAATTAAATTTTACTAATAACTTAATTAACTATCGTTAACCTTGTGTTAATGTTATCGAGCCTTGATACGTGTGCAAAGTTTCAATCAAGCCTATGGCCATTTAAAGTGGTAGTAAGGCCAATTGACCTTATGGCCGTTGACCTTATGCCACCACACCATCACATTAATACATTGTCATCGAGCCTTCATACGTGTGCAAAGTTTCAATCAAACTTATGGCCATTCAAAGTGGTAATAAGGCCAATTGACCTTATGGCCGTTGACCTTATGTCACCACACCATCACATTAATGCATTGTCATCGAGCATTGATACGTGTAAATAGTTTCAATCAAACTTATGGCCATTCAAAGTGGTAATAAGGCCAATTGACCTTATGGCCTTTGACCTTATGTCACCACACCATCACATTAATGCATTGTCATCGGTCCTTGATACGTATGCAAAGTTTCAAATTAATCTGACTTCTAGAAACCGGTGAAAATTAAGCTCAAAGATTCCGTTACATAGATACAGGCCAAGCTAATAAAAGCGTGTTAAAAACAAGTAAGGAAGGTTAAGTTCGGGTGTAACCGAACATTACATACTCAGTTGAGAGCTATGGTGACAACATAAGGGAAAATAACCATGTAGGAAAATGAACCGAGGGAAACCCTGGAATGTGTTTGTATGATATGTGTATCAAATGGAAGGTATTAATGAGTATTTTAAAAGAGCGTGGGCCTAAGTTCTATAGATGTACGCCTTTTCGAGATATCGCCATAAAGATGGACCAGGGGTGACTAGAATTTGTTTGTAGGATATGAGTATCAAATGAAAGGTGTTAATGTGTATTTTAAGAGGGCGTGGGCCTTAGTTCTATATGTGGACGCCTTTTCGAGATATCGCCATAAACGTGGACCAGGGGTGACTCTAGAATATGTTTGTACTATATGGGTATCAAATGAAAGGTGTTAATGAACATTTTAAAAGGGAGTGGGCCTAAGTTCTATAGGTGGACGCATTTCGGAATATCGTTATAAAAGTGGACCTGGGTTGACTCTAGAATGCGTTTGTACAATATGGGTGTCAAACGAAAAGTGTAATAAGTGTTTTAAAAGGGAGTGGGCCTTTGTTCTATGGGTGGATGCCCTTTCGAGATATCGCCATAAAGGTGGGCCAGGGGTGACTCTAGAATTTTTGTGTACGTTATGGGTATCAAATGAAAGGTATTAATGAGTATTTTAAAAGGGTGTGGGCCTTAGTTCTATAGGTGGACGCCTTTTCGAGATATCGCCATAAAGGTGGACCAGGGGTGACTCTAGAATTTGTTTGTACGATATGGGTATCAAATGAAAGGTGTTAATGAGTATTTTAAAAGAGCGTGGGCCTTAGTTCTATAGGTGGATGCCTTTTCGAGATATCGCCATAAAGGTGGACCAGGGGTGACTCTAGAATTTTTTTGTACGATATGGGTATCAAATGAAAGGTGTTAATGAGTATTTTAAAAAGGCGTGGGCCTTAGTTCTATAGGTGGACGCCTTTTCGAAATATCGACATGAAGGTGGAACAGGGGTGACTCTAGAATTTGTTTGTACGATATGGGTATCAAATGAAATGTATTAATGATAGTTTTAAAAGGGAGTGGGTCTAAGTTCTATAGGTGGACGTCTTTTCGAGATATCGCCATAAAGGTGGACCAGGGGTGACTCTAGAATTTATTTTGTATGATATGGGTATCAAATAAAAGGTATTAATGAGTATTTTAAAAGAGCGTAGGCCTAAGTTCTAAAGATGTACGCCTTTTCGAGATATCGCCATAAAGATGGACCAGGGGTGACTCTAGAATTTGTTTGTAGGATATGAGTATCAAATGAAAGGTGTTAATGTGTATTTCAAGAGGGCGTGGGCCTTAGTTCTATATGTGGACGCCTTTTCGAGATATCGCCATAAACGTGGACCAGGGGTGACTCTAGAATTTGTTTGTACTATATGGGTATCAAATGAAAGGTGTTAATGAGTATTTTAAAAGGGAGTGGGCCTAAGTTCTATAGGTGGACGCATTTCGGAATATCGTTATAAAAGTGGACCTGGGTTGACTTTAGAATGCGTTTGTACAATATGGGTGTCAAACGAAAAGTGTAATAAGTGTTTTAAAAGGGAGTGGGCCTTTGTTCTATGGGTGGACGCCTTTTCGGGATATCGCCATAAACGTGGACCAGGGGTGACTCCAGAATGCGTTTGTACAATATGGGTATCAAATGAAAGTTGCTAATGAGTATTTTAAAAGGGCGTGGGCCTTAGTTCTATAGGTGGACGCCTTTTCGAGATATCGCCATAAAGGTGGACCAGGGGTGACACTAGAATTTGTTTGTACGATATGGGTATCAAATGAAAGGTGTTAATGAGTATTTTAAAAGGCGTGGGTCTTAGTTCTATAGGTGGACGCCTTTTCGAGATATCTCCATAAAAGTAGACCAGGGGTGACTCTAGAATTTGTTTGTACGATATGGGTATCAAATGAAAGGTGTTAATGAGTATTTTAAAAGGGAGTGGGCCTTAGTTCTATAGGTGGATGCCCTTTCGAGATATCGCCATAAAGGTGGGCCAGGGGTGACTCTAGAATTTTTGTGTACGTTATGGGCATCAAATGAAAGGTATTAATGAGTATTTTAAAAGGGTGTGGGCCTTAGTGCTATAGGTGGACGCCTTTTCGAGATATCGCCATAAAGGTGGACCAGGGGTGACCCTAGAATTTGTTTGTACGATATGGGTATCAAATGAAAGGTGTTAATGAGTATTTTAAAAGGGCGTGGGCCTTAGTTCTATAGGTGGACGCCTTTTCGAGATATCGACATAAAGGTGGACCAGGGGTGACTCTAGAATTTGTTTATACGATATGGGTATCAAATGAAAGGTGTTAATGAGTATTTTAAAAGGGAGTGGGCCTTAGTTCTATAGGTGGATGCCTTTTCGAGATATCGCCATAAAGGTGGACCGGGGTGACTCTAGAATTTTTTTGTACGATATGGGTATCAATTGAAAGGTGTTAATGAGTATTTTAAAAAGGCGTGGGCCTTAGTTCTATAGGTGGACGCCTTTTCGAGATATCGACATGAAGGTGGACCAGGGGTGACTCTAGAATTTGTTTGTACGATATGGGTGTCAAATGAAAGGCGTTAATGAGTATTTTAAAAAGAAGTGGGCCTTAGTTCTATATGTGGACGCCTTTTCGAGATATCGCCATAAACGTGGACCAGGGGTGACTCTAGAATGTGTTTGTACGATATGGGTATCAAATTAAAGGTATTAATGAGGGTTTTAAAAGGGAGTGGCCCTTAGTTGTATATGTGAAGGCGTTTTCGAGATATCGACCAAAATGTGGACCAGGGTGATCCAGAACATCATCTGTCGGGTACCGCTAATTTATTTATATATGTAATACCACGTACAGTATTCCTTCCAAGATTCCAAGGGCTTTTGATTTCGCCCTGCAAAACTTTTTCATTTTCTTCTACTTAATATGGTAGGTGTCACACCCATTTTACCAAGTTTTTTTCTAAAGTTATATTTTGCGTCAATAGACCAATACAATTACCATGTTTCATTCCTTTTTTCGTATTTGGTATATAATTATGACATTTCATTTTTCGTAATTTTCGATATCGAAAAAGTGGGCGTGGTCATAGTCGGATTTCGGCCATTTAACACCAATACAAAGTGAGTTCAGATAAGTACGTGAACTGAGTTTAGTAAAGATATATCGATTTTTGCTCAAGTTATCGTGTTAAAGGCCGAGCGGAAGGACAGACGGTCGACTGTGTATAAAAACTGGGCGTGGCTTCAACCGATTTCTCCCTTTTTCACAGAAAACAGTTATCGTCCTAGGAGCTAAGCCTCTACCAAATTTCACAAGGATTCGTTAATTTTTGTTCGACTTATGGCATTATAAGCATCCTAGACAAATTAAATGAAAAAGGGCGGAGCCACGTCCATTTTGAAATTTTCTTTTATTTTTGTATTTTGTTGCACCATATTACTGGAGTTGAATGTTGGCATAATTTACTTATATGCTGTAAAGATATTAACTTTTCTTTTAAAATTTGAATTTAAAAAAAAAAATTTTTTAAAAGTGGGCGTGGTCGTTCTCCGATTTTGCTAATTTTTATCAAGCAGACATAAAGTAATAAGAGTAACGTTCCTGCCAAATTTCATCATGATATCTTCAACGACTGCCATATTACAGCTTGCAAAACTTCTAAATTACCTTCATTTAAAAGTGGGCGGTGCCACGCCCATTGTCCAAAATTTTACTAGTTTTCTATTCTGCGTCATAAGCTCAACTCACCTACCAAGTTTCATCGCATAATGCGTATTTGGTAATGAATTATCGCACTTTTTCGATTTTTTGAAATTTTCGATATCGAAAAAGTGGGCGTGGTTATTGTCCGATATCGTTCATTTTAAATAGCGATCTGAGATGAGTGCCCAGAAACCTACATACCAAATTTCATCAAGATACCTCAAAATTTACTCAAGTTATCGTGTTAACGGACAGACGGACGGACGGACGGACATGGCTCAATCGAGTTTTTTTTCGATACTGATGATTTTGATATATGGAAGTCTATATCTATCTCGATTCCTTTATACCTTTACAACCAACCGTTATGCAATCAAAGTTAATATACTCTGTGAGCTCTGCTCAACTGAGCATAAAAAGTACCAATTACCTGATAAACTTCCACCACTTGTATGGTTACGTCATGATGAAACTGTTTAGCTAGTTGGGGTGTTTTTTCAAAATCCTATGCAAAAGACCAACTAATATCAATGATTCTGATTTTATCGAACCTGGTGAGCCTAAACATTTTAATCAGCATGAATTAGATGACTTAGAGATCTTGAAAAAATTTGCATTGGACGAGTTTGTTTGGATTGTAAACAACTTTTTAGAAAACAAGAAGTTAACTGACTTCTGTGAGAATATAAACTTCTTGATGCTACAATTTCAACATCTGGGTGTAAACATGAGTATCAAGGTGCACTTTCTCCATAGTCACCTGGACCGTTTTCCTGAAAATTAAGTCGATGTCGGGCGAGCGTTTTCACCAGGACCTCCGCACTATGAAATAGCAATGTCAAGGACACTGGAACGCGCATATGTTAACTGATTCCTGCTGGAGAATTCAGAGTAGTGCTCCTGAGTAAACTCATAAAAGAAAATATCTTAAGAGAAAATTTAACTCACTGTTATTGATAATAATAAAGTTAATTAAAATTATTTTTACTGAAAAATTTATTATGAAATATTTTGGAAACTAGAGCTTCTAGGAAAAAATGGCATCTACATTTGAAATAAGGGTAAAAAGTACTTTAACAATCATACACAAAATCCCATGCAACAGAACTTGTATCGACCAGTGTTATTCTTGATTGAAAATCTTGAAGAAAAATGTTCCCCCAGATTAATGAAAAGTTTAATATAACAAGTAAAGGTGCTTAAGTTCGGATGTAACCGAACATTATATACTCAGCGTGAGCTTCAATTGTACATTTAATTTCAGATAAAATACTTTTCTACATAACATATGGCACCGCTTATAGCTTATAACTTATTATTCTAGTCTACGACCCTTTTACACTTGTTTTATATCTAAGTTGCCGTGGTCTTTAACCGATCCCATCCATTTTTACTAGAAATATTTTCTTCTATAAGGAAAACATGTATGTGTACACAATTTCATTACGAAATGTTAATTTTTCTTAGAGTTATGGCTCACGAAACATAGAAAATTGCTTAGTCATAAAAGAGGCGGTGCCACACCCATTTTCAAAAATTTTAGTGGTTTCCGATTTAATGTTATAACTCAATTTAGAAAGTAAAATTCTGACCGATTTTGACTACTAACCAATTTTCTTGTCGTAAAAAGGGTACGAAAAATACTTTAAATTTGCTTTAGCTTGTAAAATGGGCATCTCAAGCTTGATAATTAATTGAAAAAGAAGGTGTAGATGTGAGGTATTTTTCGTACCTTTTTTATGAGATGAAAATTGGTTCGTAGCCAAAACCGGTCAGTAAAATATGGCTGTATATTCAAGCTTTAAACACATACAGCACAAAGAAACAAATTTTTCCCATAACTATTTCCCAACAATCGCCTAGGTCTTTTGAAAAACTCTTCTAGTACTTCGTTTACAGTGGTATATAAATATGGATATTCAATGAAGCGAGTCCATTCAAACGTTCTTGACTGATTGTACTCCGCAAGTATGATTTTAACCTTTTGAGGGTAGAAAATGTGCGTTCGGTGTTGCTGTCGAAACTGGTAGATCGGCTGATATGCGCAATATCTTATTTACATGTTCGAAAGCATTTAGATTCACCATCTGGAAAAATAAGATAAATAGGAAATATAGCATAAACATTTTATAGGTAATCATCAAAATTGTACCCACCTCAAGTGAATCAAACACGTCTTTAAAATTCTGACCATCGACTCACCTTCTCCACATTTTGACTTCCATTGCAAACTCGGTTTTGGAACAATTCACAACACTTTCATAAAATTCATGCAGTTTATTGCATTTTTCAGCGTTGTCTTCATTTTTGGGGAACAAAACACCGAAATTTTGAAAATTAGTTGGTGTTTCATGTAACGGCTCTTGATATGAGTTATGAATGCATCAAGGAATGCAATATAGAATGCGATTCTATAAAAATCTTCGACGCTCTCAGTTTGCATCTATTTAATTGATGCTTACTGATGCGTGGTTTCTTGTGCAGCGCAACTCTCTCAAGGAGTTGCCAGCGCATTATATAGCTTATCCAACCCAATTGTCAACCTCACCCGTGGCGAATTCTGTTTAATTAACAGCCGAGGCTCTGGCGGCCTCGAACTCCTGATGGATTAAGGGGGTGGGAGGGCGGTATGGGCTAGAAGGTTTAATGTGGTCATACAAATCGTTTTCCGAGATGGTCGGGCTGATACCTTTATTGTGTTTGTTACCGGAACGCACCGGATCCGGCAAAGGACCATCAACATCGATAACACTCCCCAAGGCATTCGGGGAGTGACTTTCTTTTTATACCCGGCTGTACTTGTACACAGGGTATTATAATTTTGATTGGATAATGGTTGGCTGTACAGGTATAAAGGAATCGAGAGAGATATAGACTTCCGTATATCAAAATCATCAGTATCGAAAAAAAATTTGATTGAGCTATGTCCGTCCGTCCGTCCGCCAGTCTGTCCGTTAACACGATAACTTTAGTAAATATTGAGATATCTTCGCCAAATTTGGTACACGAGCTTATATGGACCCAGAATAGATTAGTAAATGAGCGAAATCGGATGATAAACACGCCCACTTTTTATATATATAACATTTTGGAAAACATAAAAAACCTGATTATTTAGTAAATAACAAACCTGATTATTTGGTAAATAATGTTGAAATTTGACGTGTAGACTGATACTGAGACTCGATAAAAATTTGAAAAAATTTTTTAAAATGGGCATGGCACCGCCCACTTGTGATAAAATCAATTTTACAAATATTATTAATCATAATTCAAAAATTGTTAAACCTATCGTAACAAAATTCGGAGATTTTTAGAAGGGTCGTGGGTGAATAAAATAAGCCATATCTTTGCAAACAAGAGCTTTATATCAATGGTATTTCATTTCCCAAGTGGATTTATAACAATAAAAAGGAAAAACTTCAAATTTTAAAAAATGGGCTTGGCACCGTCCCTTTTATGACTAAGCAATTTTCTATGTTTCGGGAGCCATAATTAGAAGAAAAATTAGTTCAGAATAGAACCATTTGTATATATATTATTGGGCAACCTTGTAACACTATTAAGCACACAAAACAAACAACAACAGCATTTCATGTGTACTGCTGCGTATGTAATGTTCGGTTTCACCCGAACTTAGACTTCCATACTTGTTGCATAACCGAAATTTTTTTCCGGAGAACGTTTTGCCTTTTTGGCCATCGGTAAAAAATCCAAATAAATGCACCCTGCCTACATCAATTTACAATCAAAGCTACTTTGCTGACGATTGCATACTTTTGTGAGTACCTCTCCGCTGCTGTATGTACATATGTCTAGACATAATGATTGATTTGTTTATGTAGATACAAGTGACTGCTTAGTATCGGCTTAGAGATGATAGTATCCCTTAGTGTTGCTAATATTCGTCACATTGCCCTCCACCTAAGTCTCATCGTCCCGATCAGACAAATTTCCTGATCTAAACGTCGCCAGATTTTCCAGATGAATCACTTTCATTTTTGTTCGTGGTTTACTAATGTTTTGTATGCGGTAAACTACATCGTTGATCCGTTTTACAACTTTGTATGGGCATTCCCAGTTACACAGTAATTTCGGGGACAAACCTTTTTTCCGTTGTGGGTTGTATAACTGCACCAAATGCCCTTCCGGAAAACCTTCCGAATTAATTGCTTTATCGTATCTGGCTTTCATCTTGCCATTCATAATCTTTGCTCGTTGCCTTACAAGATCGTGTATCTCTCTCAGCTCTTCTTCCAACACACCAGTAGATTTCATGACATTTCTCTCCGCATCGGCATCTATCTCACACTTCAAATCAGCTGGCAGTCGAAGGCCATTACCAAACATTACCTTTGCGGGAGTTTGGCCCGTTTTCCCATGCACTGCCGACCGGTAAGCCGTCAAGAATAATGATATGTGTGTATCCCACTCCTAATGGTACTTGTATACTACTTTCCTTAAATGCTCCTCCAAAGTTCTATTGAAACGTTCCACCATACCATCGGACTGAGGATGCAATGCCGTTTTCCGGGTTTTTCGCATGCCCAATGATTTACACATTTCCTAGAACACAGCTGATTTGAAATTCCTGCCTTGGTCAGAATGTAACTCCATTGGTACTCCATACCTTGCAACCCAACTGTTTATAAACATTTCTGCTAATGTTTCCGCTTCTTAATTTGGGATTGGGTATCCCTCTGGCCATTTGCTGAAATAATCCATAACCACAAATACATATTTGTTTCCGCAGTTGCTAGTAGGAAATGGAACTGCGACATCCGTAGCGATCCTTTCAAATGGCGCACCTGAGTTATATTGCTTCATCTGGCCATGACTTCGGGCTTAGGCCCTTTCGCTCTGCTGCAAACCTCGCAGTTCGCAATCCACTCAGTGACCGACTGACGGCAACCAGCCCAATATAATCTCTGTTTAATATTCTCGAGCGTCTTCGTGATTCCAAGACGAAATCTTCTATGATATATTAGAATAAATATCACCAAGTTTAACGTTTTTATATTGGAAATTAAGAAAGAAAAGGCTAAAAATCTTCCTATCTGAACGATCGGTTGTATGGGATATATATTATATATAGCTCCGATCGAAATGATTTTTTCATTAAATCTTCTTTGATATATTAGAATAAATATCACCAAGTTTAACGTTTTTATATTGGAAATTAAGAAAGAAAAGGCCAAAAACCTTTCTATCTGAACGATCGGTTGTAAGGGATATATACTATATATAGCTCCGATCAAAGTGATTTTTTCACAAAATCGTCTATGATATATTAAAATATATATCACCGAGTTTCACGTTTATACTTTCTAATTAAGGGAGAAATGGCCAAAAATCTTCCTATCTGAATGATCGGTTGTATGGAAAGTACATTATATATAGCTCCGATCGAAATGATTTTTTCATGAAATCTTCTATGATATATTGGAATAAATATCACCAAGTTTAACGTTTTTATATTGGAAATTAAGGGAGAAATTGCCAAAAACCTTTCTATCTGAACGATCGGTTGTAAGTGATATATACTATATATAGCTCCGATCAAAGTGATTTTTTCAGAAAATCTTCTATGATACATTAGAATATATATCACCGAGTTTCACGTTTATACTTTCTAAATCGCTTAGACCATTATGCAGCTCGCTGAGCACGTCAGGAATCCGCTTTCTGGGAACAGCTATCAGTTTCTTTTTACATTGACAATCCTCACTCTCCCATACTCGATGCAAGCAACCGGATATCAATTGTAAACTGTTCCACTGTGCCAATATGACTTCGCAATGGGACTCTCTGCTGACATCTCCTCTCTATAGTCATTAGCCGGACATCTATAATGTCTTCTTTAGCCTCGGCCTTTGAACAGTGCTAGCATTTCAAACTACATGGTCTTCGTGACATGGCATCAGCATTTCCATTGGTACTATCTTTTCGATGCTCAATGGAAAAGTTATAGCTTTGTAGGCGCTCGATCCACCGTGCCAACTGTCCTTCTGGATTACGGAACTGCAAGAGCCATTTTAACGCTGCGTGATCTGTCCTGACGCGGAATCACTGCCCGTAGAGGTACTTGTGAAAATGTTTAATGCACTCTACCAATGCCAACAGCTCTCTCCGTGTAACCCAATAGTTCCTCTCTGGTTTACCAATTGAACGGCTGTAATATGCAACTACTTTCTCATGTCCATCGACCAGTTGTGATAAAACGCCTCCTATAGCATATCCGCTTGCATCTGTATCTAGAATAAACGTTGCTCCTTGAATCGGATATTCCAACATTGGGGCAGTGCACAAACACTCCTTCAATGTTTGGAAAACCACTTCTTGCTCTTTCTTCCATTCAAAAGTTATATTTTTTCTTGTAAGCTCATGGAGGCTATGGGCCACGCTGAAAATTTGGTACAAACCGGCGGTAATATGTGCATAGCCCAAGGAAACTTCTTAATTCATGCAAGTTCTGTGGTCTTGGCCAATCCTTTACAGCTTCTATCTTTTCATTCGCAGTGCAGATGCCCCCTGTCGTTACTTTATGACCCAAGTAACTGACTTGCTTCTTGAACACAGAACACTTTTTGGGATTAAGTTTCAGACCAGTACCAGCTATTCTTTGGAAAACCTCCTCCAAGTTCTTCAGATGTTTTTCGAAGTGCTTTCCCAATACGATGATGTCGTCTAGGTACACTAAGCATGTTTTCCAATGAAGTCCTTTCAGTACCTAATCCATGAGTCTTCCAAATTAGCTGGAGCATTACATAGTCCAAAAGGCATCACTGCAAATTGCCAAGGACCCTCACCGACACTGAAGGCTGTTTTCTCTTTGTCTTCCTCCTTCACTTCCACTTGCCAGTAGCCGCTTTTCAAGTCCAATGTAGAAAACCATTTCGTACCAGATAGCGAGTCATTCAACTTCCGGTAGTCCACGCAAAACCTCATTTTTCCATCCTTCTTCTTTACAAGTACTACCGGTGAGCTCCATGGACTAGCCGCTGTCGCTCATTTCTTGTAAGATTTGACTCACAACTTCCCGCTTCGCCAGTGAAACACTACGAGAAGCTCGACGGATCGGCCTCGCTTCTCAAATGTCAATTTGATGTTTCACAACATTGGTGGGGCCTGTTTTGGTGCCATCTTGGCCATATATGTTCGCGTACTTTAGGAGCAGTTGTTTTGCCTTACTCTGATAGTCTTCTTCTAGCCGCTCCGTACATGCCGTGATGTCATTTGAAAGATCAGTATTACTAGTTGAAATGTGTTCCTGGAGCTGTTCACAGTTAATAACTGCTTCAGCCTCTTGGCATCTTCCCAATATCGCTCCTTTGGTCAGTTTGAGTGGTGACTTGAACTCGTTGAGTATTCTTACCGGAATACGTTCATCTTGTTTTGTCATAGCCAGGGTTTTCCTACAAGTACGTTCGGTGCTGATTTGTTTGCTGCTTCGACAACCCACAATTTGTTTGTCCCACAATCTCCATCAACCTTTGCCCAGATGACTGCTTCTGATTTTGGTGGTATTTACTGACTCTCTTCCACCAGCACTCGTTTACTGCTGTAGTCTCTCTCGTAGCCGAAATTAAGTGGCACATCCATGTTCTTATATCGCATCGTCTTGCTTTGCATGTCGATCTTGATGCCTTGGTCGATTAAGAAGTCCACTCCAATTATGATTTCATAAACAATCTCTGCCACTATAAAATTGTGTACTACCGTGACGTTCCCAATTGCGACTTCACATGCTACTTCTCCTAGAACCGTGGTGTCTTCTCCCGTGGCTGTACGCAATCTTGCTACATGCAATGCTCTTATCTTCTTGTTGACTAAATCCGCTCGAATAATGGAATGAGATGCACCCGTATCTACAGTCAGTAAACGTTCCTTTCCATCCACATGTTCTCCGACAGTAAAATTGTTTGACCTTCTTCCAATTTGGAGATAGAGATTGTGGGGCATTCAATTGAGGGAGCCAGCTGTCGCCCCTTGCGGCTGACTCGCTTTAGTTTAACGATTGAGTGGACTTGGAGATTTGCTCATCTCCTTCAGCTCTGCGTTTACGTCCACCCACATTGTTGGAACTATTAGGACCGATGCTGCAATGACGTGCAATGTGCCCTGGGTTGCCGCACTTGAAACATTTCATAACTCTAGAGTTTTTCTGTTGTGATCCCATCAGTGCTTCCAAAATTGTGTCCACCAAATCTGGCCTTTCTACTTCCACACGATGAGCTTTGTACGCTGGCTTACTCAAAAGTGAGACAGTTTCCTGGGTCAGTGCATGGGATACCGTTTCAGCAAATGTTGGCTTTGGGTTCGCATATGTAGCTCGCTTCGTTTCGACATCCCATATTCCATTTATAAAACTCTGGATTTTTACCCTCTCGGTGTATTCCACGGGTGCGTCGGAATTTGCTAGATGGGCCAGCCTTTCGACATCCGATGCGAACTCCTGCAAAGTCTCATTCGATTTTTGGTAACGGTTTTGAAACTCAATTTGGTATATCTGTTTCGTGCATTCGCTTCCGTATCGCCTCTCCAGAGCGCTCATTAATGTTTCATAGTTGTTCCGTTCGTACTCTGGAATTGTCTGTAAGATTTCAGCTGCAGGCCCTTTCAATGCCACGAACAGTGCAGCAACTTTATCTTCAGCATTCCAGTTGTTCACTGCTGCGGTCTTCTCGAACTGTAGCTTAAAGACCTGGAAAGGAACAGAACCGTCAAAAGATGGAGTTTTTAACTTCGTATTACTCACTGAAGCAGCCGGACGATTAAATTGCAACTCCTGGATACGTACTCTCAAAGCATCCACCTCGGCCTCGATTTTTTCCTCAAACAGCATTATTTTCTCGTTTTTATTCGTGCGTCTTGTGCTTCAATTTTAGATGTTATTTCTGACGACATCTCTCACGTGTCTCCTGTGATTCCAGTTGGGATGCCATATATGTCTTCTGCTCTTCCAGTTGGGATCACATATTTGTGGATATTTGTGATGACATTTCTGATATGCGTGCTTCCTGTGCTTCCATCTTGGATGTTACTGTCGATGTTTGTGCAGATATTGCAGCCAATATCATGTTAAAGTCTGTGCTGGTAACTACCTGCGATGTTTCGTTTTTCTCTTCAATTTTTGTTGTTCCATCGCCATCAAGATGAGAGACATACTCTTCCACGTTAAATTCTTCTGATTCCATTGCCTCTCATAGTCATGCCTGATGTTCGAGTTTATTGCCGGTTGTATTCAATCCACGACTCTCCAACTCCTTCTTCAGTAGCTGGATCTTCAATTCACTCCACTTTGCCATGCCCTTGTTGTACCCACAATCTTCGGAATTTATTCAACAATTCCTCTTCTGACACCAATTGTAACGAATTTAGTGCAATTCCGCTTATTTCAACTTTCTACTGACGTTCGTACCGCTAAACTGTTGAATGAATAACTCCAATATTCAATAATGCAAAATGGTTTTTATTAGAGTACTTCACAATAACACTTATACTTTAGCGTGCTTAAATCAAACTGATTGCTCATGCCTCAGCTTGTGCTGCTTTTATACTCTTCGGTTTCCTCGGTTCGCATACTTCTAGGCGTTTCTTCTTCTGGAATTTACAAGTTCGCTGAAGATTGCATACTTTTGTGAGTATCTAAGAATATACATGTGTATGTGTGAGAACTACTTTGCTGATGATTGCATACTTTTGTGAGTATCTCTCCGCTGCTGTATGTACATATGTGTAGACATAATGATTGATTTGTTTATGTAGATACAGTTGACTGCTTAGTATCGGCTTAGAGATGTTAGTATCCCTTAGTGTTGCTAATATTCGTCACAATATGTTAGCTTGTGCGTTAATACGTATATCAGCTTCACCTGGTTTCTTTCAGTAATCAATCTTATATAATCTTTTTTTAAAAATCACGTTACCCTTATTCTGCTCTCCGCCGGCTTAACATCTTAAAAAGCATATTGTATGCTCTTTCCCAAAAATCACTACCACCCTATTAAAAGATGAATTTTCTTCGAGTAAATCAAAAATGTTCATAAAAATTCACATATGTATGTACATCTGCAGCCATATAATAAAGTCCACAACATCCATTTTCCATTGATTCTAAACGGCGAGCCACTATGCCTGGTCGTGTGCGCTAGCTTTCGGATGATGGCCCATGTAGGGCTCAATTACTGTCGACGGTTTGACTGCTCATAACCCAAAAACTATTAAACACGTCGATTTCCGGTTATTACCAATTTCTAGAACAAACTTTCATTTGCAATAAAAATTATTTTTTCTTCAAGTTTGGGGTTTTTTTGGCGGAGCGTCACAAATGACGAGCGACTTTTAGGCGTAATTTTTGTTCGTTGAGAAAGAACTTTACTTTTGAATTGCCCACTCAGTTCAAAGTAGTACTTATTGGCAAGAGCTTTTCTCGTTTTATATATTAATCTGTTAATGCTGGTTCCCAAATTGACGAAGGTATTCACAGTCTCGAGTTCGTAGCGGCCAACAGTGACGTGGCTGCCGAAGCTCGTATGCGCCGATTCTTTCTTTGATTACAGCAAGTACTTTGTCTTGTCCTCGTTCACCGAAGGCCCAGTTTTTTGCCCCTAAACGCAATCTAGTGATTACAGAAGTTATGGCGTATTTTTTAAGGCCAATGACGCTGAAAGTAGTGTTTTTCTCTGAATCAGGAGTATAGTAAAGATAAAGAAAAACAAGTAAGGAAGGCTAAGTTCGGGTGTAACCGAACATTACAAACTCAGTTGAGAGCTGTGGAGACAAAGTAAGGGAAAATCACCATGTTGTAAAAAGAACCTAGGGTAACCCTGGAATGTGTTTGTATGACATGTGTATCAAATGCAAGATATTAAAAAGTATTTTAAGAGGAAGTGGGCCATAGTTCTATAGATGAACGCCATTTAGGGATATCGCCATAAAGGTGGACCAGGCCTGACTCTAGAATTTGTTTGTACGATATGGGTATCAAATGAAAGGTATTAATGAGTATTTTAAAAGGGCGTGGGCCTAAGTTCTATAGATGGACGCCGTTTCGAGATATCGCCATAAAGATGGACCAGGGGTGACTCTAGAATTTGTTTGTACGATATGAGTATCAACTGAAAGGTGTTAATGAGTATTTTAAGAGGGCGTGGGCCTTAGTTCTATATGTGGACGCCTTTTCGAGATATCGCCATAAAGGTGGACCAGGGGTGACTCTAGAATTTGTTAGTACTATATGGGTATCAAATGAAAGGTGTTAATGAGTATTTTGAAAGGGAGTGGGCCTTAGTTCTATAGGTGGACGCCTTTTCGGAATATCGTTATAAAAGTGGACCAGGGGTGACTCTAGAATGCGTTTGTACAATATGGGTATCAAATGAAGGGTGTTAATGAGTATTTTAAAAGGGCGTGGGCCTTAGTTCTATAGGTGGACGCCTTTTCGAGATATCGCCATAAAGGTGGACCAGGGGTGACTCTAGAACTTGTTTGTACGATATGGGTATCAAATGAAAGGTGTTAATGAATATGTTAAAAGGGCGTGGGCCTTAGTTCTATAGGTGGACGCCTTTTCGAAATATCGCCATAAAGATGGACCAGTGTGGCATTATACGTCATACCCACTGTAAGGTACCATTATACCTCACAACGACTGTAACACACTTGCGGTATTACGCTGTATAAATTCCAAATATATTTTAGTAATAATCATATTACAATATTTTTCCCAACATAAATTATTGAACTAACCCAGACGTTATGGAATGCCGAACATGAGACCTATATCCATTCACAGCTAATCAATTATACATATAAACATACAACCCATTGTAATTATACATACTAACATACAAGCCTCTTTTGGGAAAATACCGAAACACTCAAACTGATCTGCTGACGCTGCTAAATGTACAAAACTACATGTATGGAGTTATGCATACAAAAATACATGTATACAAAGACCGTATACAAACAGACATGTATGCATTCCCCATTCCCTATGCACTTATTTTTAGTTATTAGTATTTAGATATTTATTAATGTATAGGTTAAGCAAATTAGTATAAAAAACAAGAATTTATTCAATAAAGGGAGGATTTAAGTCGCATCCTTTAACTTGCAACGTCTTCTTATTCCTTCAAACTTTTCATGGCGATCCTGCCAGTTTAGATCAAATCAGCACAACTGCTAAAAACGATCTAACTGGAAAAGATCCTGCCAGTTCAATTTTTTTTTTTTTTTAAAAAGTTGCTGATCAAGCAATAAAAAATTTTTCTAAGATCCAGCCAGTTATTAGAAATCCTGCAAATTTGGCAAGGAGCAAAGGGTAAACAACACAGTTATTAATCCTGCAAAAATTGGTAACACAGAAGGAGCAAAGGGTAAACAACATAGTTATTAATCCTGCAAAAACTGGTAACACAGAAGGAGCAAAAGGAGCAAAGGGTAAACAACACAGTTATTAAAATCCTGCAAAAATTGGTAACACAGAAGGAGCAAAAGGGAGCAAAGGAAATTATGATCGACAACCTAATAAAATGCATTAACAATCAACATACGAGAAGTTTCGACAACAATATGCACATCTTTTAAAACGCATAAACCTGAGCAATCTGATACAACTAACAGCATAAACTGGAGAGCGGACATAAAACAATAAAATCAGCACTGGCAGCGTAGATATGAAACATTGATAACCAGCAAAATACTAAATGGCAGCAACTTAGACTAAAGTAGGTATACAATTTATAACGTTAAGTATGTTTAAAAAAAAAAAAAAAAAAAATTTAGAATCAATTGAGCGGCCTTACGGACGCTAAACCATTAGCAAAAACGAAAGTTTTTGCTTAGGATTTTTTTTTCTTTTAGTAGGAAATAAAATTAATTAAAAAAATTTTTTTTTTGAACAAACTTTCATTTCCTTTAAAATAGAAAAACTGTACTATTTAACAAAAAAAAAAAAAAAATAAATAAATATTATAAAGTATGTACAAACAATTTCTTTTAAACAAAAAATATAATATAAAAATTTACTCAGTTAAAATTTAAAAAATAAAATTTTTTATAGAAAAAGAAAAGTAAATTGGAATATTTAGGACACTTCTAAAACCTCTAGAGAAATCCCATAGAACATTTTAATAAAATTTAAAAATTTAAACTACTCTGTCCATTACTATTAAAATGCAAAGAAACCCCTCAGATCTTCCTCTCTATTGGTGGGATGAAAATACCCGATACACTAGGGACCTACCCAAAGAACTAGAAGGTTTAAAGAAATTGTGGAAGATAATAGGTATGGAAAGTGAACCCACAATTGAGGACATTATAAACCCCACTACCAGGGTGGCAGAAATAATGCGAATGATGAGGAAAGTGTTTCCCAACAATGCCAAATGCTAAGTAGCATCTGAAAAAAAAAAAAAAAAAAAAAAAAAATCGTTTTCAACCTAAAAATTAGGAAAAAAGATTGAAGCCCAATGTGGCGTAGAGAAAAAAAAATTTTTACATTAAAATTAAACAAATTTTTCCAACAAAATTTTTCTTAAACTTTTATGCCAACTAAATAAGGAAAAATAATAAATGGAATGCATAAAATAAAGAATACAATCAAAATTTTTTTTTATTTATTTCAACTCTCATAAAAGCAGAGGAAAATTTCAAGATGCCTTGGTGGACAAAAATAGCCCAAGTCATTATGGTAGCCATAGCTGGCTATGAAGTAGGAAAAGAAAGCTCTGAAACAAGAGATAACAAAATAGTCAAGTACGAGTCATCAACTAGGGTAGATACAGAAAGTACTCCGAACATCCCGGATGTTTGGTTAGCAATTATAGGTTGTGTATTCATGCTATTGATCATCACAATAGCCATGATGCTCAAAAACTATATGAAGCACAAATTTAGGCAGGTAAAACCCGCCACAACTCGTATCTAACCCATTACCAGTACCAAACCAAAACTGAGGAAGAGCGATAAATTCAAATAAATTCCAAATAATAAACCTAAAAATGTCACAATCGACAGTAAAGGCAACCCTGCCTAAAGCGAACAGCAAATCAAAAAAAAAAATAGCATAATTCCTTTGATGGCTCCTGACAAAAATAGTCATGAAGCAATAGGAAATTTTAGGACAGTGCAAATAGGCAAAACTAAGAAACTTTTAAAACCAGCCCATAACAAAAAAAAAAAATGATGAAGAATAGTTACAAAGAGAACCTATAACAATATAAGTGAAGCGCTATACAAATTTGCAATAAGACATGTCGCGCTCGTTTTCATCTTAGGACAGAAAAATGGTAGCGTAGGAAATACAAGAAACCTGATTGTAGATGATAAAATTGACTTAGGACAATTACTTATCAGGCTGTACACACGTTGTACAAATGCCGCCAATACAGGACTTGGTATTTATATGAAAAACACAGTTGTCCTCATGGACAAATTGGTGAAAAATTATTATTTACTCGAGTAGGCAAATTTAAAATAACAAAAGTAGGTACCCAAATTCTCTAAGATCAAACAATTGCACAAACCCAAAAAGGTTGTGAAAGTGACAAATCCCAGTATAAAAATAATTCTTCATAAAAGTCATGACGATTCTGTCTTGGTGGCCGCCGCAGAAATCGCATGACAAATAAGATCAAAGAAATAGCTGGAAAATATGAATCCATATAAAAAGAATATTAAAGATACGAAAAATTTTTGCTCCCCACTGTACCTTCCACTTATCCATTAATAGAACTACTATCAATACATAGCTACCCCGCTCTTCCATCAGCAACCCCTCTATCATCTATGTAATTATTACAAATTTACCTTATTATGAATGAAAAATATCAAAAAAAAAAGAGAAATCTTTTCCTTGAATAATATGCGGAACTAGTTTGATAAAATAAAATAAATACATTCATTTATTGCCTAGGTCTTATAAGGTCATATTTTTACATATTAAGAAAATAGCTCACTCTAACCCCAATAGATTAGAAAATATTAATAGTAAGGTTTCTTCTTCTTTAACTTTAGGTAGATAAATAATAAAAATTATTTCTATAGGAAAATGATTTGCATAAGTTAATAAGTAATGGTAGAATAAATAATGGTAGAAACTATAAACATAATTTAGAAACTAATAAATAAATATTCCAATTCACTTGATTTGTAAGAACAACTAATAAATAAATATTCCAATTCACTTGATTTGTAAGAACACGACGATTTTTAAGAGAGTCGACGCTCTTAAGGACCGGCTGTACAAAACAATTGTATAAAATTTTAATATAAACAATATAAATAAAATAAGTAAGATTTAAAAAATTTCTACACCTAAAAATCTAGAATTTTGAAAAAAAAATGGACTTATACAAAAAAAAAAAATATATATATATATACGTAAAAAGTAAACAATAATTATAACAATAAAAATAGCAAGGTCAACAGATCAAACGCAGAGCAAACAACCTCTTTCACTACAACAATAAAATATCAAAATCATTGAAAATATGACAAAGAGTCTCATACAATTGTTCACAAAACAATTGTATAAAACTCTTTTTCTAAGGCGGATGGTGTAGCATTATACGTCATACCCACTGTAAGGTACCATTATACCTCACAACGACTGTAACACACTTGCGGTATTACGCTGTATAAATTCCAAATATATTTTAGTAATAATCATATTACAATATTTTTCCCAACATAAATTATTGAACTAACCCAGACGATATGGAATGCCGAACATGAGACCTATATCCATTCACAGCTAATCAATTATACATATAAACATACAACCCATTGTAATTATACATTCTAAAATACAAGCCTCTTTTGGGAAAATACCGAAACACTCAAACTGATCTGCTGACGCTGCTAAATGTACAAAACTACATGTATTGAGTTATGCATACAAATATACATGTATACAAAGACCGTATACAAACAGACATGTATGCATTCTCCATTCCCTATGTACTTATTTTTAGTTATTAGTATTTAGATATTTATTAATGTATAGGTTAAGCAAATTAGTATAAAATACAAGAATTTATTCAATAAAGGGAGGATTTAAGTCGCAACCTTTAACTTGCAACGTCTTCTTATTCCTTCAAACTTTTCACCAGGGTGACTCTAGAATTTCTTTGTACTATGTGGGTATCAAATGAAAGGTGTTAATGACTATTTTAAAAGGGCGTGGGCCTTAGTTCTATAGGTGGACGCCTTTTCGAAATATCGCCATAAAGATGGATCAGGGGCGACTCTAGAATTTGTTTGTACGATATGGGTATCAAATGAAAGGTGTTAATGAGTATTTTAAAAAGGAGTGGGCCTTAGTTCTATGTGTGGACGGCTTTTCGAGATATCGCCATAAACGTGGACCAGGGTGACTCTAGAATTTGTTTGTACTATATGGGTATCAAATGAAAGGTGTTAATGAGTATTTTAAAAGGGAGTGGGCCTTAGTTCTATAGGTGGACGCCTTTTCGAAATATCGCCATAAAGATGGACCAGGGGTGACTCTAGAATTTGTTTGTACGATATGGGTATCAAATGAAAGGTGTTAATGAGTATTTTAAAAGGGCGTGGGCCTTAGTTCTATAGGTGGACGCCTTTTCGAAATATCGCCATAAAGGTGGACCAGGGGCGACTATAGAATTTGTTTGTACGATATGAGTATCAACTGAAAGGTGTTAATGAGTATTTTAAGAGGGCGTGGGCCTTAGTTCTATAGGTGGACGCCTTTTCGAAATATCGCCATAAAGATGGACCAGGGGCGACTCTAGAATTTGTTTGTACGATATGGGTATCAAATGAAAGGTGTTAATGAGTATTTTAAAAGGGCGTGGGCCTTAGTTCTATAGGTGGACGCCTTTTCGAAATATCGCCATAAAGATGGACCAGGGGTGACTCTAGAATTTGTTTGTACGATATGGGTATCAAATGAAAGGTGTTAATGAGTATTTTAAAAGGGCGTGGGCCTTAGTTCTATAGGTGGACGCCTTTTCGCGATATCGCCATAAACGTGGACCAGGGTGACTCTAGAATTTGTTTGCACTGTATGGGTATCAAATGAAAGGTGTTAATGAGTATTTTAAAAGGGAGTGGGCCTTAGTTCTATAGGTGGACGCCTTTTCGAAATATCGCCATAAAGATGGACCAGGGGTGACTCTAGAATTTGTTTGTACGATATGGGTATCAAATGAAAGGTGTTAATGAGTATTTTAAAAGGGCGTGGGCCTTAGTTCTATAGGTGGACGCCTTTTCGAAATATCGCCATAAAGGTGGACCAGGGGCGACTCTAGAATTTGTTTGTACTATATGGGTATCAAATGAAAGGTGTTAATGAGTATTTTAAAAGGGAGTGGGCCTTAGTTCTATAGGTGGACGCCTTTTCGAAATATCGCCATAAAGATGGACCAGGGGTGACTCTAGAATTTGTTTGTACGATATGGGTATCAAATGAAAGGTGTTAATGAGTATTTTAAAAGGGCGTGGGCCTTAGTTCTATAGGTGGACGCCTTTTCGAAATATCGCCATAAAAGTGGACCAGGGGCGGCTCTGGAATTTGTTTGTACTATATGGGTATCAAATGAAAGGTGTTAACGAGTATTTTAAAAGGGAGTGGGCCTTAGTTCTATAGGTGGACGCCTTTTCGAAATATCGCCATAAAGATGGACCAGGGGTGACTCTAGAATTTGTTTGTACGATATGGGTATCAAATGAAAGGTGTTAATGAGTATTTTAAAAGGGCGTGGGCCTTAGTTCTATAGGTGGACGCCTTTTCGAAATATCGCCATAAAGGTGGACCAGGGGCGGCTCTGGAATTTGTTTGTACTATATGGGTATCAAATGAAAGGTGTTAACGAGTATTTTAAAAGGGAGTGGGCCTTAGTTCTATAGGTGGACGCCTTTTCGAAATATCGCCATAAAGATGGACCAGGGGTGACTCTAGAATTTGTTTGTACGATATGGGTATCAAATGAAAGGTGTTAATGAGTATTTTAAAAGGGCGTGGGCCTTAGTTCTATAGGTGGACGCCTTTTCGAAATATCGCCATAAAGGTGGACCAGGGGCGACTCTAGAATTTGTTTGTACTATATGGGTATCAAATGAAAGGTGTTAATGAGTATTTTAAAAGGGAGTGGGCCTTAGTTCTATAGGTGGACGCCTTTTCGAAATATCGCCATAAAGATGGACCAGGGGTGACTCTAGAATTTGTTTGTACGATATGGGTATCAAATGAAAGGTGTTAATGAGTATTTTAAAAGGGCGTGGGCCTTAGTTCTATAGGTGGACGCCTTTTCGAAATATCGCCATAAAAGTGGACCAGGGGCGGCTCTGGAATTTGTTTGTACTATATGGGTATCAAATGAAAGGTGTTAATGAGTATTTTAAAAGGGAGTGGGCCTTAGTTCTATAGGTGGACGCCTTTTCGAAATATCGCCATAAAGATGGACCAGGGGTGACTCTAGAATTTGTTTGTACGATATGGGTATCAAATGAAAGGTGTTAATGAGTATTTTAAAAGGGCGTGGGCCTTAGTTCTATAGGTGGACGCCTTTTCGAAATATCGCCATAAAGGTGGACCAGGGGCGGCTCTGGAATTTGTTTGTACTATACGGGTATCAAATGAAAGGTGTTAATGAGTATTTTAAAAGCGAGTGGGCCTTAGTTCTATAGGTGGACGCCTTTTCGGAATATCGTTATAAAAGTGGACCAGGGTTGACTCTAGAATGCGTTTGTACAATATTGGTATCAAATGAAAGGTGTTAATGAGTATTTTAAAAGGGCGTGGGCCTAAGTCTATAGATGGACGCCGTTTCGAGATATCGCCATAAAGATGGACCAGGGGTGACTCTAGAATTTGTTTGTACGATATGAGTATCACCTGAAAGGTGTTAATGAGTATTTTAAGAGGGCGTGGGCCTTAGTTCTATATGTGGACGCCTTTTCGAGATATCGCCATAAAGGTGGACCAGGGGTGACTCTAGAATTTGTTAGTACTATATGGGTATCAAATGAAAGGTGTTAATGAGTATTTTGAAAGGGAGTGGGCCTTAGTTCTATAGGTGGACGCCTTTTCGGAATATCGTTATAAAAGTGGACCAGGGTTGACTCTAGAATGCGTTTGTACAATATGGGTATCAAATGAAAGGTGTTAATGAGTATTTTAAAAGGGCGTGGGCCTTAGTTCTATAGGTGGACGCCTTTTCGGAATATCGTTATAAAAGTGGACCGGGGGTGACTCTAGAATGCGTTTGTACAATATGGGTATCAAATGAAAGGTGTTAATGAGTATTTTAAAAGGGCGTGGGCCTTAGTTCTATAGGTGGACGCCTTTTCGAGATATCGCCATAAAGGTGGACCAGGGGTGACTCTAGAATTTGTTTGTACGATATGGGTATCAAATGAAAGGTGTTAATGAGTATTTTAATAGGGCGTGGGCCTTAGTTCTATAGGTGGACGCCTTTTCGAAATATCGCCATAAAGGTGGACCAGGGGCGACTCTAGAATTTGTTTGTACGATATGGGTATCAAATGAAAGGTGTTAATGAGTATTTTAAAAGGGCGTGGGCCTTAGTTCTATAGGTGGACGCCTTTTCGAAATATCGCCATAAAGGTGGACCAGGGGCGACTCTAGAATTTGTTTGTACGATATGGGTATCAAATGAAAGGTGTTAATGAGTATTTTAAAAGGGCGTGGGCCTTAGTTCTATAGGTGGACGCCTTTTCGAAATTTCGCCATAAAGATGGACCAGGGGTGACTCTAGAATTTGTTTGTACGATATGGGTATCAAATGAAAGGTGTTAATGAGTATTTTAAAAGGGCGTGGGCCTTAGTTCTATAGGTGGACGCCTTTTCGAAATATCGCCATAAAGGTCGACCAGGGGCGACTCTAGAATTTGTTTGTACGATATGGGTTTCAAATAAAAGGTGCTAATGAGTATTTTAAAAAGGAGTGGGCCTTAGTTCTATGTGTGGACGCCTTTTCGAAATATCTCCATAAAGGTGGACCAGGGGCGACTCTAGAATTTGTTTGTACGATATGGGTATCAAATAAAAGGTGTTAATGAGTATTTTAAAAGGGAGTGGGCCTTAGTTCTATAGGTGGACGCCTTTTCGAAATATCGCCATAAAGGTGGGCCAGGGGTGACTCTAGAATTTTTTTGTACGATATGGGTATCAAATGAAAGGTGTTAATGAGTATTTTAAAAAGGATTAGGCCTTAGTTCTATATGTGGACGCCTTTTCGAGATATCGCCATAAACGTGGACCAGGGTTGACTCTAGAATGTGTTTGTACGATATGGGTATCAAATTAAAGGTATTAATGAGGGTTTTAAAAGGGATATCGACCAAAATGTGGATCAGGGTGATCCAGAACATTATCTGTCGGGTACCGCTAATTTATTTATATATGTAATACCACGAACAATATTCCTTCCAAGATTCCAAGGGCTTTTGATTTCGCCCTGCAAAACTTTTTCATTTTCTTCTACTTAATATGGTAGGTGTCACACCCATTTTACCAAGTTTTTTTCTAAAGTTATATTTTGCGTCAATAGACCAATACAATTACCATGTTTCATCCCTTTTTTCGTATTTGGTATATAATTATGGCATTTTTTTCATTTTTCGTAATTTTCGATATCGAAAAAGTGGGCGTGGTCATAGGCGGATTTCGGCCATTGTTTACACCAATACAAAGTGAGTTCAGATAAGTACGTTAACTGAGTTTAGTAAAGATATATCGATTTTTGCTCAAGTTATCGTGTTAACGGCCGAGCGGAAGGACAGACGGTCGACTGTGTATAAAAACTGGGCATGGCTTCAACCGATTTCGCCCTGTTTCACAGAAAACAGTTAAAGTCCTAGAATCTAAGCCTCTACCAAATTTCACAGGGATTGGTAAATTTTTGTTCGACTTATGGCATTAAAAGTATCCTAGACAAATTAAATGAAAAAGGGCGGAGCCACGCCCATTTTGAAATTTTCTTTTATTTTTGTATTTTGTTGCACCATATCATTACTGGAGTTGAATTTTGACATAATTTACTTATATACTGTAAAGATATTAACTTTTCTTTTAAACTTTGAATTTAAAAAAAAATTGTTTTAAAAGTGGGCGTGGTCGTTCTCCGATTTTGCTAATTTTTATTAAGCAGACATATAGTAATAAGAGTAACGTTCCTGCAAAATTTCATCATGATATCTTCAACGACTGCCAAAATACAGCTTGCAAAACTTCTAAATTACCTTCTTTTAAAAGTGGGCGGTGCCACGCCCATTGTCCAAAATTTTACTAGTTTTCTATTCTGCGTCATAAGTTCAACTCACCTACCAAGTTTCACCGCTTAATCCATATTTGGTAATGAATTATCGCACTTTTTCGATTTTTCGAAATTTTCGATATCGAAAAAGTGGGCGTGGTTATTGTCCGATATCGTTCATTGATCTGAGAGGAGTGCCCAGGAACCTACATACCAAATTTCATCAAGATACCTCAAAATTTACTCAAGTTATCGTGTTAACGGACAGACGGACGGACGGACATGGCTCAATCGAATTTTTTTTCGATACTGATGATTTTGATATATGGAAGTCTATATCTATGTCGATTCCTTTATACATGTACAACCAACCGTTATCCAATCAAAGTTAATATACTCTGTGAGCTCTGCTCAACTGAGTATAAAAATCAAATTCCTGAAATAAGCTTTTCTGCGGCGGCAACCCGCCGGTTAATAGTTACTAGCATAATAACGTCTGGCCATCACATTATTCAGTAAAGCAAACCAACATAAAAACAGCCAAAAATGTTTTTCAAAGATGAAGTCATTAGCACGGTCGCACTGTTCCATTACCGCATAAGCGGCAAAAGTTTCGTCCCTGAGCACTAGATCAAACTATTAAATTATGGAACGTTTTTCTTCAGCAAAGTTTGCGACTGCTGCTGTTGTTGAAATTTGACCGCGTGTGACTTTTTGCAGTAAAGTGAATATCTACAATCGCTAACATGAGGTATATGTACGTACAAGTGTTTTGTTATGATTTTATGAATGGGATATGATTGTAGGCAATAAATATGTGCATACATAAATTTGATGCGATAACTTATAAAATATTTATGCAAGCAGTAAACTAGGCAAATAAATGAATGAATGAGAACCAGGGTAATAAACAAACTTTACTGATATGTATTGCGAATGTTTAAGTATTCGCTTCAAATTTCGTACCAATGCTTTTATTCGTTGTTCCTATTATTTTATTACTACTGATTGTTAGATGTCTATACTCTAGCTTTTAGAACGTGCTAAATATGCATTTGCAAGTTTTCGTTTAATGCGCATGCGTATGTTCTCTATGACAGCGTATCTGTGCTGAAAGGTGTTGAGGTATATGACGCACCACCTACTAATTGGTATAGATATATCATTGCATTACATACGAGTATCTGCATTCATCTCTAGTTGTTTGTGCATTTACTTGTTCGGCGTGTCGTGTAATTGCTTTTTATGGTAGACGACTTGTACATTAATTATTTTAATAGAATTACTCTAACTGACGTCATTAGTGGTGTCAGAGTGAAGTCATCTTTAAGTCGGTCAAACGGTCATACTATTTTACTGAAAATATAACGAAAGTGTATAACATTTTTAGCTGGAAGATGGCGGGTTTGAATAGAGCTCAAGGCCTAACACTAATTATTTTATCATTATTATTGTTATGATAAATTTTTTCTTAATTGAAAAAATTTTTAAATTAGAATAGAAGAAAGAAAAAATTAGACAACTGCCAAAGCTCGTTGTATAGAAAAAAAATTGTTTAGCTGGATCTATATTTATATGAGCTACTGGCACGTTACGACAATCTGATCTATCTAACAGATTTGTCAACCTTATTGATGATGTTATGCTTGAATATGTGGAAGCTTGGCCAATAAAGAATTTCTCTTGAAATTGTCAGCAGAGGAACGAGGAGGACACAACTGAGCTGAAAACAACAGGTTGAGAACGAGCTGATTTTTAGTTGACGTCAGTTATTGTTAAGAGAGGATGGCTGCCGTGTTTTAGAGATATACGCCGCCGATTTTCGTCGGTTTTCGCACGCCCTTAGTTCTATAGGTGGACGCCTTTTTGAGATATTGCCATTAAGGTAGACCAGGGGTGACTCTAGAATGTGTTTGTACGTTATGGGTATTAAATGAAAGGTGTTAATGATTATTTAAAAGGGAGTGGGCCTTAGTTCTATAGATGGACACCTTTTCGAGATATCGCCAAAAAGGTGGACCAGGGATGACTCTAGAATATGTTTGTACGATATGGGAATCAAATGAAAGGTGTTAATAAGTATATTAAAATGGAGTGGGCCTTAGTTCTATAGGTGGACGCCTTTTTGAGATATCGCCATAAAGGTAGACCAGGGGTGACTCTAGAATGTGTTTGTACGATATGGGTATCAAATGAAAGGTGTTAATAAGTATTTTAAAAGGAAGTGGGCCTTAGTTCTATAGGTGGACGCCTTTTCGAGATATCGCCATAAAGGTGGACCAGGGATGAATCTAGAATGTGTTTGTACGATATGGGAATCAAATGAAAGGTGTTAATAAGTTTTTTAAAAGGAAGTGGGCCTTAGTTCTATAGGTGGACGCCGTTTCGAGATAGCGCCATAAAGGTGGACCAGGGGTGACTCTACAATTTGTTTGTACGATATGGACATCAAATGAAAGGTGTTAATAAGTATTTTCAAATGGAGTGGGCCTTAGTTCTATAGGTGGACGCCTTTTCGAGATATCGCCATAAAGGTGGACCAGGGGTGACTCTACAATTTGTTTGTACGATATGGGTATCAAATGAAAGGTGTTAATAAGTATTTTAAAATGGAGTGGGCCTTAGTTCTATAGGTGCACGCCTTTTCGAGATATCGCCATAAAGGTGGACCAGGGGTGACTCTACAATTTGTTTGTACGATATGGACATCAAATGAAAGGTGTTAATAAGTATTTTAAAATGGAGTGGGCCTTAGTTCTATAGGTGGACGCCTTTTCGAGATATCGCCATAAAGGTGGGCCAGGGGTGACTCTACAATTTGTTTGTACGATATGGACATCAAATGAAAGGTGTTAATAAGTATTTTAAAATGGAGTGGGCCTTAGTTCTATAGGGTGACACCTTTTCGAGATATCGCCATAAAGGTGGACCAGGGTTGACTCTAGAATATGTTTGTACGATATGGGAATCAAATGAAATGTGTTAATAAGTATTTTAAAAGGAAGTGGGCCTTAGTTCTATAGGTGGACGCCTTTTCGAGATATCGCCATAAAGGTGGGCCAGGGGTGACTCTACAATTTGTTTGTACGATATGGACGTCAAATGAAAGGTGTTAATAAGTATTTTAAAATGGACTGGGCCTTAGTTCTATAGGTGGACGCCTTTTTGAGATATCGCCATAAAGGTAGACCAGGGGTGACTCTAGAATGTGTTTGTACGTTATGGGTATTAAATGAAAGGTGTTAATGATTATTTAAAAGGGAGTGGGCCTTAGTTCTATAGGTGGACACCTTTTCGAGATATCGCCATAAAGGTGGACCAGGGATGACTCTGGAATGCGTTTGTACGATATGGGAATCAAATGAAAGGTGTTAATAAGTATTTTAAAAGGAAGTGGGTCTTAGTTCTATAGGTGGACGCCTTTTCGAGATATCGCCATAAAGGTGGACCAGGGGTGACTCTACAATTTGTTTGTACGATATGGACATCAAATGAAAGGTGTTAATAAGTATTTTAAAATGGAGTGGGCCTTAGTTCTATAGGTGGACGCCTTTTTGAGATATCGCCATAAAGGTAGACCAGGGGTGACTCTAGAATGTGTTTGTACGATATGGGTATCAAATGAAAGGTGTTAATGATTATTTAAAAGGGAGTGGGCCTTATTTATATAGGTGGATGCCTTTTCGAGATATCGCCATAAAAATGGACCACGGGTGTCTCTAGAATGTGTTTGTACGTTATGGGTATTAAAAAAAAGGTGTTAATGATTATTTAAAAGGGAGTGGGCCTTAGTTCTATAGGTGGACGCCTTTTCGAGATATCGCCATAAAGGTGGACCAGGGGTGACTCTATAATGTGTTTGTACGATATAAGTATCAAATTAAAGGTATTAATGAAGGTTTTGAAAGGGAGTAGCCCTTAGTTTTATATGTGAAGGCGTCAATAAACTAATCCAATCACCATGTTTCATCCCTTTTTTCGTATTTGGTATAGAATTATGACACTTTTTTCATTTTTCGGAATTTTCGATATCGAAAAAGTGGGCGTAGTAATAATCGGATTTCGCCCATTTTTAACACCAAGATAAAGTGAGTTCAGATAAGAACGTGAACTAAGTTTAGTAAAGATATATCGATTTTTGCTCAAGTTATCGTGTTAACGGCCGAGCGGAAGGTCAGAGGGTCGACTGTGGATAAAAACTGGGCGTGGCTTCAACCGATTTCGCCCGTTTTTACAGAAAACTGTTATCGTCATAGAAGCTTTGCCCTTAGCAAATTTCACTAGGGTTGGTAAATTTTTGTTCGACTTATGGCATTAAAAGTATTCTAGACAAATTAAATGAAAAAGGGCGGAGCCACGCTCGTTTTGAAAATTTATTTTATTTTTGTATTTTGTTGCACCTTATCATTACTGGAGTTGAATGTTGACATAATTTACTTATATACTGTAAAGATATTGAATTTTTTCTTCAAATTTGACTTTTAAATATTTTTTTTAAAAGTGGGCGTGTTCTTCATCCGATTTTGCTAATTTTTGTTAAGCACTAATATAGTCAAATTTCATTATGATATCTTCAACGACTGCCAAATTACAGCTTGCAAAACTTTGAAATTACCCTCTTTTAAAAGTGGGCGGTGCCACGCCCATTGTCCAAAATTTTACCAGTTTTCTATTCTGCGTCATAAGGTCAACCCACCTACCAAGTTTCATCGCTTTACCCGACTTTGGTAATGAATTATCGCGCTTTTTCGATTTTTCGAAATTTTCGATATCGAAAAAGTGGGCATGGTTATAGTTCCATATCGTTCATTTTAAATAGCGATCTGAGATGAGTGCCCAGGTACTTATATATCAAATTTCATCAAGATACCTCAAAATTTACTCAAGTTATCGTGTTAACGGATAGACGGACGGACGGACGGACGGACATGGCTCAATCAAATTTTTTTTCGATACTGATGATTTTGATATGTGGTAGTCTATATCTATCTCGATTCCTTTATACCTGTACAACCAACCGTTATCCAATCAAATTTAATATACTCTGTGTGCAAAGCACACTGAGTATAAAAACAGTCGTTTTCAATGCCAGCTTAACACGGATTTCGAAATCAGTGATGCAGAATCTTTCAGTAGGTTCCAGGGGCTCCTTTGAAATGATTCTTACCTCATACATACGTTGATGATATATGTACGTGTGAGAAGGGTTTGGAAAATCACTTAGCCTTATACTCAAACATATGTATGTTGTTTATTTGTGAAACTTTAAAATAGCGTCTGATATGTTAATTTTGATTTTCACACTACATCATTCAACACCCACGTCTTATGATTTGACATTTACTAAAGTTGGCGGCCCTATCCCAACTAGTCCGTTGGTGTGGATCACAATGACTAAATATCACCTACATGTTACGGCTCCTATTACATATGTATATGACTACGTAGGCACATATATTTACCAGGTGAGGCTTTGTCCTTCGCAAGAACACTCAAACTGGTGAAGCAAAAGCTTTTCCGAGACAGTCGAACAAATAACCGGGTGTGCTACTGCCCTAACGTAGTGGACAGTCGAACTATTCTGAAAACTGAAGCTACGCGGTTAACTACATCCTTGACCGAATAGTTACTCTTTAACGATTCAAGATGTTCCTATGATAGTGCTCGACAACATATCGCAACAAAAACATCCCTTAGAAAGTCTTCGGAGCTACACCTAGAGCTTCTAGAAAAGTGACGCCGACGAAGGTATGAGTTCGAAGTCGCTGTCCAATGACTTCTGTGCTGGATGTGGTGTGAGGGCCAGGAGGCATGGTAGCGACTGGTGATCAGGATTGCTACTGTTCGGGAATTATAGCTCTTACGGAAGCGCCCTTTAGCGCGATCAACAATAGGCCAGCGTTGATGTTAATCGTTAAAACTGTGCCACGAGAGTCATGAGTGTTAAAAGGCCATTAATAGCAACCGTAAGTCGCCTTTGTGCGTGACCAGCAACGAGCCACAAATGATTTAAAGAAATCGTGTCGACAACAACAACAGCAGTTAGCCCAGAACATCTGCTTCGGTGAAACTATGCTTTGCACGAGACATGCTGAAAAAATTGTCACCATCTTAAGTATTATAAATTTTTTTCGCCAAACGCAGCAGTACCAGTCCCTAAGACCGAGGTTAGGTTCGAAGACTCCCTGGAGTAAGTGAACGAAGGACAAGCAAGGAGCTACTCCTGAAATTCTTTGAAAGATCCGCGGGCCAAAACGTTGATTTCCTTAAATTCATATAAACAAAACCTTTCCTAAATATTATTTTATTAAATAGAAAAATCAAATTTTTAAAGTAAAAATGCCGGCCTCTCCGCCGCCACCGCTAAAGTGATCGGCGTAAACCTCTACCGTGGTTTGCTATAACACGAGCAAAATCACATAAACGGTTCAGCGACTGATGAATAATGGACGCTTTCAGCAGTAGGTGGTAACATCAAAATAACCACACAAAAGCTGTTGTTTAGAAAAAGGCAATACTGAAAAATAAAGAATTGTAAGCGCAAATAAGTAAACACGTATTGCCTCTTGCTATACATATTTGTTTACATTATGTACCTTAAAATTATGTACTACAACAATAAATGATTAGTAAGCAATAATACCAATGCAGGTAAAATTTATTTAGAGCGGAAGTTCAATATTTTCACACAAAATTGCTAGATACGATATCAGCAAATTAAAGCCGGAGTCATTGGTGCCGTATGTCGTATCGTTGTATCCGTATCCCTAACGTAATCAGCTGTTTATCGTTACGACGGTAAACCAAAACCCAATTGATTGACTACGATACGGTTACGACCTTAGCGGCACCAATAATCGATTGCATTGATTCTCATAAGGTTGGTCGAATCAGCTGTTAAAAGGTTACCGATACGGTTACCGATAAAGCACCAATGTCTCCAGCTTAAAGCTCCAATTCATTTAGACAGGAAGCCCAACACGCGCAACTAAAGTTGGCTAATTCGGGGAATATCAAAGAGCAGTAGCGACGCCAGCGGAGCCGGCGAATTAATTAAGTTTAGTTGTAAGTTAATAATTTTTGCAAGATTAGTTCTACTTTTGATGTTACTCAATAAAGGTCGTAAAGATCCTAAAAATATATTTTTTTGGAATTCTTAATAAAAGAATCCTTAACTGGCGCCCAACATGGGGCCTACGGTTGTTCGCAGGTTGCAAAAAGTAGTAGTAAATATCCTTTAGATTCCGTTCCGTAAACACTGAAAAAAAAGTGTAAAATCGTGCGATTAAAAAAGCGTGCAATATTCAAGTGGAATACTTAAAGAAAAGGAAAAAACGATGGAAGCAACGAAAGCAGCAACCGAGGCCAGAGAATAGGAGCAGCGTATATCGGACCACCAGTAGACCGACCAAGGACAAAAAGGGGACGCCCATTCGTCAGCCGGTACGCGAAGGACCTTCCCCAAAAAATTGAGAAGCTAGCAATGTAAGTTAAGTTTAGAAATAAGAAAGTTTTAAATCTTAAAAGTAAATAAATAGTAGATAACTAAGAAAATTGTTTGAAAAGTGAAGTTGAAAAAAATTTTATTTTGAAGTTAAAGTAGAGGGAAAAATTAATTTTTATTAGAGAAACTAAAAATTGCAAAGCGAAATCTAATATATAAAATTCCTATGTCACGGTTTTAGAGGCTGAACTCCTCCGAAACGGCTGAACCGATTCTCATGAAATTTTGTGAGCATATTCGGTAGGTCTGAGAATCGGCCAACGTCCACCTTTTTTTCGCTACGTGCCTAGGGTCTTGAGATCAAAACGTGGACCCGGGTACCTATAGAATGTGTTTATACAATATGGATATCAAATCAAAGATGTTGATGAGTGCTATTGTACAGGATAATTTTTATACCCCTAGGTGAATATGGTCTCGAGATATAGCCCAAAAGGTGGACCCGGGTACCCCTAGAATGTGTTTATACAATATGTATATCAAATGAAAGCTGTTGTTGAGTGCTATAGTACAGGATAATTTTCATACAACTGGGAGGCTAGGGTCTCGAGATATAGCCCAAAACGTGGACCCGGGTACCCCTAGAATGTGTTTATACAATATGGATATCAAGTGAAATCTGTTGATGAGTGCTATAGCACAGGATAATTTTCATACAACTGGGAGGCTAGGGTCTCGAGTTATAGCCCAAAACGTGGACCCGGGTACCCCTAGAATGTGTTTATACAATATGGATATCAAATGAAACGTGTTGATGAGTGCTATAGTACAGGATAATTTGTCATACAACTAGGAGGCTAGGGTCTCGAGATATAGCCCAAAACGTGGACCCGGGTGCCCCTAGAATATGTTTATACAATATGGATATCAAATGAAATCTGTTTATGAGTGCTATAGTACCGGATAATTTTCATACAACTGGGAGGCTAGGATCTCGAGATATAGCCCAAAACGTGGTCCCGGGTACTCCTAGAATGTGTTTATACAATATGGATATCAAATGAAAACTGTTTATGAGTGCTACAGTACAGGATAATTTTCATACAACTGGGAGGCTAGGGTCTCGAGATATAGCCCAAAACGTGGATCCGGGTGCCCCTAGAATGTCTTTAGATATTATGGATATCAAGTGAAAGCTGTTGATGCGTGCTATAGTACAGGATAATTTTCATACAAGTGGGAGGCTAGGGTCTCGAGATATAGCCCAAAACGTGGACTCGGGTACCCCTAGAATGTGTTTATACAATATGGATATCAAATGAAAGCTGTTGATTAGTGCTATAGTCCAGGATAATTTTCATACAACTAGGAGGCTAGGGTCTCGAGATATAGCCCAAAACGTGGACCCGGGTACCCCTAGAATGTGTTTATACAATATGAATGTCAAATGAAAGCTGTTGATTAGTGCTATAGTACAGGATAATTTTCATACAACTGGGAGGCTAGGGTCTCGAGATATAGCTCAAAACGTGGAAAATGGTACCCCTAGAATGTGTTTATACATTATGGTTATCGAATGAAAGCTGTTGATGAGTGCTATAGTACAGGATAATTTTCATACAACTGGGAGGCTAGGATCTCGAGATATAGCCCAAAACGTGGACCCGGGTACTCCTAGAATGTGTTTATACAATATGGATATCAAATGAAAGCTGTTGATGAGTGCTATAGTACAGGATAATTTTCATACAAATGGGAGGCTAGGGTCTCGAGATATAGCCCAAAACGTGGACCTGGGTACCCCTAGAATGTGTTCATACAATATGGATATCAAATGAAAGCTTTTGATGAGTGCTTAGTACAGGCTAATTTTCATACAACTGGGAGTCTAGGGTCTCGAGATATAGCCCAAAACATGGACCCGGATACACCTAGAATGTGTTTTTACATTATGGGTATCAAATTGAAGCTGTTGATGTATGCTTTAGTACAGAGTAAGTTTTACACCGCTGGGTGACTACGGTCTCAAGATATAGGCCAAAACATGGAGCGATATACACCTAGAATGTGTTTTTATATTACGCGTATCAAATTGAAGCTGTTGATGAATGCTATAATACAGAGTAAGTTTTACACCGCTGAGTGACTAGGGTCTAGAGATATAGGCCAAAACATGGACCCGGATATTCGATTTAGTCGCATCAAAATGGCAAAACTGATAAATATGCATGGGAAGCCTAAACAAAAACAAGAATTATTAATACCCACACACCTATTTACACACATCCTATTCGATTTGCCTGAAATTTCGACTATAAATTTGCCTACATTAGTATTTACTATGCTTTTTTCCGGGAAGTATACCAGAGACGGACTGGGACTGGGATTAGGACTAGGACTGAGACTGAGACTCGGAGTGGGACTGGGACTGAGACTCGGAATGGGACTGGAACAAAATACATACCACTCTCTGGGACTGGCAATAAGAGATGAAGAAGAAGGAGAAAAACTTGAGAGAAAGGAAAAGAGAGAAGGTGACTGAGAAGGAGATAGAATGAGACGAAGATGGAGATGAAGCGAAAAAGACGGAGGGAGGAGTGAATAAAAAGATTAGGAAAAAGTGTAGAGGGGTAGGGCAGAGTTAGAGGGAAAAAGCTTGTTAAAATGTATGCAGATTGGCCAAATTTAGGGCAGAACAACGTCTGCCGGGTCTGCTAGTAAAATATAAATTTGTGAAAGAAGAGATTCGCATTAGAATTAAAATTTTAGGAATAGTAACAAGCCTCCATTGAGAGCTACATTGATAAAAAGTTAAGTAAAAACTGTGATGAATTAAGCCTTTGGTAATAATTAGTGACAACCAGGGTTGAGTCATTTTGAAATGAAACAAATCAAAATAAAAAATAAAAAATTATTCATCATTTTATATTTTTTCATTGATGAATAAAAAGTGTCTTGAATAATGAATAACATTTTCTCGTTATTCAAAATATTCTAATTGATGATAAACGCCCATTCTTATTTTTGCAAATTTTGAATAAAGAGTTGAGTTATTATTCATTATTTACAAAATATGGAATAACAATAAAATTTTAGTTTTTATTCAGTTATTCAAAAATAAAAAAATAAACCATCGAGATGCCCTGAAAATATATACCCATATGCGTAACCAGTTCGCGTGTAGTTCTGAAGCTTCTTAGGGTAATATTGAGATTATTTTGGGGAGTATTCGCGGAGTTTTTTGGGGGCCGTTTGGGGGTAACTTCAGGGACACCCTGGGGATCCTCCCGGGGTCTATTGGGGTCCATTACAGGGGCTCCCTCGCGATCCTTATAGGGTTTTGGGGTCATTTCTGGATGGCTTTTGCGACTTCCTCGGGGTCTTTTGGAGGTCATTTTGGCATGGTTTAGGGGAGTACTTCGCGGTCCTCCCGGGGTCATTCCGTGACCTTTTTGGGACTCTCTCGGGGTCATTTGGGGGTAATTCCGGGATGATTTAGGGGACTTCCTCGGGGAACTTTTAAAAGGCGAAATGACCCCCAAATGACCCCGAGGGATTCCCCAAAACCATCCTGAAATGACCCCGAGAGAGTCCCCAAAAAGATCCCGGAATTACCCACGAATAAACCCCAAATGACCCCGAGGGAGTCCCCAAAATGACCCCGAGGGAGTCCCCAAAAAGATCCCGGAATGACACCCAAATGACCCGGGAGGACCCCGAGGGAGTCCCCAAATCCATCCCGAAATGACCCCCAAATGACCCCGAGGCAGTCCCCAAAACCATCCCGAAATGACCCCGAGGGAGTCCCCAAAAAGATCCCGGAATGACCCGCAAATGACCCCAGGGAGGACCCCGAGAGAGTCCCTAAAATCATCCCGGAATGACCCCGAGGAAGTCCCCAAAATCATCCCGGAATGACACCCAAATGACCCCGGGAGGACCCCGAGGGAGTCCCCAAAACCATCCCGAAATGGCCCCCAAATTACCCCGAAAAGACCCCGAGGGAGACCCCAAAACCATCCCGAAATGACCCCGAGAGAGTCCCCAAAAAGATCCCGGAATTACCCACGAGTAACCCCCAAATGACCCCGAGGGAGTCCCCAAAATCATCCCGAAATGACCCCGAGAAAGTCCCAAAAAAAATCCCTGAATGACCCCCAAATGACCCCGGGAGGACCCCGAGGGAGTCTCCAAAACCATCCCGAAATGGCCCCCAAATGACCCCGAAATGACCCCGAGGGAGTCCCCAAAACCATCCCGAAATGACCCCGAGAGAGTCCCCAAAAAGATCCCGGAATGACCCACGAATTACCCCCAAATGACCCCGAGGGAGTCCCCAAAACCATCCCGAAATGACCCCCAAATGACCCCGAGGGAGTCCCCAAAAAGATCCCGGAATGACACCCAAATGACCCGGGAGTGATAACGCCCATCCCAGGTGACAACAGTGAGAAAATTTTTATGATAAAAGTTAATCAATTTCACTTCTTGTGAAAAACTTAAAGAAAGGTTTTTTATACTTTAGATTTTCAATTGGTTCGGTTCATTGAATTTTACTGCTATTAATAGAAGAAATTAATTATAACAAATAAATTTAACAGTTGAAATGAATCCAAACAACCTCGTTCGTCCACCAATACTGAACGCACCTCAAGCCCCAGCTGCACCTTCTGGTCAGCAAGCTCCTCGTAACCCCAATGCGTTTTCAATGGAAGAACTTACAAATACTGCCTCAGGACTAGTCGGCAATATCCTGAAAACCGAGGGGCGGAACCTAGTTCAAGCCGCCCTAAACCCCAACGCGAATTTTTCGAACTTTACGGACATAACAATCGATACAAATTTAACCGGTAATGTTTCCGAACTTGACAAAATTCCGGATGTCGTAAGATGTCTTCTTCACATCCTGGAGGAAAAGTGTGGACAGAATACTCCAAATATACGAGCCCTAAATATTAAACAAACTAGGCTGCATGGAAGTCGGCACAGAAGCCATGCACCTACCAACCCGCACTTATAGGGATAAAGCCCTAAACACTTTTGTCTGTGGCCTCAAAGGAGACCTACCCAGACTCCTTGGAATGAGAGAACCGGCGGACCTTCCTCAGGCACTCCACCTGTGCCTTAAACTAGATAATCAGAATTTCAGGTCACATTATGCTCTAAGCAATAATGGCCAAGGTAGAGAGCCGCAGGAATTTCGACCACCTTTGCCTCCTAGAAGGCTAATAAATGAATTCTACCCAGAATTGGCATATATGCCCCAACCCAGGTTGTACGCAACTAACCCAAACAAACCACCACAGATGAATGGTCAAGGCCAACGTCCACAACTAGCTAATCATTATGGTCAGAAGCCTCAGCCACGTCCAGAACCCATTGATGTAGACCAGTCGCTAAAGTCACGCAACATAAATTATATGAATAGGCCGCGTCCTAGTGACCCAACTAACAAAATACCTCCTACCGGAAACCTTTTAGCACCAGTTCTCCAAACAAACTCCAAAGGAACTTCCATATAGATGCCGACCAACCTAAGGAATATTCCCCTACCATGACAAATGACGATCAGATAAATGTAGATTATTACAACGACGAAACTTATACCACTCCTGACAATTGCGAGGAACAACAGAAGGACAATTACTTAGACACAACAGATTTACATTTTTTAGGATGAACCACTCTTCGCTGCCTTACTTCCAATGCAAACTGAAGTGTGGAATTGTAAAATTTTTAATAGATACAGGATCTACAAAAAACTATATACAGCTCTCCATTGTTTCCAATCCAATCAGAAACGACAACATTTTTTTTGCAAAATCAATCAATAGCGGAGACATCGAAATCAAAGAACACACCTATCTTAGTCATTTTAAAGCCGTTTAACAAATTGAAGTTTTACCTTCTCCCCACATTAAGATCCTTCCATGGTATCCTTGGAAACGACAGTCTCAAGGAACTCGAAGCTGTCATCCACGTCAAGGATAACTTTATGGAAATAAAAGGAAACACAAGAATTAGGATAAAACAGTTAGCAAAGTAAAATCAATAATCTAGTAGAAAACTTTTCTAGTCTCTTCGCAGAACCCAACGATAAACTTACATACACCACTAAAGTCGTAGGCGAAATCAGAACCAATAAAGATACTCCTGTTTATACACGATACTATCCCTACCCGATGTGGCTTAGAAGCGAAGTTGAATCCCAAATAAACAAAATGCTAGATAACGGCATCATTCAACTATCAAGGTCACATTACAACTCACCCGTTTGGGTGGTAGCGAAAAGGCCTAACTCCCAAGGCAACAAGCAGTATCGAGTCGTTATTGACTATCACAAGCTTAACGCGATCACTGTAGCAGACCGCTACCCAATACCTCAGATAAATTAAGTATTGTCTCAGCTCGGGAAAAATAAATTTTTTTCCGTGTTAGTTCTAAAAAGCGGATTTAAAAAATCCCGGTCAAGGAATCCGATATTGAGAAAACGGTTTTCTCAATCAATAATGGTAAATACGAGTTCACGAGATTGCCATTCGGACTCAAAAATGCCCCGTCAATATAACAGGGAGCCCTAGATGACATTCTTCGTCATCACATCGGCAAACAATGCCACGTCTATATCGATGATATAGTCGTCTTCAGCAACTCTGAAGAAGAGCACCCTCTCCACATAAAGCAAATTTCTACAACTCTAGAAGACTCTAACATGAAGATCCAACTGGATAAATGCCATTTTTTAGGGACTCTCAAGAGGAATTACCAAAAACCCGCAAAGGTTGAAGCAATAGCAAAAATACCTTACCTAAAAACCGTTAAGAAACTTCGCTCATTCTTAGGCCTTTCCGGCTACGACCGCCGCTTCACTAATGATTGCGCCATGTTGGCTAAGCCCCTACGATACTCTTAAGAGGGGAAGAAGGGCGTATATCCAAAAGCAATTCAGCTAAAATAAATATCGAATTAAATGAAGAAGGAACAGTTGCATTCAATAAAATAAAAAAATCCCTTATATCTGACGATGATATACTCGCGTACCCCGACTTCAGCAAAGGTTTCCATTTAACAACCGATGCCTCAAATTATGCGATTGGTGCAGTCCTTTCTCAGGATAAAAAAAACCCATCGCTTTCATTTCAAGAACACTCAACAAAACAGAAGAGGCCTATGCTACAAACGAGAAAGAGTTTTTAGCTATAATATTGTTACGAATATTAGCAACACTAAGGGGTACTGCCATCTCTAGGCCGATGCTAAGCAGTGACGTGAATTCACATCAAAAATTCAATCATTATGTATCTACATAAACGAATCAATAATTGCGTCTACACATATGTACGTATACGAGCAGTGGAGAAGCAATGCACAAACACATGCATATATCTTATCTGAGTTGTCACAAGATAGGGCAATAATTTGTGCAAGTATTACTCAAATGTGAAGTTAACAATGGAAAATGGAAAAATGAAGCGCTGGAAATCCATTTTAGAGGAATATAATCATGAACTCCACTTTAAACCTGGCACAACTAACGTTGTAGCTGACGCCCTTTCAAGAATGCCACCTGAACCAATTAATTCCTTATCTTCCGTAGTTAACTGTATTAATACAGAAGAACGAATTATTGGAAAAATTCAGGAAATATACCCAATCCACTTTAGCAACTATAAGATCAGGTTTACACAACTTCAAGTCCAGGACGTGACAGACGAACAAGAACAGGAAGAAATCATAATCAAAACCCACAAAAGAGCTCACAGTAATTGTCGAGAAAATAAAATTCAAATTCTCGAAAATTTCTACTTCCCTTCTATGACTACAAAAATTAAAAGAATAATTCAACAATGTTCAACCCGTAAAGAAAATAAATATGATAGACATCCTAGTAAACCAAAATTAGGAGAAAGTCCCATACCTCAATTCCCAGGACAAATTTTGCACATCGACATTTACATGACCGACAGAAACATAGTCTTGACAGCAATATACAAATCTTCGAAATACGATCAAACCAAAATACTTAAATCCAGAGCAATAGAACCTGTTGAGGAACCTCTCTGAGAAATACTTTTTCAATTTGGCTTACCCCAATATGTCATAATATATAACGAAACATCCCTGAACTCAGCTTCCATAAGATTTTTAATGGAGGATATTTTAAACATACAAGTTTTCAAAACCACGCCTTATACCAATACCGTTAACGGTCAAGTGGAACGATTCCACTCGACCCTCACAGAAATAATGCATTGGTTAAAAGCAGAACGCACCTTCACTTCATTCGCCGAACTTCTCGACAACTCTGTCTACGAATATAATTATACAATTCACTCAACAACAAAACAGAAACCAATAGAGGTGTTTTTCGGGAGAAGAGTCTCCACTGACCCATGCCAATTTGAAAGAGCGAGGGAAGAAAACCTCTCTGAGTTAAGAAATAAACAGCTTAAAGATCTTTACCCTTTCATTTTCAGACTTCTGTTAATTTACTGTGCCACTGCGACAGTAGACATTTACGACTATACAAACTCGCAACTAGTGACGATTAATGGCGGACTAACAAAAATACAGAACGGTGCCTTTAGGCTTTTACATATAATTGACCTCAACAAATACGAACAATTTTTGACAGACAGGTACAAATTTATTTCATCGGACCTTAATATACGAGCTAACCCAATCCCTCCAGATATTAGACACGATCAAACCAATTGAAAACAAACAAAAGAGACCCAAAAAGATCCCGGAATGACCCGCAAATGACCCCAGGGAGGACCCCGAGAGAGTCCCTAAAATCATCCCGGAATGACCCCGAGGAAGTCCCCAAAATCATCCCGGAATGACACCCAAATGACCCCGGGAGGACCCCGAGGGAGTCCCCAAAACCATCCCGAAATGGCCCCCAAATTACCCCGAAAAGACCCCGAGGGAGACCCCAAAACCATCCCGAAATGACCCCGAGAGAGTCCCCAAAAAGATCCAGGAATTACCCACGAGTAACCCCCAAATTACCCCGAGGGAGTCCCCAAAATCATCCCGAAATGACCCCGAGAAAGTCCCAAAAAAAATCCCGGAATGACCCCCAAATGACCCCGGGAGGACCCCGAGGGAGTCTCCAAAACCATCCCGAAATGGCCCCCAAATGACCCCGAAATGACCCCGAGGGAGTCCCCAAAACCATCCCGAAATTACCCCGAGAGAGTCCCCAAAAAGATCCCGGAATGACCCACGAATTACCCCCAAATGACCCCGAGGGAGTCCCCAAAACCATCCCGAAATGACCCCCAAATGACCTCGAGGGAGTCCCCAAAAATATCCCGGAATGACACCCAAATGACCCGGGAGTGATAACGCCCATCCCAGGTGACAACACTGAGAAAATTTTTATGATAAAAGTTAATCAATTTCACTTCTTGTGAAAAACTTAAAGAAAGGTTTTTTATACTTTAGATTTTCAATTGGTTCGGTTCATTGAATTTTACTGCTATTAATAGAAGAAATTAATTATAACAAATAAATTTAACAGTTGAAATGAATCCAAACAACCTCGTTCGTCCACCAATACTGAACGCACCTCAAGCCCCAGCTGCACCTTCTGGTCAGCAAGCTCCTCGTAACCCCAATGCGTTTTCAATGGAAGAACTTACAAATACTGCCTCAGGACTAGTCGGCAATATCCTGAAAACCGAGGGGCGGAACCTAGTTCAAGCCGCCCTAAACCCCAACGCGAATTTTTCGAACTTTACGGACATAACAATCGATACAAATTTAACCGGTAATGTTTCCGAACTTGACAAAATTCCGGATGTCGTAAGATGTCTTCTTCACATCCTGGAGGAAAAGTGTGGACAGAATACTCCAAATATACGAGCCCTAAATATTAAACAAACTAGGCTGCATGGAAGTCGGCACAGAAGCCATGCACCTACCAACCCGCACTTATAGGGATAAAGCCCTAAACACTTTTGTCTGTGGCCTCAAAGGAGACCTACCCAGACTCCTTGGAATGAGAGAACCGGCGGACCTTCCTCAGGCACTCCACCTGTGCCTTAAACTAGATAATCAGAATTTCAGGTCACATTATGCTCTAAGCAATAATGGCCAAGGTAGAGAGCCGCAGGAATTTCGACCACCTTTGCCTCCTAGAAGGCTAATAAATGAATTCTACCCAGAATTGGCATATATGCCCCAACCCAGGTTGTACGCAACCAACCCAAACAAACCACCACAGATGAATGGTCAAGGCCAACGTCCACAACTAGCTAATCATTATGGTCAGAAGCCTCAGCCACGTCCAGAACCCATTGATGTAGACCAGTCGCTAAAGTCACGCAACATAAATTATATGAATAGGCCGCGTCCTAGTGACCCAACTAACAAAATACCTCCTACCGGAAACCTTTTAGCACCAGTTCTCCAAACAAACTCCAAAGGAACTTCCATATAGATGCCGACCAACCTAAGGAATATTCCCCTACCATGACAAATGACGATCAGATAAATGTAGATTATTACAACGACGAAACTTATACCACTCCTGACAATTGCGAGGAACAACAGAAAGACAATTACTTAGACACAACAGATTTACATTTTTTAGGATGAACCACTCTTCGCTGCCTTACTTCCAATGCAAACTGAAGTGTGGAATTGTAAAATTTAATTTAAATAGCGGAGACATCGAAATCAAAGAACACACCTATCTTAGTCATTTTAAAGCCGATAACAAATTGAAGTTTTACCTTCTCCTCACATTAAGATCCTTCCATGGTATCCTTGGAAACGACAGTCTCAAGGAACTCGAAGCTGTCATCCACGTCAAGGATAACTTTATGGAAATAAAAGGAAACACAAGAATTAGGATAAAACAGTTAGCAAAGTAAAATCAATAATCTAGTAGAAAACTTTTCTAGTCTCTTCGCGGAACCCAACGATAAACTTACATACACCACTAAAGTCGTAGGCGAAATCAGAACCAATAAAGATACTCCTGTTTATACATGATACTATCCCTACCCGATGTGGCTTAGAAGCGAAGTTGAATCCCAAATAAACAAAATGCTAGATGACGGCATCATTCAACTATCAAGGTCACATTACAACTCACCTGTTTGGGTGGTAGCGAAAAGGCCTAACTCCCAAGGCAACAAGCAGTATCGAGTCGTTATTGACTATCACAAGCTTAACGCGATCACTGTAGCAGACCGCTACCCAATACCTCAGATAAATTAAGTATTGTCTCAGCTCGGGAAAAATAAATTTTTTTCCGTGTTAGTTCTAAAAAGCGGATTTAAAAAATCCCGGTCAAGGAATCCGATATTGAGAAAACGGTTTTCTCAATCAATAATGGTAAATACGAGTTCACGAGATTGCCATTCGGACTCAAAAATGCCCCGTCAATATAACAGGGAGCCCTAGATGACATTCTTCGTCATCACATCGGCAAACAATGCCACGTCTATATCGATGATATAGTCGTCTTCAGCAACTCTGAAGAAGAGCACCCTCTCCACTTAAAGCAAATTTCTACAACTCTAGAAGACTCTAACATGAAGATCCAACTGGATAAATGCCATTTTTTAGGGACTCTCAAGAGGAATTACCAAAAACCCGCAAAGGTTGAAGCAATAGCAAAAATACCTTACCTAAAAACCGTTAAGAAACTTCGCTCATTCTTAGGCCTTTCCGGCTACGACCGCCGCTTCACTAATGATTGCGCCATGTTGGCTAAGCCCCTACGATACTCTTAAGAGGGGAAGAAGGGCGTATATCCAAAAGCAATTCAGCTAAAATAAATATCGAATTAAATGAAGAAGGAACAGTTGCATTCAATAAAATAAAAAAATCCCTTATATCTGACGATGATATACTCGCGTACCCCGACTTCAGCAAAGGTTTCCATTTAACAACCGATGCCTCAAATTATGCGATTGGTGCAGTCCTTTCTCAGGATAAAAAAAACCCATCGCTTTCATTTCAAGAACACTCAACAAAACAGAAGAGGCCTATGCTACAAACGAGAAAGAGTTTTTAGCTATAATATTGTTACGAATATTAGCAACACTAAGGGGTACTGCCATCTCTAGGCCGATGCTAAGCAGTGACGTGAATTCACATCAAAAATTCAATCATTATGTATCTACATAAACGAATCAATAATTGCGTCTACACATATGTACGTATACGAGCAGTGGAGAAGCAATGCACAAACACATGCATATATCTTATCTGAGTTGTCACAAGATAGGGCAATAATTTGTGCAAGTATTACTCAAATGTGAAGTTAACAATGGAAAATGGAAAAATGAAGCGCTGGAAATCCATTTTAGAGGAATATAATCATGAACTCCACTTTAAACCTGGCACAACTAACGTTGTAGCTGACGCCCTTTCAAGAATGCCACCTGAACCAATTAATTCCTTATCTTCCGTAGTTAACTGTATTAATACAGAAGAACGAATTATTGGAAAAATTCAGGAAATATACCCAATCCACTTTAGCAACTATAAGATCAGGTTTACACAACTTCAAGTCCAGGACGTGACAGACGAACAAGAACAGGAAGAAATCATAATCAAAACCCACAAAAGAGCTCACAGTAATTGTCGAGAAAATAAAATTCAAATTCTCGAAAATTTCTACTTCCCTTCTATGACTACAAAAATTAAAAGAATAATTCAACAATGTTCAACCCGTAAAGAAAATAAATATGATAGACATCCTAGTAAACCAAAATTAGGAGAAAGTCCCATACCTCAATTCCCAGGACAAATTTTGCACATCGACATTTACATGACCGACAGAAACATAGTCTTGACAGCAATATACAAATTTTCGAAATACGATCAAACCAAAATACTTAAATCCAGAGCAATAGAACCTGTTGAGGAACCTCTCTGAGAAATACTTTTTCAATTTGGCTTACCCCAATATGTCATAATATATAACGAAACATCCCTGAACTCAGCTTCCATAAGATTTTTAATGGAGGATATTTTAAACATACAAGTTTTCAAAGAAATAATGCGTTGGTTAAAAGCAGAACGCACCTTCACTTCATTCGCCGAACTTCTCGACAACTCTGTCTACGAATATAATTATACAATTCACTCAACAACAAAACAGAAACCAATAGAGGTGTTTTTCGGGAGAAGAGTCTCCACTGACCCATGCCAATTTGAAAGAGCGAGGGAAGAAAACCTCTCTGAGTTAAGAAATAAACAGCTTAAAGATCTTTACCCTTTCATTTTCAGACTTCTGTTAATTTACTGTGCCACTGCGACAGTAGACATTTACGACTATACAAACTCGCAACTAGTGACGATTAATGGCGGACTAACAAAAGTACAGAACGGTGCCTTTAGGCTTTTACATATAATTGACCTCAACAAATACGAACAATTTTTGACAGACAGGTACAAATTTATTTCATCGGACCTAATATACGAGCTAACCCAATCCTTCCAGATATTAGACACGATCAAACCAATTGAAAACAAACAAAAGAGACCTATAAACATTTTGGGAACGGCATGGAAAGAAAGACATATTGAATACACTATTGTTAAATATAATATTGAAATTGAAATTGCTATGGAAAAACTCTAAGGTGAGAAAATCCCCTTTAAAAATGCGGAAGAGGCACTAGAGATAGCCAATATAAATATTATTGGTCAAAATATGACGATTTGTTACTTGGTAAAAATACCATTAGTTATTAAAGAAAATTTTCAAAAAATTATTTTAAGAGCTGTTGTAAAACCAACAATAATTGATATGGAATTTGAAAAAATATTAAGAGGAAAAAAAGAAATGTACGGAATAAAAACCTTTGCGATAGCTATAAGAAGATAAAAATTTGTAGACAGAATCATTTAGTTGACATAAGTAACTTGAATGCCTAGGATAATAAGTAGTCTTAATTCAACTTGCACTAAAAGCAACGGCCACCACATTCCCCAAACCGAAGAAATAAAAACCGGTATATTACTCCTTAATGGCTTTAAAAGACAGATATTCACAAATGGAGACCTTAAGAATATATCAGGAACACAACTTATCAACTTTCATAATTCAACGCTGAAAATAAATAGTCGAACGTACATTAACTATGACATAGTACCATTTCCCGCTATCCCAGCAGTCCCGCAACCTGCACCAATCGAAAAAAATCGAATTGAGTTACTTTCCCTCAAGACTCTGAAAGAGTTACACATAGAGAATATACGCAGAGTAAATCTTCTTAAAGTAGCAACTATGTCCAACAGTTCACTTTCACTTGGAGCAGTTGTGGCTATTTTAATCATCATAATAATTTTTTGCAAATTCTGGAAGAAGTTCAAAAAGAAGATAATAATTTCATCAAATCTTGACATTAACCAGATACCTGCACCAAGCATCACCCTAGGTGAGATTAAAGATATTTCAAACGAGCAGCCCACATACATACATTTTAATAAATTACCTTACTTTTGACAACGCTCGGGACGAACGTTTTTAAGAGGGGAAGTGTTAACATGGCATATGTTAACAATTGCTACAACAATAAGTGATTAGTAAGCAATAATACCAATGCAGGTAAAGCGGATATGCAACTCATGCTGCACAATATTTCACACAAAAGTTCAAGACGCAATGTCAGCAAAATTTGCTTAACTTTATTTAGAGCGGAAGTTCAATATTTTCACACAAAATTGCCAGACGCGATGTCAGCAAATTAAAGCTCCAATTCATTTACAGCCCAATTCTAAAGGAAAATTCCGTGCGAGTTTTTTCCCTTCTCCCATTCCTCGTATTCTAAATAAAAATTCCTTGTGAGATTTTTCACTTCTCCCTTTCCTCCTATTCTGAACAATGTTCGAAAAAGCGGAAACCGGTTATGGGAGAAAAGTAGGTATTATGAATGTGAGGGAGAGGGAGAATTCTCTGCCATTTCATAGGAGTTTTTTCACTTGGTTAAATTAAAGGGAATACATCAAAATAGTTAAAAGAAATTGGTTCTTTTAAGAAAGAACACTTATTTGTACAAATTTGTGCTAAAATATGTATTTACACTCTACCACAATATTCTCACTGTTAATACAACAACAACTACAACCACAATATTCTTTAGTTTAAGTCGAAAGTATATCATAAGCAACGGTAGAGCTCTTGGTATACATATTTGATGTAGCCATACAGAAATTGCGCAAGGATTTTTTAATAAGGCTTAAATAGATTTTGGCATATGACGAAGGACGAATTCAACTCAACTTGCCCGCCAGAAAATTACTTTGCTGAATGAAAGCAGGCAACTCCGGAAGATTTGTGTTATGCGACTGTCTTCTTCTTATGTTCCGCTGTTGATGTTGCTGTGGCACCAATTCATTACTCATTTCAGTGAATACCACATGAAATGCAATAAATACTGTGCATTGTTTATATTTTATTTCTTAATTTCCAACAAATTTGCAACAATAATTACACTTTTCAATATTTTAAACAAAATAAGAAATGTGCAACGAAATTTCAATTGACAAAACAGCTGACTTCGAAAATTCGAAATTCATATTCCCCAATTATTGTTCACCCTAGGAGAACAGAATTGGAGGAATTTTTCTGCGGGAATAAAAAAATCCGCGAGAATATTTAGAATTGGTCTGTTAGACAGGAAGTTGGCTAATTCGGGGAATATCAAAGAGCAGCAGCGACGCCAGCGGAGCCGGCCAATTAATTAAGTTTAGTTGTAAGTTAATAATTTTTGTAAGGTTAGTTCTACTTTTGATGTGACTCAATAAAGGTCGTAAAGACCCTAAAAAATATATTTTTTTGGAATTTTTAATAAAAGAATCCTTAACTTATAATATAGCTATGTAAAAACTTATGCATTTGTGTACATTACGGTGGTCCCTATTTGTATGGAGAAAATTTTATCATCAGATTTCCAAAGTTTCAACCCCTAAATCGATGGAATATAGCCGAAGATATCACACAAAACATTTTATCCCCATTGGAGATGATTTAGGCGTGTCGCAGGGGGGTCAAAGTTGAAATTGCTCTATGGAGACTCAAAAAATAAAAGTGATTTTTCTTTTTATCTAATACTCGAAATCGGTAGCCCTATGGTAGAAAATATCAGATGCAAATTCTGGTCCCAATTGGAAACGCCTAAGGGGTGTCGCAGGGGGGTTGAAGTTCAGACCACCCTATGGAGACTGGCAAAATAAAAGAGATAGAGAAAAGAGAGGAATGGTCTATATATAGTAACTTATGGGTTTTTAAGCTATTGCATAGATTTTATAGCGGGCTTGGCGACTAAATCAAAAAAAACCGTAACGGATATTTTTCAAAAAAGGTTCGAAAAGGTTCGAAAAGGCTCGAAAAGGTTCGAAAAGGTTCGTAAAGGTTCGGTGTTAGCAACAGGCCAAATACATAAAATTGGATCTCTATCATAAACAGCGGTGGGCACCACTACATTTACACGGTTACCAAATTGAGAATGTGTTAGTAAACACGAACGCGTAGCGAGCACGAAAGCAAAATCAATTATTTATTTAGTTTGATTTCAATGCTTGAACAATGAACACGTGTCACACGCACTCTTTGGTACTCTGTTTTAAGCGTGCGTGCGACACTTCCTCACCGTACGACCATCGAAATCAAACTAAAAAGCTGTCGTTGATTTTCACGAAGTATCTATTGTGCTATCGCTTATCGTATACATATATGGTCGCTTACAAGCCAACTTTATAAAACCGCACTACGTTTTTTTAGCGCACGCAAACAAGCGGCGTTTTTTGCCCTAACCCAAATAAGCATGCGTTGCGACAATGTAAAGCATGTGTACAAACGTCAAATCTAAATGTCACGCAGAACAAAAATTGGAAATCGAGTTAGGTTTTCTCGCAGCAAATTCGATTTGAGTTGCTCTCATACAATTTGTATGTACATGAGACATTTTTGACAGAAAATGACTTGCGTGCGTTTATATTAGGTTGGCTTGTTAGCAGGTGCTAAGCTCACGCCCACCCCGGATCATAAAGTTAAAGTTAAAGTGAATGTTAAAGTTAAAGCGAAAGTTAAAGTTAAAAATAAAGTTAAAGTTAAATTTAAAGTTAAAGTCAAAGTTAAAGTTAAAAATAAAGTTAAAGTTAAAGTTAAATTTAAAGTTAAAGTTAAGGTTAAAGTTAAAGTTAAAGTTAAAAATATAGTGTAAGTTAAAGTTAAAGTGAAAGTTATAGTTAAAGTTAATGTTAATGTTAAAGTTAAAGTTAAAGTTAAAGTTAAAGTTACAGTTAAAGCTAAAGCTAAAGTTAAAGTTAAAGTTAAAGTTGAAGTTAAAGCGAAAGTTAAAGTTAGAGTGAATGTTAATGTTAAAGTTAAAGCGAAAGTTAAAGTTCAAGTTAAAAATAAAGTTAAAGTTAAAGTGAAAGTGAAAGTTAAAGTTAAAGTTAAAGTTAAAGTTAAAGTTAAGGTTAAAGTTAAAGTTAAAGTGAATGTTAAAGTTAAAGCGAAAGTTAAAGTTAAAGTTTTGCGAACACAACCCATTGAAATTGGATCCACCCAATTGAGACATGCCTTTGGTGTTTGATAAATGCTTTGCGCTAACTTTTATCTACTTCAATTTTTACATGTCGATAACTACATGCTTTCTTACAGACTAGTTAAAAATAGAAAACAATTCACGTTTAAACTTATATATGCTGTTATTAAAATTAATAACACTACTTAATTTATTTGCTGGATGTATATATTCCTAGCTATAGGTTCATTCATAGCATAATTCGTTTTATGAGTTATTTCGATAAATAATCTATTATGCCGAAGATCACGCAGTGGAATATATGGAATGAACAAATTAGATAAATCAGAGCAATTCGTGCTAAAGTTTATTACATTATAGGCAAGCATGAGTGAAGATCAAGAAGACCAAGCAATTTGTGACTGCTGGTATATGATGGGAGGCCGTCTGGCCAGTGAAGCATACATAAAGAAATTTTGTAAAAATTTTTGGAACTTTCTCAATTTTTTAGGAGTTAGATTCATAGAAAGGATTCCATATTGTTGAGCAATATTCAATACCACTTCTGACCAAGGATATATAAAGTGTCTTCAACGTCATAGGGTCCGTAAAGTCACTGGTGTTACGTCTACCCAACCCAACCATTGCAACAAATTTTGAAACAACGAAATCAATGTGACTAGAAAAAGAGAGTTTGTAGTCAAAAATTACACCCAATGATTAAGAGAGTTAGCATTTGGTTTGTAGATAAATGTGGCAGTTTTTTTTTTGGAGTAAGACACAACACAGCATTTGTTTGAATTTAAAAATAAATTATTGTCTGCGCACCATCCGCCAAAAGAGTCCAGATCAGAACCATTAGAAACAGTTTGACAAATAAATAGTATTTTTTGTCAAATATATAATTTTAGTGTTCTGTTGCAATCATTAAAGGGGAGGAGTGATGGGGAAACATATTGAGTAAAAAGTGCTAAGTCAGGAGAAAAAATTTGTTTTGAGTGCGGAAATTGTGCTAAGCCATAAAATAACTGCTGGGTTGGCATACATGATTTTTATTTATCTTTTTCAAAGTTTCTACACTCAAAAGCATTGCAATTAAGGTGTCCTCATTCACAGTTTTGAAAAAAGAAGGGTATTTCAAAAATTACTCAGTTTTTTTCGTCTCCTGTAAAATTCGTAAAAGTTTACTTAACACATTTTCACATTAAGCTAACGATATGTATGTACATATAAAAAAAGTAGAGTTTGTTTAATGATGACATGTAGAACAAAGTATGTTATGCGCCACACTCGAAGATTGCCGAGCAAAGCTCGGTCGCCCTGGTACTAAGGATGTAATTTAGTAGCCAACGCATTATACCGAATGAGATTTTGATTTTATTGTTTTTTATGAATTAAATTTTATTTTGTTTTGTTTTTGAAAGTAAAATTAATTTAAAACTGACCATTATGACTGTTTATAACCTCTTTATAAAAACTCTTAAAAATATTACTTACAGAAATAAAAATATTTTATTCTATGCTCGGTCTATGCTCACTCGACTGTTTTATCCCACCTGACAGAATAATTTTTTTAGCAACTTTCTAATTAGTTGGCCGCTTTTCGAAATTTATATAAAATCTTAAAAATAGCATGCTGTCCATACCTTTTTCTAAAAATTAAATCTTTATTGAATTAATAACGTTAAAAGAAATTATCCATTGGTACTCAATGAATATTTTTGTTCAATTTTCACACAGTGAAAAAATTTAAGCAAATGCCTCAGTGAAAACAAATATGAAATATTTACTTCAAATTTGTATATAGCGCGAGTTGACCCCTCAGGGTTCCGGCACAAAAGGTCTAATCAATTAAACTACTATAGCGAGGCATCGCTCGCTGTTTTTATCTACCAATTGCGAGTAAAAGTATAATAGTTTCGCGCGACATTTCCCCATTTTCAGATTTTCTCCCATTTTCATGTAGCACACTCTAAATTTGTTTATAAAAATTGGTTATATATAAACTTGATATTCTGACTGCGAAGTACTTGGCCGAGTGGCTTTGTAGGATTGGGGATGATATTAATAAAAGCTCCCACATTATTTTTTTTTTAAGATTTCAAGGGGTTCCCTAGGACTATTAATTGCTTGTTCGGGAGAGTACTCCGGGAATACTCAAAAATAGTCTCAAATTCTACTGGGACTAAACAAAAATGATTGGAAGAGTTGAAGAAGAATATTTCATTTAATAATTTGGGAAAAATTTAAAAAACGTGACATCACGACGGACAAGGCAACAGCTGTTTCGATTATACCTTGTAAATCATGTCAAAGCCTTTTCTCCCGGGAGTGGGATTTGAACCCGCACTCCTACGATGGTTCAAGTGTTACAAACGTATTCAGCCACGTCATGCCTTAAGCGGCAATTACCCACTGACGTGTGCCGTACGTACGGACGTTTGTCGTACGAAACACGTTTGACCGAACCCTCAAGCCCATAGGAATCAATGTGTACGTCTGTGTACATGTACATAACATATTTGTGTGTTTTGTTTACAGATAAGCACTGTTGCCATTGACCATTTTGCATGCACGCTTATGGAAACATCAACTTTTTCCAATTTAATTTTTGATGTTGTAAAAGGCTGGAATTAATATTAAATAAATATAAATAGATCACATATTTATAATCTGCACTTTTACATAATTATTTCGAATTATATTCACAATTTTTCAAACTTTAATTAGGTGTTTTTCCATAAAACTGCAAACGGTCAAAAATTAGCGCACAAAAGTTTACTAGGCAACTCTGTATAGTGAGAGAACGATAAGCTGACACGTTCTTACGGAAAAAATCAAGATTGTTTTGATTTCTACGTTCCGGGCTACGTACGTACGGGATTTGCACGTCGGGAGTTTTCGTTTACATTGCACACTCATAAGATAGGTCGTGTCAGCTGACACGTTTTTGGTACGTACGTTCGTGAGTAACTGCCGCATTAGTTGTTGTAAACTTTATCCCAATTGCCTTATTTGCATATTTTCTTCTTTTTTTTTTTGCACAGTACATACTTCGTATGTAATCATGTGTTGAAGTTATGCTTGTTGGTAAGGCGGTTTCAAAGAAACTGGTATTATTGCTTTTGTTCGATTTATAGAACTACAACGAATTAATCCATTGTGAATCAAACTAAGTGTGATATCTTATCTGTCAACTGCCTGACAGGATGTTCAATATGGCTACTTTTTAGCGTTTTTACAGGGTGTTCAATATGGAGGCGCATAGGGCCAGCTATCTTCAGCGGGTGATAGAAAGAGATACAGAATGAGACAGGGATAGTCAATTACAAATCAGGTGATCCAATCACTTTGGCATTTTGACGTCTACGCAGAAAATATCACACTTAGTTTGATTCACAATGAATTAATCAATGTTGTCTATTTGTATGAGTTAAGCGGGGGTTGCCTTTATTGCTTTAAATGTAGGAAAAATTTATTTGAAGCAATTTTTAATTTTATAATTTATTTAATAATTATTATAAAGAATATTTCATTTAACTTATGAGAAGTTGTAGGTATACAAAAATAAGGAGTTCTCACTCATTCAATAAAAATATTGTCAATTCAAAGAAATTTTTAGGAAATGTTGCTTCATTTAAGGTAAGTTTTTTTTCTGAGTGTAGTTATACCTATATGACACTACTTTATTTTCGTGTATTTTTTCTTGTATTTTATCTTCAATTTTTTGTCGCACTCCCTCCTAATACGGCTTCAGTACTGGTGTAAGTGTGTAAACTATATTTGAAAAAAACTAACGAAATACAAGGAAAATACAATCTAGTTCATTAAAAACAAACGAGCCAGTTTGTATTTCGATAGGTTTTTTTGACATTCGGCCGTATTTTCTTTATTTTTTTCTGACACATGAAAATTTTGTTTTTAGTTTGAAAATTTGGTGCATAAAACACTACTAAAATCAACTTTCTTGTGAAAAAAGTGAACCATTAGATACCGAAATAATTCTCGCGTGTTATTTGAATTGTTTTTATTGTTAAAAGTGTTCATGTAAAAATAAAATGTAAAACATAAACAAAAACATGTCAAACTCACTAATTTTGGGGGAATAGTGGTCTCGCTTTTTCATGATAGAAATAGTTTTTGTGTTTTGAAGTTCCGATAAAGTTTCGTCAGTTTTTTTATTTTGGAATTCAAGCAAAAATAAAGTAGTGTAATATATGCTTTAATTACTTACATATATATGTATGCATATGAAAGTGATTATGAAATAGCTTCAAAGTGTTGACTGGTTAGCTTCTTGTTCGTGCCTTAAAGTTTCATTTGCCTTGTTTCGTGGTAACAGAATCCACTTTTCGGAATTGGCCAATTTGGTTTGCAAATTGCGACATAATGAATATCGTCTTCCTTCTGTCAACGCATCGGCTTCTTGTCTCGCAACCAACCATTGGAATCGCTTTTCTATTTGCTTATTGGTTGATTGAAGTTGAGTGGATCGTTATCCATTTTGTCAAGTAACACTGTTTCAAAGTATTACCCGTTTTGGTGACGACCGTGATTTGTTTCTACAAATTATGTCATTAAACTTGACATTTTTGGATACGCCAACAATCAGACTGACAATCGTTTACACAAAATAACAGATGCCAGCGGCTCATACTGCAACTGGTTGGATATTTACAATATGGTATAATCTAGGAACGGATTTATGTCAATCGTCTGCATTGTAGCCAATGGAAGTAGTTATATATGAATATACTAGGGAAGTTGCGAATGTGGAACTTTAGGCATACGTGGTACGTAAGTCAATATAGCAAATCACAGTCCGTAATTGCTTATATTTTGAGGTCTTTTAATTTTGGTTCAATTCGATTTCAGAATTTTTCATGGACTGAACATTTACACATTTGTTCACAACACGGGACAAAATTACTGGCGGTTGGATGATCAAAATACTAAGGAGGAAATAAAAATCCAAGTATTAACTTTACAATAGCTACAAAACGACACATGTTGCTCTACAGTGGCTCTGTTTTTTGCGCATGTGCAACAGCCACTGTCGCCGCTTAATCAATTTTGAATGGACGCATTGGTTACACTTCCTTAAGCCAGAGACCCAACAAAATGTGGTAACACGTGCAATGTGCATAACAAATGCTTCCAGCTGCTGCTGTTCGTACATACTTGACAACAACAACATTCGCCTGTTTTACCCATCGACCCACTTGTTGGCCACATACATACATACCTATGTACTATGTCCAGTGTGCGACTGTTGCTGTCACCGTTACGGTGGCTACCCCAAAGCTGACGCCTGTCGAATGCTTTTGCGCGTGCACGTAAATCATTTGGTTTGTTGCTCGTGACCATTGCGTTTGCCCTTTCAACAATTTGACGCGCGCTCTTGCAATTGTTCACCAATGGCATGCGATTGGGTACAAACTCACTGACACTCTGTGACAAATTGAATTGTATTTGTCATACCTTTTAGAGGAGCCTAATGATCATCAGCATCATCTTGACAATTTTAATGTTATTTGCAGACGTCTTCTCTGAATCATTCTTGTGCCGATTCTTGAATTCGAAAATACCATAACAAAGGTGCATAAAATATAAAATGGATTTAAAAGTTTGGAGATGTTTGATTCCCTAATCACTTTATTCGTTAAATTGCTTCGTTGATAAAATACATTTATTAAATCAAAACTTTTCATACATATGAGGCATTCCATATGAAAAGATAGGTCGACCTCTCCGATTTACTTCAAATTCGGAAGACATGTAGTATTTGACGTCTAGAATAGTGTGTGAAAATATTTTTTTTAAATTTTTAATATTTTGGATTTTATTGGCAGTTGAAAATTTTTGAAAGCTTTTTTTGAGTTAAAATATCTTTTAAACTATTAATTTTAGAAAAATTCTCTTACTACAAAAGGTCTTTAAAATTAATGAAGTTTATAAAAAAAATTGTACTTTCTCAAAATGTTGAAAAATAATATATTTGAAAAATAAAATAAAATTTTTTTTTTCAGTGTAAAGTAATGAAGGATAGCACCGATTCCCTTTAAAAAAATCTGAAAGAAACTTGAATATGTTCTTAACCTATACCCTTCAAATTTAAAAGAATGTTTTTTTTTGTTTTCGAGAAAAAAAATTTGAAAATTTTATGTTGAATAAATCTATGATTTTTACGCGCAGTAAGTTTGTGATACAAAAATTTTTACATTATATAACACTTCGAAATGGCATAAATATTATGAAAATGTAGTTTTATATTTTAAATTAGGTCAGTTTTTTTATTACTTTAAAAATTTTACAATCGCTCTCATTACAAGTCGATACAAGTTTACATTTAATTCCGTTGCTTGAAAAGTGCCATTCCGTTTTTATATTAAAATCCTGAAAGTGATACATTAAATTAATAAAATTGTATTTATTTTTATATTGCGAAACTGCGCCATCTGAAAGGTAGTAAGTTTTTTTAACATTGTCGATATTATATTTTGATACAAGCCAATTAATCATTTTCTTTTGAAATAAAAAAAACAGCCGTGGTATCATGGATATTACACTCTGAGATGAGTACAAAGCTCTCAAATGTGAAGCTCTTATTCTTATCCTTTTCTGCGCGATAAACAACAAAAGGGTGAACTGTAACCTGATTGCTATTCCAGTGGTAATCCTGAATGGCGTTCTGTACCAGAAAAGTGAAATTTTCAGAGAAGTCACCAACTACTATAAATTCGCCTTCCTTTAATTGAAGTTTCTTGGCTATAAAATTGTGTGTTAAAAGTACTGATGCATCCATCGGCTTTCAACATCTCAATAAACGTATGAGTATCTTTATTCACTGTTTCTATAGAAGAACGGTCTGAATTGGTCCATTGTAAAAATTCCAAACTTTTTATATTATTTACTTCAAATGCTTTTCCAAGTTCAATACTTATTCCTTCAAAACCTGGACAAGAATTACACTTTGTAAGTTGACAATTATGTTCGAATTTCTCACAAATCATCTCACGTAAGACATCTTCGTATGTTTGTATAGAAATTTGGTTGAAGATATGTTTTAAAGCATCCATCATTAATTTGAAATTTTGTTGAATTTTACAAACACATACTGTGTGAGTTCCAGCAGCATCGGCCAAAATACATTCCCTAGGACGTAGTTCGGCAAATTTACTGAATCCAACTTTTAAATCAGGATACATATTTTTAAATTCGACATAAGCTTCTTTCAGATTGCACAAGACCAATCGTTTCTGAAGTTTTGACTTTTTCCATCCGTTTGTCTTACAGATACGCAATCGTTCTGCCCAGGCATAAGTCGACTAATAGCATCTGACCTATAAAAATTTTAGACTACGGAAATATCATTTTCGGAAATCTTCCTTCCTGATATTTTTTGAGTTGGGTGGGAACCAAATCCAAACATATTTTGCGTTTTTTCGCATGAGAAGCTAACTTATAAGTTGTATTAAATTCTTTTTGGAGTTTGTATGCTGTCCAACTTGGTGGAGAAATTGTCAACCAAAAAATCTTTTCTGAAAAATTCGAAATGGTTTAAAACTTTTTCTTTACAGATAAAAGCATTTCCAAGCCGTCATCTCCTCCTGTTTACACTTCACTATCTTCATCAGAACTTATATTTGGTGATGGATTTACTTCGGAACCTGTTTTTACATTGGAAAATTTAGTTTCATTCAATGGACTTTTAATAATACTATTGCTAACCTCTTTAGATGGTGCAGCATCTTTTAGAATTTTAATCCTGCAGCAAAAGCAAACATATTCCCCCAAATTGGGTAGTTTTTTTAATAGTTCTGGCGTGGATTTACCTACATTTTTTTAACCCAGTTGTGATTAGGCAAATCAAATGGATTACAACAAAATTTTTTATTTGGCATTTTTGGGAATCAGAATATGTATACATGTACGATAGTTTGTAAGAAATACAGCGATCAGCTTTGGAGAAGAAACTTTTCTTGTATGAATCAAATAGCAAATGACTATGAAATGCAAACAATTTTCATAAGGTAATAAATCAAAGAAGTTCACAAAATCAATGACTACTGCGATAGAATAAACAAAAAATAACTGAAGTACATGTTCCCGTTATCAATAAGTGGAATTCATTACAGATGGCGTTATTAAACAGCTGATTTGTTCATTTTTTTATTTACATCTATATATATAAAAAGAAGTGTACATTTTGATTGTCACTCCATAACTCGAGAACGGCTCGACAGATTGCCATGAAATTTTTAGGAAAGATACAGGAAGGAGAGATGATAGTTAGTTGATTTTGAAATCCCAAATCGGTTTAGCTATTCTTGAGTTATGATTTTTTTTAGAAAAAATTCAAAATTTGAAAAGAAAAAGTTTACATTTCGGTCCGACCTAACGAAAAAAATTGATCCAACCTATTATAACGGATGGACAAGGTTAGGAAGAAAAATGGAAATATAGGAGAATGGGGCAGAGTGAAAAAGGGAAGAGTGACTCACTTTTGAAATATGCGCAAACCAAATTTTCGGGCAGAACAAAGTTTGCCGGTTACACTAGTTAGTTATAAAATGTGATGTTTGTCAAACTGCGGAAAATTTTAAACGCGTGTGTATGCATGTGTGTCGTAATTTTGATAGAATAACCTCGACTTCGCATTATATATTAATTAACGGCCTCATTCATAGAAAATAAAATAGGTTTGACCAATCTTTTTTATTTTCTATGAATAAGAAGGTAAATATATATGTAGAAAACATCTGTTAACAATATGGATGCCATTTCGAAGTGTTATATTGTGTAACAAGTAAGGAAGGTTAAGTTCGGGTGTAACCGAACATTACATACCAGGCATGCTTAACGAACGAAACGATATCATTTCGTTACGATAATCAACGTTAATAAACGAAACGAAGTCATTTCGTTTCGTTTATTAACGTTAAGAACTCAGTTGAGAGCTATGGTGACAACATAAGGGAAAATAACCATGTAGGAAAATGAACCGAGGGTTACCCTGGAATGTGTTTGTACGACGTGTGTATCAAATGAAAGGTATTAAAGAGCATTTTATGAGGGAGTGGGCCATAGTTCTATAGGTGGACGCCATTTAGCGATATCGCCATAAAGGTGGATCAGGGTTGACTCTAGAATTTGTTTACGATATGGGTATCAAATGAAAGGTGTTAATGAGTATTTTAAAAGGGAGTGATCCTTAGTTCCATAGGTGGACGCCGTTTCGAGATATCGCCATAAAGGTGGACCAGGGGTGACCCTACAATTTGTTTGTACGATATGGGTATCAAATGAAAGGGGTTAATGAGCATTTTAAAAGGGAATGAGCCTTAGTTCTATAGGTGGACGCCTTTTCGAGATATCGCCATAAAGGTGGACCAGGGATGACTCTAGAATGCGTTTGTACAATATGGGTATCAAACGAAAGGGGTTAATGAGCATTTTAAAAGGGAGTGAGCCTTAGTTCTATATGTGGACGCCTTTTCGAGATATCGCCATAAAGGTGGACCAGGGGTGACTGTAGAATGCGTTTGTACAATATGGGTATCAAACGAAAGGTGTTAATTAGTATTTCAAAAGGGCGTGGGGCTTAGTTCTATAGGTGGACGCCTTTTCGAGATATGGCCATAAAAATTGACCAGGGGTGACTCTAGAATGTGTTTGTACGATATGGGTATCAAATTAAAGGTGTTAATGAGTATTTTAAAAGGGCGTGGGGCTTAGTTCTATAGGTGGACACCTTTTCGAGATATCGCCATAAAGGTGGACTAGGGGTGACTCTAGAATGTGTTTGTACGATATGGGTATCACATTAAAGCTATTAATCAGGGTTTTAAAAGGGAGTGGTGGTAGTTGTATAGGTGGTCGCCTTTTCGAGATATCGGCATAAAGGTGGACCAGGGGTGACTCTAGAATGCGTTTGTAAAATATGGGTATCAAACGAAAGGTGTTAATGAGTATTTTAAAAGAGAGTGGGCCTTATTTCTATAGGGGACGCCTTTTCGAGATATCGCCATAAAAGTGGACCAGGGGTGACTCTAGAATGTGTTTGTACGATATGGGTATCAAATTAAAGGTATTAACGAGGTTTTTAAAAGGGAGTGGTGGTAGTTGTATAGGTGGCCGCCTTTTCGAGATATCGGCATAAAGGTGGACCAGGGGTGACCCTAGAATTTGTTTGTACTGTATGGGTATCAAACGAAAGGTGTTAGTGCGTATTTTAAAAGGGAGTGATCCTTAGTTCCATAGGTGGACGCCTTTTCGAGATATCGCCATAAAGGTGGGCCAGGGGTGACTCTAGAATGCGTTTGTACAATATGGGGATCAAACGAAAGGTGTTAATGGGTATTTCAAAAGGGCGTGGGGCTAAGTTCTATAGGTGGACGCCTTTTCGAGATATCGCCATAAAGGTGGACCAGGGGTGACTCTAGAATTTGTTTGTACGATATGGGTATCAAATTAAAGGTATTGATGAGGGTTTTAAAAGGGAGTGGTTGTAATTTTATAGGTGGTCGCCATTTCGAGATATCGACATAAAGGTGGACCAGGGGTGACTCTAGAATGCGTTTGTACAATATGGGGATCAAACAAAAGGTGTTAATGAGTATTTTAAAAGGGAGTGGGCCTTAGTTCTATAGTTGGACGCCTTTTCGGGATATCGCCATAAAGGTGGACCAGGCGTGACTGTAGACTTTGTACGAAATGGGAGTCTAATGTAAGTTGTTAATGAGTCTTTTTTAAAGGGAGTGGGTCTTAGTTCGATAGGTGGTCGCCTTTTCGAGATATCGCCATAAAGGTGTACCAGGGGTGACTCTAGAATATGTTTGTACGATATGGGTATCAAATGAAAGTTATTAATGAGGCTTTTAAAAGGGAGTGGTGGTAGTTGTACATATATGTGAAGGCTTTTCAAGATATCGACCAAAATGTGGACCAGGGTGACCGAGAACATAATCTTTTGGATACCGCTAATTTATTTATATATATAATACCACGAACAGTATTCCTGCCAAGATTTCAAGGGTTTTTTTTTTCGCCCTGCAGAACTTTTTCATTTTATTCTACTTAATATGGTAGGTGTCATACCCATTTTACAAAGTTTTTTTCTAAAGTTATATTTTGCGTCAATAAACCAATCCAATTACCATGTTTCATCCCTTTTTTCGTATTTGGTATAGAATTATGGCATTTTTTTCATTCTTCGTAATTTTCGATATCGAAAAAGTGTGCGTGGTCATAGTCGGATTTCGGCCATTTTGTTTACCAATACAAAGTGAGTTCAGATAAATACGTGAACTGATTTTAGTAAAGATATATCGATTTTTGCTCAAGTTATCGTGTTAACGGCCGAGCGGAAGGACTGACGGTCGAATGTGTATAAAAACTGGGCGTGGCTTCAACCGATTCCGCCCTTTTTCTCAGAAATAAGTTACCGTCCCAGAATCTAAGTCCCTACCAAATTTCACAAGGATTGGTAAATGTTTGTTCGACTTATGGCATTAAAAGTATCCTAGACAAATTAAATGAAAAAGGGCGGAGCCACGCCCATTTTGAAATTTTCTTTTATTTTTGTATTTGGTTCAAGCATATCATTACTGGAGTTGAATGTTGACATAATTTACTTATATACTGTAAAGATATTAAATTTTTTGTTAACATTTTTTTTTAAAGTGGGCGTGGTCGTTCTCCGATTTTGCAAATTTTTATTAAGCATACATTTGTAATAGAAGTAACGTTCCTGCCAAATTTCATCATAATATCTTCAACGACTGCCAAATTACAGCTTGCAAAACTTTGAAATTACCTTCTTTTAAAAGTGGGCGGTTCACGCCCATTGTCCAAAATTTTACTAATTTTCTATTCTGCGTCATAAGCTCAACTCAGCTACCAAGTTTCATCGCTTTGACCGTCTTTGGTAATGAATTATAGCACTTTTTCGGTTTTTCGAAATTTTCGATATCGAAAAAGTGGGCGTGGTTATAGTCCGATATTGTTCATTTTAAATAGCGATCAGAGATGAGTGCTCAGGAGCTTACATACCAAATTTCATCAAGATACCTCAAAATTTACTCAAGTTATCGTGTTAAGGGGCGGACGGACGGACATGGCACAATCAAATTTTATTCGATCCTGATGATTTTGATATATCTATCTCGATTCCTTTATACTTGTACAACCAACCGTTATCCAATCAAAGTTAATATACTCTGTGAGCTCTGCTCAACTGAGTATAAAAATGTTTGTATCACAAACTTACTATGCGTAAAAATCATAGATTTATTCAACATAAAATTTTAAATTTTTTTTTTTCTCGAAAACAAAAAAAAATTGTTTTAAATTTGAAGGGTAGGTTAAGAACATATTCAAGTTTCTTTCAGATTTTTTTAAAGAGAATCGGTGCTATCCTTCATTACTTTACACTGAAAAAAATTTTATTTTATTTTTCAATCATATTATTTTTCAAAATTTTGAGAACATACAATTTTTTTTATAAACTTCAATAATTCTAAAGACTTTTTGTAGTAAAAATTTTTTTTCTAAAATTAATAGTTTAAAAGATATTTTAACTCAAAGAAAAGCTTTCAAAAATTTTCAAATGTCAATAAAATCCAAAATATTCAAAATTTTAAAAAAATATTTTCACACACTATTCTAGACGTCAAATACTACATGTATTCCGAATTTGATGAAAATCGGAGAGGTCGACCTATCTTTTCATATGGAATGCCCCATATGTTAAGTATGTACATTAAGATGGGTTGATTTGCATGGACGAAAATGAACCCATATCGCGTCATCGATTTTTCGATAGGTTTTGGGCTCAGGAAAAAAAGTTCCACTAAGCATACCCAAAAAAAAAATTTCGAGCCTGCCAAATCTGAGTTTTTTGACTTTTTTTCTTTGATTTTTAAAAAAAGATTTTTAAAAACTTTGGCGATAACAGTTTTTTTAAAATAATATATTTTTTAGGTTTTGAGGAGTGTTTTGGTGAACAAATTTATTTTTTCGCCATTTTTTTTAAGGGTTTCTTCAGAAACGTGCAAAAGTGTTGCCGATGAAAACGAATTTGTCTCATAGTTCCTATCCCACTTAAAACTATGCGATAAAAACGTACGTTGGCATTAACAGTTTTAAAAAAAAATTTTTTTTTTTGGTTTTTGGGACTTGTTTTGGTAGAAATCGATTTTTTTTATTTTCAAGGCTCCAAATCATTTTTTGTATATGTTTCCGTTAGACCCACCAATAAGTATACCAAAATGATCAGGGGACGAGCTAAGTTGATTTAGCCATGTCCGTCTGTCCGTTTGTTTGAACGCAAACTAGTCCCTCAATATTTGAGATATCTTGATAAAATTTGGTAAGCAGGCGTATTTTGATGGGGGATTTGACATTTGTCGGAATCGACCGGATCGGACCACTATAGCGTATACCTCCCATACAATCAATTGTTCAATAAGAGGGTTTTCGCCATTTCTGCCCCATTTCTGCCTCATTTTAACAGCTAGAAACATCAAATTTTACGATAAGCTTACGTATTGGGCATAGATTGTTGTCTGAAAAAATCATCAAGATCGGACTAAAAATCGATTTCGACAAAAATGATGAAAATCCTCTTACCTGAACAGTCAGTTGTATGGGATATATATTATAAATATGTCCGATTTTCTAGATGTTAAAATGAGGCAGAAATGGCGAAAACCCTCTTATTGAACAATCGATTGTATGCGACGTATATTCTATAGTGGTCCGATCCGGTCGATTCCGACAAATGTCAAATCCCCCATCAAAATATGCCTGCTTACCAAATTTCATCAAGATATCTCAAAAATTGAGGGACTAGTTTGCGTTCAAACAAACGGACAGACGGACATGGCTAAATCAACTTAGCTCGTCCCCTGATCATTTTGGTATACTTATTGGTGGGTCTAACGGAAACATATACAAAAAATGATTTGGAGCCTTGAAAATGAAAAAAAAGGACGTGTGGCACTCGGAGACTGCCGCGGCAAAGCTATTGCATATTATCAACTTATGCAATTATAATATTTATGTAACATTTTGTTTTCTTTGATATTAATTCAAATTTTGTCTTTGATATTAATTCAAGTTAACCTTTTTAAGCGTGGTGACCGATAAGAAAACAAATTTTTTACTTTTATTGAATAAATGAGAAGTTAATATTTAACTTTCACTTTAACTTTAACTTTATTTTTAACTTTAACTTTAACTTTCACTTTAACTTTAACATTCACTTTAACTTTAACTTTAACTTTATTTTTAACTTTAACTTTAACTTTAACATTCACTTTACCTTTAACTTTAACTTTAACTTTAATTTTAATTTTAACTTTAACTTTTACTTTAACTTTAACCTTAACTTTAATTTTAACTTTGACTTTAACTTTAACTTTAACCTTAACCTTAACTTTAACTTTAACTTTGACTTTAACTTTAACTTTAACTTTAACTTTAACTTTAACTTTAACCTTAACTTTAACTTTAACTTTGACTTTAACTTTAACCTTAGCTTGAACTTTAACTTTAACCTTAGCTTGAACTTTAACTTTCACTTTAACTTTAACGCATGCTTATTTGGGTTAGGGCAAAAAGCGCCGGTTGTTTGCGTGCGCTAAAAAAACGCAGTGCGGTTTTATTAGGTTGGCTTTTAAGCGACCATATATGTATACGATAAACGATAGCACAATGGCTACTTCGTGAAAATCAACGACAGCTCTTTTAGTTTGATTTCGATGGTCGTATGGTGTGAAAGTGTCGCACGCGCGCTTAAAACAGAGATCCAATTTTATGTATTTGGCCTATTGCTAACACCGAACCTTTACGAACTTTTTCGAACATTTTCGGATCTTTTTTGACAAATATCCGTTACGGTTTTTTTTTGATTTAGTCGCCAAGCCCGCGATAATATCTAGGCAATAGCTTAAAATCGATTTCGACCAAAACAAGTCCCAAAAACCAAAAAAAAAATTTTTTTTTTTAAAACTGTTAATGGCAACGTTTTCATCGCATAATTTTAAGTGGGATAGGAACTATGAGACAAATTCGTTTTCATCGGCAACACTTTTGCACGTTTCTGAAGAAACCCCTAAAAAAATGGCGAAAAAATAAATTTTTTCACCAAAACACTCCTCAAAACCCAAAAAAAAAAATTTTTTTTTCAAAAAACTGTTATTTTTTAAGTAGGTTATGAAAAAAACCTTAAAAATCAAAGAAAAAAAGTCAATGAACTCAAATTTTGCAAGCTCGAAAATTATTTTTTTGGGTATGCTTAGGGGAACTTTTTTTTCCTGAGCCCAAAACCTATCGAAAAATCGATGGCGCTATATAGGTTAATAAATCGACCCAGCTTAATTTACATACATACGTATATATGTATATAAACTTAGTACGACGTATTTCAACACCGACAACATCTATTAGTTAACGTGCACTGTTTATTTTCTTTTGAACAGCTCAACAGATCCTAGGTTGAAGCGCCGGCCAACATCAAAAATTTAAAAAAGTTTTTTCACTAAGAAAAAAAGTTTTTCTAAGCGGGGTGCCCCTCAGCAGTGATTTGACAAGCACTCCGAGATTATTTCTGCTATGAAAAGTTTCTCAGTGAAAACGTGCTGATGTCGCTCGGTGTCAGTGCAAAAAATGTAGGGTAGATGTACCAGTAACCCCCCAGTAACCGGACATTTTTCAATTTAATCGTCTGAACTAAGCAAACCGTTGACTTATTTTAAAATTCGAAGAATATGTACATTGGAAGAAGACACTCGTTTATAACGGTTTCGCAATTTGCCTTTTGCTTTATTTTCAAAAGAAGCTTTGTTGTTTCACTTTTAGTTTACGTGTGTGAAGTGAAGTGCTAAGACGTGCTACTTTTAAAATTTTTGGCTAGTTGTACTTCTATTCACTCAGGTGAGTTTTTACTAATAATTTTGTGACAAAAGTGTTTCAAATGACTGTTATTCTATAAATAATTGATAAAAATACGTGATAACAGTTTAAAATTTGTGAAATTATGTATATATTTTTGTAAATGCACCTGTCCGAATACTTGAATAAAAATAATAATGAAAAATAATAGTGTTTTCCAGAATCCGGACAAAGTGTCCGGTTACTAGAAATAGTCAACAACCGCACAATTCTAGTATCCGGACATGCTGTTTCTTTAACCCTTTTTTTAATAATATTTGTTTATATTAAAATAAGTTATAATATGTGTTATAATCCCAATTAGACTGGGTGAGATTAGGCGAAGGTGAGAGGTGCACATGATCGACCAAGCAGGAAAGGCGGTTCAAGCGCTGGGCTGTAAAGTGTCGAAGATAATGTGTAGGTGTTACAACCTTAGACTAACAAAGTTGCTTCTATCATTTAAAAGAGAAGACTGTATACTCATGACGGGTATTCTGAGCTCCTGAACACTGCCTTCTGGCGTCACGTGGCCTGGAAATTAGGATTGGCCAGTGATAGCAGATGTAGGAAGTGCGGGTTGGAGGAGGAAACGATCGAGCACGTTCTGTGCTCGTGCCTTGCGCTTGCCAGGCTAAGACTCCAGCTATTAGGAGTGATACAGCTGTCAGATCTAGGAGCAGTAAGTGGCTTAAGTCCTAGGAAGCTTCTAGTATTTGCCAAGAGGACGGAGTTATTTTTTAACATAGGTCCTGGTTTTTGATAGAGTTTTTTAGTTTGGTCGTTAAACCAAACTTCTGGTAACACTACGAACTCATTCAGTATACGTGAGGTCCTCATGGACCGGCCAGTTCAACCTAACCTAACCTATGTGTGATAATCCCTAATCCAGGGTGTTATACGGACCGTGCCTATAGGACGATTTGCAGCCAGGGGATATCGGGATACGGCTGTATTTGAACGGAGCCTTCCCGATACCGGGCCGCCTCGGGAAGTAATGATGGCCTTACCACAACAAGGGGTGCTGTTGTGTCGGACGGTTTTTATCCCCTTTTTGAACATTAGACCGCTGAGCCCGCCTTTTGGGTAGGTGATCGTAGTAGAGATATACGCCGCCGATAAACGCCGCCGCCGCCGCCGATTAGGGTCGTTTTTCGTACGGCGCGGCCGAATGTCAAAAATATCGGCGCGGCGGCGGCGGCGGCGGCGTCCGGCGCGTTAATACATTTTCTACTCGTTTAAGACTGTTTAGGCCATTTATTGTTCATGTCAAAAATTGGTCGGATATGATCGAAAGTGGTATCAACGGATGCGCATCACTGCCAGTTATAAGAAACTAATTGCGAAATTTAACTCTTTCTAATTGCTCAAAAGTTAGTTAAAAAAACATACGTTTTCGATGTCACGGAATTTTAATCACCCAATTCACCAAGTTATTAAAACAAAACACTAAAAGAAAAGTTATATAATAAATTTATATGCTCACTTTGCATATTTTTTCCAAAAAATAATGAACAATGAATTCAAATAAAATTACCCAAGGCGTTTCAAATTGTTTTCAAATTGTCCTCAAGTTGTTAAAAAAGCAAAAAAGGTGCCGATTTTTTAAAAAAATTTATATTGCGATTGGCTGAAAGAATAAGCCAAATCAGTGATGCAAAATCCTTTAGTAGATTCTAGGGGCATAAACACTCCTTTGAAATGATTCTTACCTCATACTTAAGTTGAGGATATATGTACGTATGAGAAGGTTTTGAAAAATCATTTGGCCTTACATTCAAAAATCTGTTGTTTATTTGCGAAACTATATAATAGCGTCTGAAATGTTAATTTTAATTTTCACACTTCATCCGTCAACACCCAAGTCTCCCGGTTTGACATAAAGATGGCGGCCCTATCCAAAACTAGTCCCTTGGAGTGAATCACATTGATTATAGCCTATCAACCAAGTTTAAATATCACCTACACGTTACGGCTCCTCTTACAAATGTGAATACGTAGGCACATACATGTATGTATAATGTTTAATTACTACGTCGGTATGTTTTCAGCTAAAATTTATTGAAATTAATGAAATATTTAAATTTTTTATTTATTGGAGTTTTGTGTGTTTCTTATTTAAATATTAAACCAAAATAAAAGAACGTTATAAAACATTACAAAACAATTATTTTTATTTTAGATCATAAGCGTCCGGTAACTGGAATTTTACTGTCCGGTTTCTGAAAAAACTGTCCGGTTACTGGAAAATTCTGACTTGTATCAAAACAATAATTTTTACAAAAAAATAGAGAGTTTTCTATCGAAGTGGCTGATTTTATTAGATTTAGAATTAAGCAATTGCCATTTCAAAATTCAAAGTTTTTTAATATCACTTATAAAATGTAACCAAGAAGAGTTCAAATGCAAAAAAAATACCCTAGGTCTTACCCGCGAATTTATTGAAAAGGACCACAACGCAAATGGGAAGAGAAGCTCGGCATAAAATCTCTTCGGATATTATGGTGTCTTGTATTTCTTCTTTCTTTCTAATTTGTGTAGTGCCGAGGGGCTAACCCGCTTAGAAACACGTTTTTCTAATTGAAAAAAAAAAAACTTTTCTAAATTTTTGATGTTGCCTTGTACGAGATTGAACACCACACCACGGCGGCCGCTTTTACCCATAGACGGATCCAGCGAGACATTTTGAGGAGGAAATACACAAAAAAAATCGGTAGCGTCTACCAATTTTTTCGGTAGTTACTACTTACTTGATTGATGTCAGCGTCTAGCCATTTTTTTCGTTAGCCGATTTATGTAAGTCAACTGAATAAATTGGTACCCTCAACAAAAAAATGTTAACTTAGCATTACTCATTTATTCCGTCAGCCTATTCTTCCATGGGGTCATCCTCACATGTTTTTTTGTAATAACTTCAGTTTTTAAAGGGTTTTATTTAGCTTGACTCTGTGTAGCGGCCGGCCAGCCGTTGTTTACGAATTTTGTAATTAAAATCTAAGTAACTTCCCGATAAGCTGCAAGCTTGAAACTCGGAATATAGTTCAGAACCAGATGACAATGCAATAATAAGAAAAAACCCCGATAGGTTGCGCATGGATGGAAATACTTCAAAAAATCTTATTTGTGCTCCGATTAGCCTCATATTTGACATATGAAAAGAAATCGCTGCCAGGTGGCGCAAAGATCGAGATATTCAAAAAAATCGTATTTGTGGTCCGATATGGCTCATATTTGTAACACATATTACATACAGAAATAGAAATCGCTTTATGGCTCATATTTGGGAAAAAATCCGCTTTTTTTAGTATTTTGATGTCACTTCGACCGTACTTCACTTAGCCATGTCCGTCCGTCCGCCCGTCCGTTTGTCCGTAAACACGATAACTTGAGTAAATTTTGAAGTATCTTAATGAAATTTGGTATGTAAGTTGCTGGGCACACATCTATCCTTGCGACACCTAGCGGGGATTTTTTCCATAAACCGATTTCTATTTCTGTTGTAATAGGTATTCCAAATACGATTTTTTAAATATCTCGATTTTTGCGCCACCTAGCGAGATTTTTTTTCATAAAGCGATTTTTATTTCTGTATGTAATATGTGTTCCAAATATGAGCCAAATTGGACCAAAAATACGATTTTTTGAAATATATCGATCCATGCGCCACCTAGCGGAGTCTTTTCATCTTTTTATTGCATTGTCATCGGGTCCTGAACTATATTCCAAGCTTGTAGCTTATCGGTAAGTTACCAAAATTTTAATTACAAGATTCGTAAACAACGCTCGCTACACAGAGTCAAGCTAAATAAAACCGTTTAAACCAAAGATTTTAAAAAGAATTTCGAGGTAGTAAAGTACCTTTATTTATTCGCTGCAGCGTTGTGCAACTCAGTGAGACTTTGGGTTATTACGCTGATGTACTACTTTGCAGCACCGATTTGCATTCATTTTTATTTTATTGAAAACAGTACGCCATAGATATGTCATAACAATGATCCCTCTCGAAATATTGGTTTCTGGCTGATTAAAACGGTGTGGGGATATATTTTATGCTAACTATTTACCAATAGAAAAATGTCACATGAGGCAATTGCGCCACCACCGGCCGTGGCGTTAGGTTCATGGCCAATACTAAGTTTTGGAAGTAATTTTTGGGTCGCGACTTCAAACAGTTTCAAAACCACTGATTCAAAGGAAGGAAATCAGAGTAAAATCGAAATTCCAGAAAAAAAACATCCGCAATCATTTCAAACATTTAGGCCTGTATACGTACATATATATGTATGTACATACCTACATAAATACATATACCGATGCAGTTCATATCTCCATCTAAAATCTCAATTATTTTCACTAACAACGGTAGCCACAGATCATAAATGCTATTAATTTTAAAGACGCCATGAAATAGATCATTATCCCAACACCTAAAGCAAAGAAGCGAACAATAGGTACCTATTTGTATGAAGTTGAATATTGCAACCCAATAAGCAAAAGACTACATATATATTTTCTGAGATAAATAATTTATTCTTAATTTAAGTTTCAGTATTTCTTTTTTAATACCTCAATTTGTCGCGGCCGCCGTGGTGTGATGGTAGCGTGCTCCGCCATCCACACCGAAGATCCTGGGTTCATGCCCCGGGCAAAGCAACATCAAAAGAAATTTAGAAACAAGTTTTTTCAATTAGTTAGAAGAAATATTTTCTACATTCAAGACCTTGAAAGGTTTAAATTTAAACCCGATTTTATTAAAATCTAGTACAAAATATCATAAATAATATAGACAAAGTCAAAAAATGAAAAAAAGTTCCATATTTGTAATTTCTATCATGCATATTTTATTAATTTTATAATTAAACAAGTAAGGAAGGTTAAGTTCGGATGTAACCGAACATTACATACTCAGTTGAGAGCTATGGTGACAACATAAGGGAAAATAACCATGTAGGAAAATGAACCGAGGGAAACCCTGGAATGTGTTTGTATGACATGTGTATCAAATGAAAGGCATTAAAGAGTATTTTATGAGGGAGTGGGCCATAGTTCTATAGGTGGACGCCATTTAGGGATATAGCCATAAAGGTGGATCAGGGTTGACTCTAGAATGCGTTTGTACGATATGGGTATCAAATGAAAGGTGTTAATGAGCATTTCAAAAGGGAGTAATCCTTAGTTCCATAGGTGGACGCCGTTTCGAGATATCGCCATAAAGGTGGACCAGGGGTGACCCTAGAATTTGTTTGCACAATATGGGCATCAAACGAAAGGTGTTAATGAGTATTTTAAAAGGGAGTGGGCCTTAGTTCTATAGGTGGACGCCGTTTCGAGATATCGCCATAAAGGTGGGCCAGGGGTGACTCTAGAATTCGTTTGTGCAATATGGGTATCAAACGAAAGGAGCTAATGAGTATTTTAAGAGGGAGTGGGCCTTAGTTCTATAGGTGGACGCATTTTCGAGGTATCGCAATAAAGGTGGACCAGGGGTGACTCTAGACTTTGTTTGTACGATATGGGTATCAAATGAAAGGTGTTAATGAGTATTTTTAAAAGGGAGTGGGCCTTCGTTTTATAGGTGTTCGCCTTTTCGAGATATCGCCATAAAGGTGGACCAGGGGTGACTTTAGAATTTGTTTGTATGATATGGGTATCAAATGAAAGGTGTTAATGATTATTTTAAAAGGGCGTGGGGCTTAGTTCTATAGGTGGACCCCTTTTCGAGATATCGCCATAAAGGTGGACCAGGGGTGACTCTAGAATTCGTTTGTGCGATATGGGTATCAAACGAAAGGAGTTAATGAGTATTTTAAGAGGGAGTGGGCCTTAGTTCTATAGGTGGACGCCTTTTCGAGATATCGCCATAAAGGTGGGCCAGGGGTGACTTAGAATTCGTTTGTGCAATATGGGTATCAAACGAAAGGAGTTAATGAGTATTTTAAGAGGGAGTGGGCCTTTCTGGACCAGGGTGACTCTAGACTTTGTTTGTACGATATGGGTATCAAATGAAAGGTGTTAATGAGTATTTTTAAAAGGGAGTGGGACTTCGTTCTATAGGTGTTCGCCTTTTCGAAATATAGCCATAAAGGTGGACCAGGGGTGACTCTAGAATGAGTTTGTACGATATGGGTATCAAATTAAAGGTATTAATGAGAGTTTTAAAAGGGAGTGGTGGTAGTTGTATATGTGAAGGCGTTTCCCAGATATCGACCAAAATGTGGACCAGGGTGACCCAGAACATCATCTGTTGGATACCGCTAATTTATTTATATATGTAATACCTGCCAAGATTTTAAGGGTTTTTTATTTCACCTTGCAGAACTTTTTCATTTTCTTCTACTTAATATGGTAGGTGTCACAACCATTTTATAAAGTTTTTTCTAAAGTTATATATCGCGTCAATAAAACAATCCAATTACCTTACCATATTCATCCCTTTTTTCGTATTTGGTATAGAATTATGGCATTTTTCTCATTTTTCGTAATTTTCGATATCGAAAAAGTGGGCGTGGTCATAGTCGGATTTCGTTCATTTTTCATACCAAGATATAGTGAGCTTAGATAAGTACGTGAACTGAGTTTAGTAAAAATATATCGATTTTTGCTCAAGTTATCGTGTTAACGGCCATGCGGAAGGACAGACGGATGACTGTGTATAAAAACTGGGCGTGACATCAACCGATTTCGCCCATTTTCACAGAAAACAGTTAACGCCATAAAATCTATGCCCCTACCAAATTTCAAAAGGATTGGTTAATTTTTGTTCGACTTATGGCGTTAAAAGTATCCTAGACAAATTAAATGAAAAAGGGCGGAGCCACGCCAATTTTTAAATTTTCTTTTATTTTTGTATTTTGTTGCACCATATCATTACTGGAGTTGAATCTTGACATAATTAACTTATATACTGTAAAGATATTAAATTTTTTGTTAAAATTTTACTTTAAACAAATTTTTTTTTAAAAGTGGGCGTGGTCCTTCTCCGATTTTGCTAATTTTTATTAAGCGTACATATAGTAATAAGAGTAACGTTCCTGCCAAATTTCATCATGATATCTTCAACGACTGCCAAATTACAGGTTGCAAAAGTTTTAAATTACCTTCTTTTAAAAGTGGGCGGTGCCACGCCCATTGTCCAAAATTTTACTAATTTTCTATTTTGCGTGATAAGTTCAACTCATCTACCAAGTTTCGTCGCTTTATCGGTCTTTTGTAATGAATTATCGCACTTTTTCGGTTTTTCGAAATTTTCGATATCGAAAAAGTGGGCGTGGTTATAGTCCGATATCGTTCATTTTAAATAGCGATCTGAGTTGAGTGCTCAGGAACTTACATACCAAATTTCATCAAGATACCTCAAAATTTACTCAAGTTATCGTGTTAACGGACGGACGGACGGACGGACATGGCTCAATCAAATTTTTTTTCGATCCTGATTATTTTGATATATGGAAGTCTATATCTATCTCGATTCCTTTATATATGTACAACCAACCGTTATCCAATCAAACTTAATATACTCTGTGAGCTCTGCTCAACTGAGTATAAAAAAAAAAACACGTTATACTACAACTCTAAATACATAAAGCAAACAAGTCATCAGCCTGGAAGCCCTCTTTACCAAAAATTTACAACGACGAAAATGTTACGATCTTGTTGTTTGAAATTATCTCCTACACAGTAAAAATAATCTTTGTTTTTCTGCAGCTTGGCACTGTAAACATATTTCCAGACTTAGAAAAGTACTCCTTGCCCTCGGATTGCCGGCAACTAAAACCAAAAGAAAAACTCTTAAGGAAATATTCGGAATGTATCTATGTTTCACCTTTTTGAATTTTGTTCGCATAACGGTACCCCGTAACGGCATAAATTAATCGAGATAGATATAAATATTCTATATAACAAAATGATCTGGGCGAAAAAAGAAATTCATTTAGCCATGTCCGTCCGTCCGTCTGTCCGCAAACACGATAACTTGAGTAAATTTTGAAGTATCTTGATGAAATTTGGTATGTAAGTTTCTGGGCACTGATATCAGATCTCTATTTGAAATGAACGAAATCGGACTATAACCACGCACACTTTTTCGATATCGAAAATTTCGAAAAACCGGAAAAGTGCGATAATTCATTACCAAAGACGTATAAAGTGATGAAACTTGGTAGGTGGGTTGAACTTATTACGCAGACTAGAAAAGTAGTTAAATTTTGGACAATGGGCGTGGCACCGCCCACTTTTAAAAGAAGATAATTTAAAAGTTTTGCAAGCTCTAATTTGGAAGCTGAGTATATAATGTTCGGTTACACCCGAACTTAGCCTTCCTTACTTGTTTCTTCCAAAGTTTGTCTCTCAGAACAAACTTTTCTGTAAATTTATCCACTATAAAAAAATAAATAAATGTAAGGAGCGATAGTCTCCGAACTTAGAAATACCCAATTTAGTGATAAGTAAAACTTTAAGCAACTTTTTAAAAAATGTGGGCGTAGTCGTTAACGAATTTTCCTCAGATCTAAATATAATATTGTAACGAATTTAGTAATCCCTTATTATTCTGCACCGTCTGTTATAGTTCGAATCGTTCAACGGTCGAATATATAACTTAGATATTCAGTATAGCAAAATGTTCTTTGTTGACATCCCTATTTTGGTAGTAGTACTTCACAATCAAATTACTCGCGTACTTCACTTATAGTGTGTTGAAAACAAACTGACTAATTGTTCCTCAGCTTGTACTGCTTTTTTCTCTCAGTTGCCTCTTTTCCCTAGGGCCCAGACCTTTCGTAGACACTTGCTTATTTATGTATTCCTCGTTTCGGTATCACATAAATGGTTTTTTTTTAGCTATAGACATACATGCAAAATGCATGAGTAATGTCATGTTCGCTCTTAGCTAATTACATATATGTGCGACTGTTCTTTCTTCCTCGCTCTTAGCTGCTGATTACTACATGTATATGAAATATTCTCTTCACTCTTAGCTTTGCTGTTTACATGAATGTGTGGCTGCTTGTTATACTCAGTTGAGCAGAGCTCACAGAGTATATTAAGTTTGATTTGATAACGGTTGGTTGTGCATGTATAAAGGAATCGAGATAGATATAGACTTCCATATATCAAAATCGTCAGGATCGAAAAAAAATTTGATTGAGCCATGTCCGTCCGCCCGTCCGTTAACACGATAACTTGAGTAAATTTTGAGCTATCTTGATGAAATTTAGTACTTAGATTCCTGAGCACTCATCTCAGATCGCTATTTAAAATAAACGATATCGGACTATAAGCACGCCCACTTTTTCGATATCGAAAATTTCGAAAAACCGAAAAAGTGCAATAGTTCATTACCAAAGACAGATAAAGCGATGGAACTTGGTAGGTGAGTTGAACTTATGGCGCAGAATAGAAACTTAGTAAAATTTTTGGACAGTGGGCGTGGCACCGCCCACTTTTAAAAGAAGGTAATTTAAAAATTTCCAAGCTGTAATTTGGCATTCGTTGAAGATATCATGATGAAATTTGGCAGGAACCCTACTCCTATTACTATATGTACGCTTAATTAAAATTAGCAAAATCGGAGAAGGACCACGCCCACTTTAAAAAAAAAATATTGTTTAAGTAAAATTTTAACAAAAAATTTAATATCTTTACAGTATATAAGTAAATTATGTCAACATTCAACTCCAGTAATGATATGGTGCAACAAAATACAAAAATAAAGAAAATTTTAAAATGGGCGCGGCTCCGCCCTTTTTCATTTAATTCGTCTAGAATACTTTTAATGCCATAAGTCGAACAAAAATTTACCAATCCTTTTGAAATTTGGCAGGGGCATAGATTTTATGACGCTAACTGTTTTCTGTGAAATTTCGGCGAAATCGGTTGAAGCCACGCCCAGTTTTTATACACAGTCGTCCGTCTGTCCTTCCGCATGGCCGTTAACACGATAACTTGAGCAAAAATCGACATATCTTTACTGAACTTAGTTCACGTACTTATCTGAACTCACTTTATCTTGGTATAAAAAATGAATGACATCCGACTATGACCACGCCCACTTTTTCGATATCGAAAATTACGAAAAATGAAAAAAATGCCATAATTCTATACCAAATACGAAAAAAGGGATGAAACATGGTAATTGGATTGGTTTATTGACGCGAAATATAACTTTAGAAAAAACTTTGTAAAATGGTTGTGACACCTACCATATTAAGTAGAAGAAAATGAAAAAGTTCTGTAGGGCGAAATAAAAAACCCTCGAAATCTTGGCAGGTATTACATATATAAATAAATTAGCGGTATCCAACAGATGATGTTCTGGGTCACCCTGGTCCACATTTTGGTCGATATCTGGAAAAGCGTTTTCATATATGCAACTACCACCACTCCCTTTTAAAACACTCATTAATACCTTTAATTTGATACCCGTCTCGTACAAACACATTCTAGAGTCACCCCTGGTCCACCTTTATGGCGATATTTCGAAACGGCGCCCACCTATAGAACTAAGGCCCACTCCCTTTTAGAATACTCATTAACACCTTTCGTTTGATACCTATATTGTACAAACGCATTCTAGAGTCACCCCTGGTCCACCTTTATGGCGATATCTCGAAAAGGCCACCACCTATACAACTACCATCACTCCCTTTTAAAACCCTCATTAATACCTTTAATTTGATACCCATATCGTACAAACAAATTCTAGGGTCACCCCTGGTCCACCTTTATGGCGATATCTCGAAACGGCGTCCACCTATGGAACTAAGGATCACTCCCTTTTAAAATACTCATTAACACCTTTCTTTTGATACCCATATTGTACGAACAATTTCTAGGGTCACCCCTGGTCCACCTTTATGGAGATATCTCGAAACGGCGTCCACCTATGGAACTAAGGATTACTCCCTTTTAAAATACTCATTAACACCTTTCATGTGATACCCATATCGTACAAACAAATTCTAGAGTCAACCCTGATCCACCTTTATGGCGATATCCCCAAATGGCGTCCACCTATAGAACTATGGTCCACTCCCTCATAAAATACTCCTTAATGCCTTTCATTTGATACACATTTTCCTACATGGTTATTTTCCCTTATGTTGTCACCATAGCTCTCAACTGAGTATGTAATGTTCGGTTACACCCGAACTTAACCTTTTGGGTGCTAAATTTTTCTACCCGTTCAAAAGTTCTCCGCGAAAAACAATTTGAAACCGAGGTCGCCTGCAATAACCCGTCCAAAAATGTGGAAAAGAAAAGACGCGTTTTCTCCTGTTATCAATAGTCCAAAGGCGAAAAAGTATTCGAATTATTGGAAGCGAGGCAAAAACGCGTCTATTAATACCTCCCCCGGCGGTTTTGGTCGCGTTTTAGCAAACGCCCCCGGTAATAAAGTATCACAATTTGCTAATTAAAATTGTCCAAAACATATGGATTTTAAAGAGAGATGTAATTAAAAACTCGTTTGGAAGTGAATAAGGATATTTCTTTGTAATTTTATAATAAAAATTTTACGCAGTTTTCGTTAACAGCTACTACACTTTTCTTGGACCTAAGAAGTACAACAGTGCCAAATAGCATCCACAAAAAAAAAACGAACTAGAACAAGCATTTTATCAGGTGGGCGTGGCTGTGTATGCGCGTGCTGCTACATATCCTACTTGTAGACCTTGACCTTGACGATGACATTTTTCAAATTACGCCCAGACATTTCGTCTACTTAAAACACAATGCTGGGCGAAATTGACGCTGCTTATTCAGAGTGGCCATTATTTAGAAATAAAGATGAAACAAGTAAGGAAGGTTAAGTTCGGGTGTAACCGAACATTACATACTCAGTTGAGAGCTATGGTGACAACATAAGGGAAAATAACCATGTAGGAAAATGAACCGAGGGAAACCCTGGAATGTGTTTGTATGACATGTGTATCAAATGAAAGGAATTAAGGAGTATTTTATGAGGGAGTGGACCATAGTTCTATAGGTGGACGCCATTTAGGGATATCGCCATAAAGGTGGATCAGGGTTGACTCTAGAATTTGTTTGTACGATATGGGTATCAAATGAAAGGTGTTAATGAGTAATTTAAAAGGGAGTAATCCTTAGTTCCATAGGTGGACGCCGTTTTGAGATATCTCCATAAAGGTGGACCAGGGGTGACCCTAGAATTTGTTGTACAATATGGGTATCAAACGAAAGGTGTTAATGAGTATTTTAAAAGGGAGTGGGCCTTAGTTTGGGTATCAAATGAAAGGTGTTAATGAGTATTTTAAAAGGGCGTGGGACTTAATTCTATAGGTGGACGCCTTTTCGCGATATCGCCATAAAGGTGGATCAGGGGTGACTCTAGAATATGTTTGTACGATATGGGTATCAAATTCAAGGTATTAATGAGAGTTTTAAAAGGAAGTGGTGGTAGTTGTATATGTGAAGGCGTTTTCCAGATATCGACCAAAATTTGGACCAGGGTGACCCCGAACATCATCTGTTGGATACTGCTAATTTATTTATATATGTATTACCTGCCAAGATTTCAAGGATTCTTTATTTCGCCCTGCAGAACTTTTTCATTTTCTTCTACTTAATATGGTAGGTGTCACAACCATTTTACAAAGTTTTTTCTAAAGTTATATTTCGCGTCAATAAACCAATCCAATTACCATGTTTCATCCCTCTTTTCGTATTTGGTATAGAATTATGGAATTTTTTTCATTTTTCGTAATTTTCGATATCGAAAAAGTGGGCGTGGTTACGGTGGGATTTCGTTAATTTTAAATAGCGATCTGAGATGAGTGTCCAGGAAGCTACATACCAAATTTCATCAAGATACCTCAAAATTTACTCAAGTTATCGTGTTAACGGCCATGCGGAAGAACAGACGGACGACTGTGTATAAAAACTGGGCGTGGCTTCAACCGATTCCGCCCTTTTTCTCAGAAATAAGTTACCGTCCCAGAATCTAAGCCCCTACCAAATTTCACAAGGATTGGTAAATGGTTGTTCGACTTATGGCATTGAAAGTATCCTAGACAAATTAAATTAAAAAGGGCGGAGCCACGCCCATTTTGAAATTTTCTTTTATTTTTGTTGCACCATATCATTACTGGAGTTGAATGTTGACATAATTTACTTATATACTGTAAAGATATTAAATTTTTTGTTAAAATTTTACTTTAAAAAAATTTTTTGTTTAAAAGTGGGCGTGGTCCTTCTCCGATTTTGCTAATTTTTATTAAGCGTACATATAGTAATAGGAGTAACGTTTCTGCCAAATTTCATCATGATATCTTCAATGACTGCCAAATTACAGCTTTCAAAAGTTTTAAATTACCGTCTTTGAAAAGTGGGCGGTGCCACGCCCATTGCCCAAAATTTTACTAGTTTTCTATTCTGTGTCATAAGGTCAACCCATCTACCAAGTTTCATCGTTTTATCCCTCTTTGGTAATGAACTATCGCAATTTTTCGAAATTTTCGATATCGAAAAAGTGGGCGTGGTTATGGTCCGATTTCGTCAATTTTAAATACCGATCTGAGATGAGTGCTCAGGAACCTACATACCAAATTTCATCAATTTACCTCAAAATTTACTCAAGTTATCGTGTTAACGGACGGACGGACATGGCTCAATCAAATTTTTTTTCGATCCTGAATATTTTTATATATGGAAGTCTATATCTATCTCGATTCCTTTATACCTGTACAACCAACCGTTATCCAATCAAACTTAATATACTCTGTGAGCTCTGCTCAACTGAGTATAAAAAATTAAAACTTTTTTAATTCTTTGCTTTAGCACTTGACTGCTAAAACACGCCCAAAATGTTACAGCTCCGACACATAAGCAGTTTTTCATATAGATGAGTTTAACACATGCTTATGCATTATGAGTAGATTGCATGTATTTTTATGGAGAATGGTAGAATGAGCGACATTAGCGCCATCTGAAATTGAAAAGTCGCCAACTCCCCAATTTTGTTCCAAGCAAATCATGGCGGCCACCGTGGTATGATGGTAGCGTGCTCCGCCTACCACACCGTATGCCCTGGGTTCAAACCCCGGGCAAAGCAAGATCAAAATTTTAGAAATAAGATTTTTCAATTAGAAGAACATTTTTCTAAGCGGGGTCGCCCCTCGGCAGTGTTTGGCAAGCGCTCCGGGTGTATTTCTGCCATGAAAAGCTCTCAGTGAAAACTCATCTGCCTTGCAGATGCCGTTCGGAGTCGGCATAAAACATGTACGTCCCGTCCGGCCAATTTGTAGATCTCTTCGGAGGTTATCGCGCCTTACATTAGTTTTATTTTTTTTAAATCACAAGAAGAAGAATTTGACATTTCCTTTGGCTAAGGGTGTTGGCACACTTTGCAAGTGAAATTATTTTTCCCACTGGTTGGTAAATTTTGTAACATTTTTCACAATTAAAAACTGCAATATAACAATCGAATACGACACAAAATATGTTAGCAAGTATTTTTGTTGTATAGGGAGAATGTTTACAACAGTGCTTCGCGAAATGTTGTATGTGAATGGGCAAGGCGTAATAAACTTCAATTGCCAAGTCTGAAGTTCCTTCATATTTACAAACGCAACAGTTGATTGTGGCGATGTTATTGGAATGCATAAGCTTGTGTTAAAAGCATCTATAAGAAAAATGTCATTGTGCCACCGCCTTTAAGATCTGTGTTAATCCGGAGGGCGAGTATTAATGTTATAACCATTTAATTTTAAAAATACAGTTTAAATGTATACGGTGCACGTTACGTACGTTTCCATAAGTTTGCATGAGCTTAAATTTTTTACAGCGGTTACCCGGTTAGTTGAAAACATTGATTGAAAAAACGAAGAATTTGCAAATGTTTGTGCTAATTACCTTTTAGTTTTTAATAATATTAATCAATAGTTGGCGATTTATTAATAATGATACCGAAACACGTCTTTCGATATCCCTCCCAATTTTTTTTGAACGTGTTTTGATAGTAAAATTAAGTATTATTTGGAAAAAAAAAACAAAAAATTTTTTTTGGATATTATGTTTTTTTTTTTTTATACTTAATAAATTGAACATCAGCAACCCGGCGACGACGACAGAAATTAATCTATCGTCGCAAAATGACGTCGCGTAAATTTCGCTCTTCTCTTTGATTGTGTTCACCTTTATGTAATTACGGGGATTCTATTTTTGACATGGCGAAATTCGTCGCGTTTATTTCGCGGCGTCAGGGCATTGTGTTTCAAGCATAAAGACGAAAGAGAATAATAATAAGTGCGAAGTGGCGCCAATAATTATTTCACTAACTGAGGACCACTGTTATAGTATAGCTTAGGCCAATCCCGCAAGGGTAATGCATTTTTGGTTACGAATGGTGTTTGAAAACATTTAGTTTAATGGTGCGTGGCCCCCAACTGATTTTGTTAACTAAGCAAGGTATATATATAATAGCAAAAACAACCTCCATGCCAAATCCTCAATGGCTTTTGATTTACGGGTTGAAAAATTTTAAATTTTCTTCCTCCATTTTCTAAAATTTTACCAACTTCCTATTTTTCGTTATGAAATCGACATTTTTTATGAATTAATCCGTCGTTGGTAATGAATTGAAGCATTTTTTAAATTTTTCGAAATTTCTGTAATCCAGTTCTCTTTATTTCACAGGGGGTATATATGGGGTATTCCATCCCATTTCGACCAACTTTGAACACGACCCCTTTAGAATTGGCTGAAAGTTTTTCTTCTTTTTCTAGCTTACGAAAGACGTTTTTCAGAATTTTTTCAAATTTTTTCATCCAACTCAAAAAAAGTTATGAATTTTAAAAAAAACACCGTTTTTGTTTTCAAAATGCTATAACTTTTTCAAAAATTGACCGTTTGGGATCTTTTTTTTTAAATTTTTTTTAAATGTACTTTTCGCAAAAAATATAAAAAAATGTTTAAAGTTTTTTTTTTAATTTTTCAGTTTTTCGAGATTTTTCGAATTTCGCCATTTTTTTTTTCTCATAAAAAACTTCAATCAATTCTGCAATCATCCCCACTAATCCCGGAGCGGGCGGATTTTTTTTTATATTTTTTTTTTACTTAATTGAAAAAAAAATTTCAAAAATAAAATTTTGTTTATCAATTTTATTTATATAACGAAAAAATGTAAGAAAATGATTTTTAAGTATTCTTTTCTTTATATATTATGATAATCTACGATTAAAATAACCAGGATTAATGACTGACACAGTAAACATGTAAGTTTTCTAAAAATAATGTAACAAATTATGAATTTATTTTCTGGCGTTTAAATATTTTATAAATTCTTTGTTCTTCTGAATTTGAAAAGTTTTTAACATACAAACAACCATTTTTGTCAGAGATTATGCAATGTAATTGTTGAGTTCCTGTAATCGATTTTGTTTTCAAAAATCTTTCATTCATACATTCAAATCTTTTACTGCTGCATTATAATCATTTTCTGGGGAAAACTTGACTGTAATGTTTGGCAAGTTGTCCGGATCAGAAGTCCATTTAAAAAGTCCTTCAGGTGTCGTTATTTGATTATCAACCGCGAGTTGGAGACTTTCTCTTGCTGCATATCGTTTGGTAATGCCACCAATACCATCACACGGACCTTTGCCATGAGCAGTCGCAAAAAAGTGCCATTCGGCAGGAATGTCAAAATCATCTTCATGATAATGTAAATTTACAAAGTTTTTAAATTGTTGAGGAGCTCCATCAGAAAAATAATAAATCTTGTCACAACGTTCAGGAAAACTCTTCACATAATCAGTAATTATTTTAATAAAAACATGAACAGCAATGGCATCATGATTATTACAATCTGAAATAATTGCTAAGCTTTTGTGTTCAAGTTTGTCATTTACTTTATAATAAATTACTACCGGAAAAATTGTTGACTGGTTATTGTTCCAGTGAAAACCAGATGCCGCATTTTGCACTACGAATGCGTAATTTTCTGCAAAATCACAAATAATAATAAATTCATTTGGTTTTAATGTTTCTTTCAACGTTTTTAAAAATTTATCTTGTTCTTTGGCGATGAATGAGTGAGGTAGAAGAGTTTTTAATTCACCACAAAAATCGTCAACAAATTCCTCTTTAGGCTTAATAATAGTTTCTAAACTGCTTATCGGCTTTGATATCCAATACTTATAGGTAATATTCTCAATTTCGTGGTTCTCAAAACATGTCAGTAAAATATTAATCAATTCATCTACCCCTGGACAGTTATTACATCTACCCAAATAACATTGAAACGATGGAGTTTCACATATAATCATGCTCAAGCAATCGCTATAGTGTTGAACGGGCTTTTCTGCATTTCTCGTTAAAGAATTAATATTTGCACCTGAAATGATTAAGTTAAATGAAAATTTACGCATTTATAATTATTAATAAATTTGATATTTACCAAGCATCATCAATTTAACGTTTTGATGGGTCGTACATACACAGATGGTGTGTGTTCCACTTGCCCCTGCTAACACACAATGTTTAGGTCGCAAAGAATCAAATTTCGAAAATCCAATTTTCTCTGCAGCGTTTACTTCCCGAAAACTTTGGTATAATTATTTTAAGTTAGACAGGACAAGTCTTTTTTGGACGTGCACTCGATTACCATCGTTACTTCGAACTGAAACAAAGTATTTCATACCTGGCATCAGAGCACTGTACTCATCATCGTTATAAAAATTTTGAACTTTCAATTTTACTTCATCTTCAATTTTCCTCCCTAAAAAAAGATGTAATTGAATTTTCAATTGTATTTCAAATATTAATTTTACGTTATATATACCTAATTTCGATTCAGGTGTTGAAAGTATACCTTTTTCTTCAACCAACATTTTCGCTAGCCTTGTCATATGTTTTGATGAATTCATAGTTTCACAATTACGCCTTTCAGTCCATTTTTCTGATAATAATGTTAATATTTGAATTTTCAAAGACTTTTCCGTTTCTTTATCGTTGAATTTGTCACACAGCATTTTAATCAAAGCACGAAAATGTTCACCATCATCATCGATCGATTCTTCATCAGTAGAAGAGAGTAAATCCTTTTTCAAGTTCTCAGATATTTTATTTATTTTGTTGTACAAAAATTGATTGTCTTTTGACCTTCTTGATGGAATTGGTGATTGATTCAACAGTTGTAAAGCACGGTCTATTACAGGTAATTGAGGTGCAGCGCTAACTTGGGATGCCGAGGTTGATTGTAAATCATCTGTGTTACTGTCACTATCAATCTGATAATTGTTTTTATAACTGTTACTTGCGGGTTGCTTAACTATTTTCGAAACTTCTTTACGACATGAACTGCATAATAAATAATAATCACCTAATCCTAATACTACTTTCATAGCGTCAGTCGCTGGACGCAAACCAATTTTTTTATAATGAGACTCCAACTCAAAAGGATTGCAACATCGATCGAATTGTTTATTTGATGCCATGATATTTCGATGAAATTATTTTAATAAACGTAGATAAGTATTGAATACGAATGTATGTGTATACCGGCCTAATGCAGTTGCTGGACAGCGAAAGCGAGTCATTTTAATCGTAGATTACCATAATATATAAAGAAAAGAATACTTAAAAATCATTTTCTTACATTTTTTTGTTCTGTAAATAAAATTGATAAAAAAATTTTTTTATTTTTGAAAATTGTTTTTCAATTAAATAAAAAAAAAAAAATATAAAAAAATCTGCCCACTCCGGGATTAGTGGGGATGATTGCAGGATTGATTGAAGTTCTTTATGAAAAAAAAAAAAAAATGGCGAAATTCGAAAAATCTGGAAAACTGAAAAATTAAAAAAAAAACTTAAAAAATTTTTTTGTATTATTTCCGAAAAGTACATTTAAAAACAAATTTAAAAAAAAAATATCCCAAACGGTCAATTTTTGAAAAAGTTATAGCATTTTGAAAACAAAAACGGTGTTTTTTTTTAAATTCATAACTTTTTTTGAGTTGGATGAAAAAATTTGAAAAAAATTCTGAATAACGTCTTTCGTAAGCTAGAAAAAGAAGAAAAACTTTCAGCCAATTCTAAAGCGGTCGGGTTCAAAATTGGTCGAAATGGGATGGAATACCACATATGTATAATAGTTAGGCTAACCTCCATGCCAAACATCAACACGATATCTTTAATGGCTCTTGATTTACGGCTTGCAAAACTTTACAATTTTCTTCTTATAAATGTAGGCGGTACCACGCCCATTTTCCAAGATTTCGATAAATTTCTATTTTTCGTTATAAATCAACCAACATATCTGCTATCATCCGGTGGCAAAATCCTGAGCCAGATAAATAATTTTACATGTACATAAATGCAACAACAACGATTTGAGCCAGATAAATCCATATAGAATCTGGTTCAATTTGTGAGACAGATAATTTGTTAATTACTTCTTTTTAGTTTGGCAACGCTGCCTTTAATAAACCTACTTTTTCATAAATAGATGTCGCTGCTTAGCCTTTCGCCGTATGAGTTAAACGAAAAACAGCGGCGACATCTATCACATTTCACCTGTGCGAAAATTTCACGACATCTGCTTCCCAAGTCTCTCAATGATCCAGAGCATTCCCGTGAGAATTGAGCGTGAGCCGGAGCTGTAAAACTCACTGGAAGACGGCAATAAAGTTTAGTCCCTTTATCGGTCTTTGGCAATGAAATGTCGCATTTATCGAAATTCCGATATCAATTTTTTTCATTGGGCGTTGTTTAAACCGGTTGCGATTCTTTTCACAACGAACATGTTGTTACGGTCTGCTGTTATGGCTACGGTTACGGTTGACTTGGGAGCGTGTTCGTGCGAACACACCTAATGACTGGTGATGGGGCGAAAGTTGCGATACAAAAGTATCGAAACAAAGAGAAAAATTCAGCGATCACTAGCGAAAAAAACCATGAGTTTCCGGCCGCAACTAAAACGAAGAAGACGTGGAAAAAATTTAGAAAAAGGGGAAAAAGCAAGAGTTGGCTTTTCTTTTGCGCAGTTAATCGGAAAATTTTATAAACCAAAGAGGCAAAGGCGTCAAGCACAGCTCCTCCTTCATTAACACTATTGCTTACATCAACTGCACATCCCCGACTATATTCAACTCATCGCAAAACACCCTCGCCGTGCTGTGCACATATTCAAGAGAGTATTGTGAAGAACCACAAGACCGCAACGAGGAATTGCAGGCCGATTCCTTCACCCAACTACCAAACGAACAAACGGGAAAATGCCCAGAAACTAGGAAAGAGTCGATAGCGCAAAGTACCGACCAGTTCATTCCAACAAACCTCGTTTTTACTCGTCTATTGTGGGTGGTAATAAACCTTACAACGGTTGTGTTGTGTTGACACAAGCTCAACGTAAAGAATATCCAGTTGAAGTAGTAGGTCGGCGTTTCACAGTCACACCTAGTGAGGAAAGTTCTAGTGATTCCGATTCGGATTCCGACGGCACTAAACAAATTGTTGATGAGAAACCCTTGGTATCCGAAGATAAATTCCTTTCTCTACGTTTACGACGTACACCACCACCTTCGGAAAAGCGTCCGACACCACCTCTGCCTCCAGGGCCAGCAGTACGCTGCAGCGTAATACAACAAACGCCAAAATTACCAAGTCATCCAGATCGTAAAGATCAGCACGAAGTTTTATCGCCACCAGGTTCACTCGATTACCTCGGACCAGAGCGCAACAACCACCAACAGTACCAACACAGCGCGCCCAAGACCGCGTGCCATAACCAACAACAGCGACAACTTCACCAGCAACAACAACATCACCAGTAACCATGCCGGCAGAGGTCCACTGTACGTACTCTGGCGGCCATGTAAGTACCAGCCATGTATGAACTTCAAAATAATTACCCTACAAAAAAATTTGGTCATAAAACTTACCCACGCCCATGCAAATGTGACTAGGAATATAACCTATGACTGTATAATAGCTAGTCAAATGACGTGGAATGACGAGAGCGTTTTTGCAGGGTAGTTAAAGAAACTTCTATGCAGTACCTAGAGAGTTTTATACAGCCCGGTTAAACCATTTAACAAGGGTCGATTTTTTTTCGTCAAATTGTATTATTGAATACTCGAATTGTTAGCTTTACAACAAAGGGCATACATTTTTTATATCATTTTAATAATATATTTTGTTGCTTTAAAATGATTGAAGTTAGCTCTATAAATTTTATTCATAATAAGCCGTCTTCATCACGTGAAACGTTTTAGCGATCCATTTTTGGAGCTCAACCATAAATTGTTAGAAAAAAAAAATTTGCGACTGCAGCCATTGGTCGATTATGCACGAATTGGCTAAAAGATTTAAACTTTTTTTCTTATATCATACAAATACAATATATATATATATATATATATATATATATATATATATACATGTATACATATGAATCAATATTGCTAGCAATATCGTTCGAACAACCAGAAGAAAATAATATACGTGCATATAATACGTAGTACTATCACAATTTGATCTTTATTGCTTTTATAACAAATTTTCTTAGCACATATTAAATATTATTCTCATCGTACTATGCGCATTATACCAAATTGATATTTAGTTACACTCAAAAGTAAGTTCTACTACGACCACATAATAATTTTGTAAGAGAGCCCCAAATATCGAAATTTGTATCCAAACTTTATAGTCTTAAAATATGTTTTGTGAATGTGAATGAAAAAGGAAAAAAAAAAATTCAACCAAATTCTTACTTTGTAGGTAGTATATTTACAATACATAAGTACATTTAATTACATATTTTTCTCACACATAGCGTTTATAACGATTATCAAAACAAAAAGGGGAGACATAAATAATTGTATAATTTAAAGTATTACGAGCAAATCCAAGAGAAAAGAAAAGAACCCCCAACAGAGCAAGCTTAGTCAGACTTAAGTATTCATATTAGATTTCGTTTCGATTTCGGCCCAATAAAGTGTGATCTGTTGGATCATTTTTTTATACTCAGTTGAGCAGAGCTCACAGAGTATATTAACTTTGATTGGATAACGGTTGGTTGTACAGGTATAAAGGAATAGAGATAGATATACTTCCATATATCAAAATCATCAGTATCGAAAAAAAATTCGATTGAGCCATGTCCGTCCGTCCGTCCGTCCGTCTGTCCGCTAACACGATAAATTGAGTAAATTTTGAGGTATCTTGATGAAATTTGGTATGTAGGTTCCTGGGCACTCATCTCAGATCGCTATTTAAAATGAACGATATCGGACAATAACCACGCCCACTTTTTCGATATCGAAAATTTTGAAAAATCGAAAAAGTGCGATAATTCATTACCAAATACGGATTAAGCGATGAAACTTGGTAGGTGAGTTGAACCTATGACGTAGAATAGAAAACTAGTAAAATTTTGGACAAAGGGCGTGGCACCGCCCACTTTTAAAAGAAGGTAATTTAGAAGTTTTGCAGGCTGTAATTTGGCAGTCGTTGAAGATATAATGATGAAATTAGGCAGGAACGTTACTCTTATTACTAAATGTCTGCTTAATAAAAATTAGCAAAATCGGAGAACGACCACGCCCACTTTTTAAAAAAAATTTTTTTTTAATTCAAATTTTAAAAGAAAAGTTAATATCTTTACAGTATATAAATAAATTATGTCAACATTCAACTCCAGTAATGATATGTTGCAACAAAATACAAAAATAAAAGAAAATTTCAAAATGGGTGTGGCACCGCCCTTTTTAGTTTAATTTGTCTAGGATACTTTTAATGCCATAAGTCGAACAAAAATTTACCAATCCTTGTGAAATTTGGTAGAGGCTTAGATTCTAGGACGATACCTGTTTTCTGTGAAAAAGGGCGAAATCGGTTGAAGCCACGCCCAGTTTTTATACACAGTCGGCCCTCTGTCCTTCCGCTCGGCCGTTAACACGATAACTTGAGCAAAAATCGATATATCTTTACTAAACTCAGTTCACGTACTTATCTGAATTCACTTTGTATTGGTGTAAAAAATGGCCGAAATCCGACTATGACCACGCCCACTTTTTCGATTTCGAAAATTACGAAAAATGAAAAAAATGCCATAATTATATACCAAATACGAAAAAAGGGATGACACATGGTACTTGTATTGGTCTATTGAGGCAAAATATAACTTTAGAAAAAAACTTGGTAAAATGGGTGTGACACCTACCATATTAAGTAGAAGAAAATGAAAAAGTTTTGCAGGGCGAAATCAAAAACCCTTGGAATCTTGGAAGGAATACTGTTCGTGGTATTACATATATAAATAAATTAGCGGTATCCGACAGATGATGTTCTGGATCACCCTGGGCCACATTTTGGTCGTCGATATCTCGAAAACGCCTTCACATATACACGGAAGGGCCACTCCCTTTTAAAACCCTCATTAATACCTTGAATTTGATACCCATATCGTACAAACATATTCTAGAGTCACCCCTGGTCCACGTTTATGGCGATATCTCGAAAAGGCGTCCACATATAGAACTAAGGCCCACTCCTTTTTAAAATACTCATTAACACCTTTCATTTGATACCCATATCGTACAAAAAAATTCTAGAGTCACCCCTGGCCCACCTTTATGGCGATATCTCGAAAAGGCATCCACCTATAGAACTAAGGCCCACGCCCTTTTAAAATACTCATTAACACCTTTCATTTGATACCCATATCGTATGGCGATATCTCGAAAAGGTGTCCTCCTATAGAACTAAGTCCCACGCCCTTTTAAATACTCATTAACACCTTTCATTTGATACCCATATTGTACAAACGCATTCTAGAGTCACCCCTGGTCCACGTTTATGGCGATATCCCGAAAAGGCGTCCACCCATAGAACTAAGGCCCACTCCATTTTAAAACACTTATTAACACCTTTCGTTTGATACTTATATTGTACAAACGCTTTCTAGAGTCAACCCTGGTCCACTTTTATAACGATATTCCGAAAAGGCGTCCACATATAGAACTAAGGCCCACTCCCTTTTAAAATACTCATTAACACCTTTCATTTGATACCCATATAGTACAAACAAATTCTAGAGTCACCCCTGGTCCACCTTTATGGCGATATCTCGAAAAGGCGTCCACATATAGAACTAAGGCCCACGCCCTCTTAAATTACTCATTAACACCTTTCATTTGATACTCACATCGTACAAACAAATTCTAGAGTCACCCCTGGTCCATGTTTATGGCGATATCTTGAAAAGGCGTCCATCTATAGAACTTAGTCCCACGCCCTTTTAAAATACTCATTAATACCTTTCATTTGATACCCATATCGTACAAAATAAATTCTAGAGTCACCCCTGGTCCACCTTTATGGCGATATCTCGAAAAGGCGTCCGCCTATAGAACTTAGGCCCACTCCCTTTTAAAATACTCATTAACGCCTTTCATTTGATACCCATATCGTACAAACAAATTCTAGAGGCAGGCCTGGTCCACCTTTATGGCGATATCCCTAAATGGCGTCCATCTATAGAACTATGGCCACTTCCTCTTAAAATGCTCTTTAATACCTTCCATTTGATACACATGTCATACAAACACCTTCCAGGGTTACCCTAGGTTCTTTTTACAACATGGTGATTTTCCCTTACTTTTTCTGCACAGCTCTCAGCTGAGTATGTAATGTTCGGTTACACCCGAACTTAGCCTTCCTTACTTGTTTTCTCTCACTTATGCACTACACACACTTACCTACATTTTCATAGTGTAATTAGCTATTCGTAGTGCAACAATGCTGTAGCCCTGGTTAAGAAACCTGCATTATCTTATTTTTTTTTTTGTTGCTTACATACGTTAATAGAAATGAATTATAAATAAATTAATATTTACAAGTAAGGAAGGTTAAGTTCGGGTGTAACCGAACATTACATACTCAGTTGAGAGCTATGGTGACAACATAAGGGAAAATAACCATGTAGGAAAATGAACCGAGGGAAACCCTGGAATGTGTTTGTATGACATGCGTATCAAATGAAAGGCATTAAAGAGTATTTTATGAGGGAGTGGGCCATAGTTCTATAGGTGGACGCCATTTAGGGATATAGCCATAAAGGTGGATCAGGGTTGACTCTAGAATGCGTTTGTACGATATGGGTATCAAATGAAAGGTGTTAATGAGTATTTTAAAAGGGAGTAATCCTTAGTTCCATAGGTGGACGCCGTTTCGAGATATCGCCATAAAGGTGGACCAGGGGTGACCCTAGAATTTGTTTGTACAATATGGGCATCAAACGAATGGTGTTAATGAGTATTTTAAAAGGGAGTGGGCCTTAGTTCTATAGGTGGATGCCGTTTCGAAATATCGCCATAAAAGTGGACCAGGGGTGACTCTAGAATGTGTTTGTACGATATGGGTATCAAATAAAAGGTATTAATGAGGGTTTTAAAAGGGAGTGGTGGTTGTTGTATAGGTGGTCGCATTTTCGAAATATCGCCATAAAGGTGGACCAGGGGTGACCCTAGAATTTGTTTGTACAATATGGGTATCAAAAGAAAGGTGTTAATGAGTATTTTAAAAGGGAGTAATCCTTAGTTCCATAGGTGGACGCCGTTTCGAGATGTCGCCATAAAGGTGGAGCAGGGGTGACCCTAGAATTTGTACAATATGGGTATCAAAAGAAAGGTGTTAATGAGTTTTTTAAAAGGGAGTAATCCTTAGTTCCATAGGTGGACGCCGTTTCGAGATATCGCAATAAAGGTGGGCCAGGGGTGACTCTATAATGTGTTTGTATGATATGGGTATCAAATGAAAGGTGTTAAAGAGTATTTTAAAAGGGAGTTGGCCTTAGTTCTATAGGAGGACGCCTTTTCGAGATATCGCCATAAAGGCGGACCAGGGGTGACTCTATAATGTGTTTGTATGATATGGGTATCAAATTAAAGGTATTAATGAGGGTTTTAAAAGGGAGTGTCCCTTAGTTGTAAATGTGAAGGCGTTTTCGAGGTATCGACCAAAATGTGGACCAAGGTGACCCAGAACTTTATCTGTCGGGTACCGCTAATTTATTGATATATGTCATACCACGAACGGTATTCCTGCCAAGATTCCAAAGGCTTTTGATTTCGTCCTGCAGAACTTTTTCATTTTCTTCTACTTAATATGGTAGGTGTCACACCCATTTTACAAAGTTTTTTCTAAAGTTATATTTTGCGTCAATAAACCAATCCAATTACCATGTTTCATCCCTTTTTTCGTATTTGGTATAGAATTATGGCATTTTTTTCACTTTTCGTAATTTTCGATATCAAAAAATGGGCGTGGTCATAGTCGGATTTCGGCCATTTTTTGTACCAAGATAAAGTGAGTTCAGATAAGTACGTGAACTAAATTTAGTGAAGATATATCGATTTTTGCTCAACTTATCGTGTTAACGGCCGAGTGGAAGGACAGACGGTCGACTGTGTATAAAAACTGGGCGTGGCTTCAACCGATTTCGCCCATTTTCACAGAAAACAGTTATCGTCATAGAATCTATGCCCCTACCAAATTTATTTATTTAGTTAGTCTATGAACAAGAATTGGTAAATTTTTGTTCGACTTATGGCATTAAAAGTATTCTAGAAAAATTAAATGAATAAAATAATTTAAAAAAATTGTTTAAGTTAAACGGTTTTATTGAAAACAATACTACGAAAAGCTAGAAAATAATTAGGTAGGTCCTAGGTACTAGTCATCACACTCCTCATCTATTGATAGTCATATATAAGACCAACTGAACCTTAATCAGGTTATGCTACGCCTCACATTTTTAGAAATTTTACGCGTCCAACGCTTTTATTTAATTGTCTGATCAACGCCCTAGACTGATGAGAAGTGTGATGACTAGTACATAGGACCTACCTAATTATTTTCTATCTTTAAGTATTAATATTACCTCATGTAAGTATTGTTTTCAATAAAACCGTTTAACTTAAAAATTTTTTTTTAATTATTTTATTTTCAAGTTTTTAGTCTTTATTTAATTGCCTATTATTTCTCATTCTATTTAGTTCATTTAGTGACTCATTATTACAAGGACTCTTTCCCGACAATTTGTTACAACCTAAGTCCTCAATACATAATCCTTCCAAAGACTTTACTCGACTGTGCGCCACGTATGCTTGTTCCTCCTCCAACTCCAAAATATTTTGATGTCACTTCTTCTGGACTGTATGCAATATTTGTTCCAAATATGAGCCAAATGGGCATCATAGGTCGCTTTCTATTCATGTATGTATTATGTGTTCCAAATATGGACCAAATCAAATCGGACCACAAATGCGATTTTTGTGAATACCTCGATCTTTGCGCCACCTAGCGGCAATTTTTTTCACGGGTCGCTTTCTATTCGTGCATGTATTATGTGTTCCAAATATCAGCCAAATCGGACCACAAATGCGAATTTTGTGAATATCTCGATCCATGCGCCACCTAGCGGCGATATTTTCACGGGTCGCTTTCTATTCTTGTATGTATTATGTGTTCCAAGCATGAGCCAAGTCGGACAACAAATACGATATTTGTGAATATCTCCATCCTTGCGCCACCTAGCGGCAATTTTTTTAATAGGTCGCTTTCCATTCTTGTATGTATTATGTGTTCCAAGCATGAGCCAAGTCGGACAACAAATACGATTTTTGTGAATATCTCGATCCTTGCGCCACCTAGCGGCGATTTTTTTCATAAGTCGCTTTTTATTCTTGCATGTATTATGTGTTCCAAATATGAGCCAAATCGGACCACAAATACGATTTTTGTGAATATCTCGATCCATGCGCCACCTAGCAGCGATTTTTTTCACGGGTCGCTTTCTATTCTTGCATGTATTATGTGTTCCAAATATCAGCCAAATCGGACCACAAATGCGAATTTTGTGAATATCTCGATCCATGCGCCACCTAGCGGCGATTCTTTTTTTCACAGGTCGATTTCTATTCTTGCATGTATTATGTGTTCCAAATATGAGCCAAATCGGACCAAAAATGCGAATTTTACGAATATCTCGATCCTTGCGCCACCTAGCGGCGATTTTTTTCTTATTATTGCATTGCCATCGGGTTCTGAACTATATTCCAAGTTTCAAGCTTGTAGCTTATCGGGAAGTTACTTAAATTTCAATTACAAGATTCGTTCACAACGGCTGTGCGGCCTGCCTGTCAACTCAAGCTAAATAAAACCGTTTAAAAAGGGCGGAGCCACACCCATTTTCTTTTATGTTTGTATTTTGTTGCACCATATAATTACTGTATATATATACTGTAAAGATATTCAATCTTTGTTAAAATACATATAGTAATGGAAGTAACGTTCCTGCTAAATTTCATCATGATATCTTTAACGACTGCCAAATTACAGTTTGCAAAACTTTTAAATTACCTTCTTTCAACGTGGGCGGTGCCACGCCCATTGTCCAAAATTTTACTAATTTTCTATTCTGCGTCATAAGGACAACCGAACTACTAAGTTTCATCGCTTTATCCGTATTTGGTAATGAATTATCGCATTTTTTCGGTTTTTCGAAATTTTCGATATCGAAAAAGTGGGCGTGGTTATAGTCCGATATCGTTAATTTTAAATAGCGATCTGAGATGAGTGCCCAGGAACCTACATACCAAATTTCATCAAGATACCTCAAAATTTACTCTAGTTATCGTGTTAACGGACAGACGGACGGACGCACGCACGGACGGACGGACGGACATGGCTCAATCCATTTTTTTTTCGATACTGATGATTTGGATATATGGAAGTCTATCTCGATTCCTTTATACCTGTACAACCATCCGTTATCCAATCAAAGTTAATATACTCTGTTCCAACCCCAGTCCCAGTCCCAAGCTGAACAAAAAAGTTGAAAATTAGGTGTTCATAAATAGATGTGATCAGATCTACTCAATATGCTCACAAAATTTCATGAAGTAGCTCAACCACAAATACTGTGACATGAGAACTTTATATATTAGATTATGAACTGTCCTGAATATGTTCTAGTGTACTTCGGCTCATAGTGTATTTATTATTTTTGTATAGAGAAGTCTATTATTAATTTGTTCATTAATGCAGAAAAATACACTTTTAAATAATTAGAAAAAAACACGTCTTCCAGACATTTTCAGTCAAGCTATCGACAGAATATTTTATTAAATGTCAAATTGCGCGTACAATTTCTGTCTTTCATTAACCCATCCGTAAAGGTCCTTGCTAAGGCGGGTTTACGAATACGCTTACACTGCCAATAACAGGTCGTAAAAATGTAATGGGCTGGTATTATCGTCCGAGCTCGTACTCAAGTTGAATCGGATTTACGGCTACCTACCACTTTTCTTCAACAGCTTATAAAATGTTAATTTTCGATATTTGGTTCTTAAATGGCAATTTTTAATCACTTTTAATGAAATTATTTGCTTGTTTCGCTTAAGGATTTTATACTTTTTGTCGTATATAATAACAATTTCACATAGAGACTAATGAATTAATTAGTCAAGTTTTCTACATTTACGCCCTTATTGAACTCAATCTTAAATACAAAATACAACTTCTTAATTATCTTGTTATTGCTTCATTGAATGCCTAATGGAGTGAAAAATCTAGTATTTTTTGATTTGTGTTTCGGATTTTGTTGACAATGTAACAAATGACAATCAAAAATAAATTAATTTCAATAATTTACGATAAATAGATTTCCTTATTTTATTTTAATTGTCGTTAAAGTTTAAGACCAAATTGGTGTTACCCATTATAACATTTTTTATAAAACTCGTAATATTTTGTTTTTGTGCTGCTGATAGATGTTCGTTAATGAGGCAAGTGGCCCTGTGTGAAAAGCAAAAATTATTTATGTCATTTAAAAAAATTTTGACTCCATTAAGTTTCTGTGTAAAATTGGTATTAACAAACAAATTCAGGTGGTAAAATAAAACACGCGCTATTTTATTGCCATGTGTCCAATTTTGTCGGCCGAACGATATCGAATGCAAAGTATCGATACGGTACTCATATCAAAGCACTAACACTAAATTGAATCTTACTTTTAATACCAGTTAATACCAGTTGTTATTGAACTTAAACATTTTTGGTATTAAAGTTGTGTTTTAATTCTAAAAAGTTTTAATTTAAGACCATGAAATATAAATTTTAATCAAAATGGTTTTGAAACAAAACGTTAATCAATGCTGATTGTCGAGTTTTAACATTTTTCGGTTTTAATATTATACTTTGTTGTTGTTGTTGTAGCGATAAGGTTGCTCCCCGAAGGCTTTGGGGACTGTTATCGATGTGACGGTCCTTTGCCGGGTACAGATCCGGTACCGTAGCACCATTAAGGTGCTAGCCCGACCATCTCGGGAACGATTTATGTGGCCACATTAAACCTTCAGGCCATTCCCTCCCTCCCCACCCCCAAGTTCCATGAGGAGCTTGGGGTCGCCAGAGCCTCGTCTGTTAGTGAAACAGGATTCGCCGCGGATAGGTGAGGTTGACAATTGGGTTTGGAGAAGCTATATATTGCGCTGGCAACCTGAAGGGTTGCGCTACACAGCCCCTTGAATCTGGTATTTTAGTCGCCTCTTACGAGAGGCATGCCTACCGCGGGTATATTCTGACCCCCTACCCCGCTGGGGGGAATATTATACTTTCTGGCATTGTTATATATAAATGCCAAATTGGTATTAAAAGTAAACTAAAATTTTTACTGTGTGTCTATGTAATGATCAATATTATCAGAAGCAACTTTGATTTTGATTTTAGTCGTCTTATTTTCCTGAATAAAATAACTGAAAAACGTACAGAGCTCTCTATTTGGCCGATTAGCTCTTACCTTGCATTTATGCCGCCACCTTTTCCCCAAAATTCGATACGATGCGATAGGAATACTCGATGCCAAAAAGTATCGAGTATAAAGTACCAGTATCGAATGTCAAAAGTATATCTATGGTCAAGTAGCGTATCGAAATTTGTGTCCTAGCCGTTACACAGCCGATCAAAATCGGTGGCAATGTAAGAACACGCTTACACATGGCATAATCTACAATAAATCTACAATGGTTAGTCTAGGCGTTAACATATTGTGACGAATACTAGCAACACTAAGGGGTACTATCATCTCTAAGCCGATACTAAGCAGTGACTCGTATGCACATCAACAAATCAATCATTATGTCTACCCATATGTACATACTAGCAGCGGAGAAGATACGCACAAACACATGCATATATCTTATCTGATATTCTCCCAAAAGTAGGCAATTATCTGTGGAAGTGTCACTCACATATACACGCGCATATGAGAAGCTATACACGTGCATCTGTAGTTGTAATTTTGTAGCAGTAACTAAGTATATTCTGGAAGCGCCTAGAAGTGTGCGAACGAGAAATCACAGAATATAAAAGGCAGCAATAGTAGAGGCACGAGAAACAGTTTGAATTAAGCACGCTATCTGTCGAGCAAGAAGCGTTATTTTGAAAGTAGTCTAATAAAGACCATTTTGCATTATCGAATATTGGAGTTATTTATTCAACATTTTAGTGATTCGAACGTTAGCAGAAGGTTGCAAATAAGCGGAATTGCAGTAAATTCGTTACAATTGCTGTCAGAAGAGGAATTGTTGAATAAATTCCAAAAGAAAACAAAGACATGGCAAAGTTAAGTGAATTGAAGATCCAGCAAGGAGTTGGAGAGCCGTGGATTGAATACAACCGGCATTAAACTCGAACTTCAGGCACGACTACGAGAGGCAATGGAATTAGAAGGAATTGACGTGGAAGAGTAAGTCTTTCATCTTGATTGCGATGAGACAACGAAATTGGAGGAGAAAAATTAAACATCGCAGACAATGACGAACACAGACCTGAACATGATATTGGCTGCAATATCGGCACAAATTTCAGAAATGTCATCACAAATATGTCAGCACAGCTCGAAGTACAAAACACAAATATAACATCGCAACTGGAATCGCAGGAAACACGCATAACATCCAAGATGGAAACTCAACTGGAAGAACAGAATACATATATGGCATCTCAACTGGAATCACAGGAGGCACGTATATCCGAAATGTCGGCACAAATTTCAGCGCAGATATCATATCATATCTCTACACAACTTGAAGAGCAGGAATTCCGTATATCATCTAAGCTGGAAGCGCGAATGGAAGAGAAACTAACCCAGTTTCATGAAGGTTTCAGTGGCCGACAGGAAAAAATTCGAGACCGAGGTAGATGCTTTGAAAGATCGGATTCAAGAGTTGCCATTAAGCGGTCCAATCACTTCAACGTCTACTCTGAAGGTAAAATCCCCAACGTTTGATGGTTCTGTTCCATTCCAGGTCTTTAAGTTACAACTTGAGAAGACCGCAACAGTGAACAACTGGAATGCTGAAGATAAAGTTACTGCATTGTTCGTGGCTTTAAAAGGACCAGCTGTTGAGATATTACAGACCATCCCAGAGTACAAACGTAACAGTTATGAAGCATTGATGGCTGCTGTAGAACGGTGATACGGAAGTGAACACAGGAAACAGATATATCAAATAGAGACCGTTGCCAAAAAGCTAATGAGACTTCGCAAGAGTTTGCTTCGGATGTTGAAAGGTTGGCTCATTTTGCAAATGCGGACGCACCCGTGAAATACACCGAGAGGGTAAAAATCGAGAGCTTCATTAATGGCATACGAGATGTGGAAACGAAACGAGCTACATATGCGAATCCAAATTTGCTGAAACGGTATCGCATGCACTGACTCAGAAAACAGCCTCGCTTTTGAGTAAGCCAGCGTACAAAGCTCATCGCGTGGAAGTGGAAAGGCCAGACTGGGTAGACAATTTTGGAAGCACTGTAGGGGTCACAACAGAAAAATGCTGGAGTTATGAAATGTTTCAAGTGCGGCAACCCAGGGCACATTGCAGCACAGGTTGTAATAGTTCCAACAATGTGGGTGGCCGTAAGCGCAGAGCTGAAGGAGATGAGCAAATCTCCAAGTCCACCCAATCGTTAAACTAAAGCGAGTCAGCCGCAAGGGGCGACAGCTGGCTCCCGCAATTGAATGCCCCATAATCTCTACCTCGCAAATTGGAAGAAGGTCAAGCAATCTTAATGTCGGAGGACGTGTGGATGGAAAGGAACGTTTGCTGACTTTAGATAAGGGTGCATCTCATTCCATCATTCGATCAGATTTAGTCAACAAGAAGATAAGACCATTGCTTGGGGCAAGATTGCGTACAGCAACGGGAGAGGACACCCAGGTAATTGGAGAAGTAGAATGTGAAGTAGCGATTGGGAACGCCACGGTACTACACAATTTTACAGTGGCAGAGATTGTTGATGAAATCATAATTGGAGTGGACTTCTTAATCGACCAAGGCATCAAGATCGATATGCAAAGCAAGACGATGCGATATAAGAACATGGATGTGCCACTTAATTTCGGCTACGAGAGAGGCTACATCAGTAAACGAGTGCTGGTGGAAGAGAGTCAGTAAATACCCCCAAAATCCGAAGCAGTCATCTGGGCAAAGGTTGATGGAGATTGTGGGACAAACAAATTGTGGGTTTGTTGAAGCAGCAAACAAATTAGCACCGAACATACTTGTAGGAAAAACCCTGGCTATCACAAAGCAAGATGGACGTATTCCGGTAAGAGTACTATATGAGTTCAAGTCACCACTGAAACTGACCAAAGGAGCTATTTTGGGAAGATGCCAAAGGGCTGAAGCAGTTATTAACTGTGAACAGCTCCAGGAACACGTTTCATCTAGTAATATTGATCTTTCAAATGACATCACGGCATGGACGGAGGGGCTAGTGGAAGATTATCAAAGTAAGGCAAAGCAACTGCTCCTAAAGTACGCAAACATAATTGGCCCGGATGGTTCCAAACCAGGCCGCACCAATGTTTTGAAATACCAAATTGACACTGGAGACGCGAGGCCGAAACATCAAGCTCCTCGTAGTGTTTCACTGGCGAAGCGGGAAGTTGTGAGTCAAATCTTACAAGAAATGAGCGACAGCGGCGTCATCGAACCATCAGCTAGTCCATGGAGCTCACCGGTGGTACTTGTGAAGAAGAAGGATGAGAAGATGAGGTTTTGCGTGGGCTACCGGAAGTTGAACGACGTCACGAAAACGGATAGCTACCCATTGCCAAGAATTGACGACATTCTGGACTCGCGCTCTGGTACGAAATGGTTTTCCACACTGGACTTGAAAAGTGGCTACTGGCAAGTGGAGGTCAAGCAGGAAGACAAAGAGAAAACAGCCTCCAGCGTCGGCAATTTACAGTAATGCCTTTTGGGCTTTGTAATGCACCAGCTACTTTTGAGATACTCATGGATCAGGTATTGAAAGGACTACATTGGAAAACATGCTCGGTGTACCTGGACGACATCATCGTATTGGGCAAGAACTTTTATGAACATCTTAAGAACTTGGAGGAAGTTTTCCAGAGAATAGCTGGCGCTGGTCTGAAACTAAGTCCCAAAAAGTGTTCGCTATTTCAAAAGGAAGTAAATTATTTGGGTCACAAGGTAACGACAGAAGGCATCTGTACAGCGAATGAAAAGATAGAGGCAGTAGAGGCAGTAAAGGATTGGCCAAGACCACAGAAATTGCATGAATTAAAAAGTTTCCTTGGGCTGTGCACATATTATCGCCGATTTGTACCAAACTTTTCCAGCGTAGCCCATAGCCTCCATGAGCTTACAAGAAAAAATAAAGCTTTTGAATGGAAGAAGGAGCAAGCAGTGGCTTTCCAAACATTGAAGGAGCGTTTGTGCGCTGCCCCAATGTTGGCATATCCGATTCCAGGAGCAGCATTTATAGGAGGCGTTTTATCACAACTGGTCGATGGACAGGAGAAGAAAGTTGCATATTACAGCCGTTCGATTGTAAAACTGGAGAGGAACTATTGCGTTACACGGAGAGAGCTGTTGGCATTGGTAGAGTGCATTAAACATTTTCACAAATACCTCTACGGCTAGCGATTCCACGTCAGGACATATCGCGCTGCGTTGAAATGGCTTCTTCAGTTCCGTAATCCGGAGGGACAATTGGAACGGTGGATAGAGCGACTACAAAGCTATGACTTTTCCATTGAGCATCGAAAAGGTAGTACCCAAGGAAATGCTGATGCAATGTCATGAAGACCATGTAGTTTGGAATGCAAGCACTGTTCAAAGGCAGAGGCTAAAGAAGACATTATAGATGTCCGGCTAATGACTATAACTTGTACGGATGAATGGGACAAGGAACAACTAAGGAAGTATCAGCTAGAAGACTAGAAGATACAGATCTGTCACATGTTATGCAAGGGCTCGAACGAAACGAAAGACCAGTTGAACAGTTTACAATTGATTGACGTCGAGTAAGGGCGAGTGAGGATGGTCAATTCAAGAAGAAACTGATAGTTGTTCCCAGAAGGAGGATTCCTGACGTGCTCAGCGAGCTGCATAATGGTACAAGTGGAGGTCACCTGGGAATCTCCAACACGCTCGACAAAATTAAGCAGAAATTCTATTAGGTTGGTTGCCGTCAGTCGGTCACTGAGTGGATTGCGAACTACGAGGTTTGCAGCAGAGCGAAAGAGCCCAAAACCCGAAGTCATGGCCAGATGAAGCGATATAACTCAGGTGCACCATTTGAAAGGATCGCCATGGATGTCGCAGGTCCATTTCCTACTAGCAACTGCGGAAACAAATATGGACTGGTGTTTATGGATTATTTCAGCAAATGGCCAGAGGTATACCCAATCCCAAATCAAGAAGCGGAAACAATAGCAGAAGTGCTTACAAACGATTGGATTGCAAGGTATGGTGTACCAATGGAGTTACATTCTGACCAAGGCAGGAATTTTGAATCAGCTGTGTTCCAAGAAATGTGTAAGAAGTTGGGCATTCGAAAAACACGGAATCCTCATTCCGATGGTATGGTGGAACGTTTCAATAGAACCTTGGAAGAGCACTTAAGGAAAGTAGTAGACAAGTACCATAAGGAGTGGGGTACACGCATATCATTATTCTTGATGGCTTACTGCTCGGCAGTGCATCAGACAACGGGCCAAACTCCTGCAAAAGTAATTTTTGGCACTGACCTTCGACTGCCAGCTGATTTGAAGTTTGGGATAGATGCCGATGCGGGGAGAAACGTCAAGAAATCCACTGGTGTTTTGGAAGAAGAGCTGAGAGAAATACACGATCTGATAAGGCAACGAACAAAGATTATGAGTGACAAGATGAAAGCCAGATACGATAAAGCAATTAATTCGGAATGTTTTCAGGAAGGAGATTTGGTGCTGTTATACAACCCACAACGGAAAAAAGGTTTGTCCCCGAAATTGCAGTGTAACTGGAAAGGCCCATACAAAGTTGTAATACGGATCAACGATGTAGTTTACCGCATACACACCATTGGTAAACCACGAACCCAGATGAAAGTGGTTCATCTGGAAAGGCTGGCGGCGTTTAGATCAGGAAATTTGTCTGATCGGGACGATCAGACTTAGGTGGAGGGCAGTGTGACGAATACTAGCAACACTTAGGGGTACTATCATCTCTAAGCCGATACTCAGCAGTGACTTGTATGCACATCAACAAATCAATCATTATGTGTACCCATATGTCCATAATAGCAGCGGAGAAGAGACGCACAAAAACACATGCATATATCTTATCTGAGATGCTCCCAAAAGTAGGCAATTATCTGTGGAAGTGTCGCTCACATATACACGCGCATATGAGAAGCTATACACGTGCATCTGTAGTTATAATTTTATAGCAGTAACTAAGTATATTCTGGAAGCGCCTAGAAGTGTGCGAACGAGAAATCACAGAGTATAAAAGGCAGCAATAGTAGAGGCACGAGAATCAGTTTGAATTAAGCACGCTATCTGTCGAGCAATAGAAGCGTTATTTTGAAAGTAGTCTAATAAAGACCATTTTGCATTATCAAATATTGGAGATATTTATTCAACAGTTTAGTGATTCGAACGTTAGCAGAAGGTTGCAAATAAGCGGAGTTGTAGTAAATTCGTTACAATATGTCCCATCCCTACGAACTAAATTATTAGCTATTACATTTTGACATTTCTCTTTTATTTCAAGTTGAGACTCTAAATATGGTTCCAAATCTAGGAAAGAAAACCGGCATCTCTGAAATTTGACCATAATTTCCGATTATCGACGAGAAAAATTGATATGGGAAATCTATGGTTATTAAATTATCGAAGTACGAAAATGTAGATTATCTCGTTATATACTAGGCCTAAATCCAGCCTTAAGCCCCCATTACTGATACTTAGCATAGACTGACTTGACTTGGCGTAAACTTGGCAACTTAGCCACGATTATACTCCACTTGGCGCATACAATCTGGCGTCATAATCAGCGTTGAAATTTATTTTTAAATAAATGTCAATTTGATTGAACCATGTCAAAATGAAATGGAAACAAACAAATGGCATCTCAAAATATAAACGTCACTTAGAACTTACATAGAAAATCTAAATTCAACAGACCTCAAGTCAAGTTAAGTGTTGCTAAGTATCTAAGTAATCACTAACATGCAATGTTCATTTAACAGAACTGTAAGTGACAGTTCTCAAGTCAAGTCTATGATAAGTATCAGTAATGGAGCCTTTAGTCTATGAGCTTTTTAATTACTTTGATATTAATAAATATTTAGTACTTTCCTTCGCTAGTTTATTACCATCGACCCCTTTTAATGAGTACAAGTATCTATAAGTATCTATAGTATAAAGCGATGTTGGAACAACACTTGACTATAGATCCGAAAACCCAAGCATCCAAGCATCTTCCTTATCTTTTTCTGGCTACGCCAATGGAATAGAAACACAAGTGAATACATACGTTTGTACCCATTTCGGTTTAAATTACCATAATCTGCCACTGCAACACTTTTAAAGTCAATCTTTCATAGAAACATTTTCATAAATTGTAAAAATTTTTCATAATCATCGCCATCACCATCGCTAATATCTGCGAACAGGCCTTAAAACAGTAATCAAAAACCCACCAAAAAATGTTGACCTTATCCGTATATCGACGTACATATCTCAGACATTCTGTTGATTAATAAGGCCGTATCTCAACGAAGTCGTATCTCTGCAGACCGATTAAAAAGGTTGTTGAAACTAGGAAAAATTTGGAAAATGGGAGTACCACTTTTAGAAGAAGAATGAAAGTTAAAATTTACAAGCGGTAAATCGCAAGCCATTGCAGATATCTTGTATAAATTTGGCACAAAGATTGTCCTTGTTATTATATATTTACGCACTTTTGTGGAAATTAACAAAGGTGTTGGCGAACATTCCCACTTTAAAGAAAAAATTTTTTCAAAGTCTAATGATACAAAAAATTCAGTATCTTTCCGGTATATGCAATGACATAATTTTCCCTAATTCGAAACAAATCTCAAGATCTTTGGAAGAATGTATGGATAGTGGTAAATATCTAAACTTGGAAAAATATTATGTCGTGAAGGTAGCAGGAAAAGGAGAAAAGGTTTAACAAAATGAGAACTAGAATTTTCGCAAACTTAATTCATTGTTTACGTTTCAAACAGCATCTAAATATAACTATACCACATAGGGCGGATAGAACTTTTTTCAGTGGTACTAATTATCTTTCGATGAGGTGAAAGACACTTTTTATGAACAATTAGAACGCACGTACGAGCGCTGCCCCCGTCGTGATATAAAAGTCGTGCTTGGCGACTTTAACGCCAGGGTGGGCAAAGAAGGTGTTTTTGGCCCTACAGTCGGAAAGTTCAGCCTACACAATGAAACTTCTCCTAACGGACTGAGGCTGATTGACTTTGCCGGTGCTCGAAACATGGTCATATCCAGCACGAGGTTCATGCATAAAAAGATACATCAAGCTACATGGCTGTCTCCTGATCGAAATACTCGCAATCAGATAGATCACGTTGTGATAGACGGACGGCATGCCTCCAGTGTTTTAGATGTGCGCATGATCCGAGGACCTAACATCGACTCGGACCATTATCTCGTTGCAGCCAAAATACGCACCCGCCTCAACGCGGCTAAAACCAAGGAACAAAAAACACAAGGAAAGCTAGACGTCGAAAAGCTTCAATCACAACAGACTGCCAATGATTTCGCAACTCGACTCTCACACCTGCTCTCTGAGAGCACAACTCATCCTAAAGGAATACAGGAGCAGTGGGAGCATATCTCCAAAGCACTTCGTACTGCCGCCGAGGAAAAAATTGGTTACCGGCGGCCACGAAAAAACAACTGGTATGATGAAGAATGCCGCGTTGCAACCGAAGGAAAAGACGCTGCCTACAGGGCTACGTTAAAAGCGAGCGCGACAAGAGGAGTGTGTGAACGCTATCGTGAGTTGAAAAGGGAAGCGAGACGCCTTTTCAGGAAGAAAAAAGCAGAAGCAGAAAGACGTGAGTGCGAGGAGCTTGAGCTGCTAGCCACCAGGAATAACGCCCGAAAATTCTACCAAAAAATACGGCGACAGACGGAAGGTTTTAAGACCGGGGCAAACTCCTGTAGGAATGAAAACAGCGACCTTGTAAATGATGTCCAGAGAGTGCTTAAATTATGGAGGGAATACTTCTCTGCTCTCCTAAATGGAGGCAGCAATTTACCGCGCAGAGATGAAGAACCCGATCCCGCAATCGATGATGATGGAATATATGTCCCCCCGCCCGATTATGACGAAGTTAGAATAGCAATAACCAGATTGAAAAACAACAAGGCTGTGGGCGCTGATGGATTGCCTGCGGAGCTATTCAAGTTCGGCGGCGAGGAGTTGGTAAGGCGCATGCAGCAGCTTCTTAGCAAAATATGGGCGGACGAAAGCATGCCCGACGGTTGGAATCTAAGTGTTCTTTGCCCAGTCCACAAGAAGGGGGATACCGCAAAATGCACCAACTATCGTGGAATCAGCCTTCTTAATATCGCATATAAGGTCCTTTCAAGTGTATTGTGCGAAAGATTGAAGCCCACCGTAAACCGCCTGATTGGACGTTATCAGTGCGGCTTCAGACCTGGTAAATCTACCATCGACCATATTTTCACAATGCGCCAAATCTTGGAAAAAACCCGTGAAAAGAGAATCGACACACATCACCTCTTCGTCGACTTTAAAGCCGCCTTCGACAGCACGAAAAGGAGCTGCCTATATGCCGCTATGTCTGAATTTGGTTTCCCCGCAAAACTTATACGGCTGTGCAAAATGACGTTGAGCAACACCATCAGCTCAGTCAGAATTGGGAAGGACCTCTCCGAGCCGTTCGAAACTAAACGAGGTTTCAGACAGGGTGACCCCCTATCGTGCGATTTCTTTAATTTGATGCTGGAGAAAATTATACTAGCTGCAGAACTTAACCGCACTGGAACAATATACTATAAAAGCGTGCAATTACTGGCATATGCTGATTACATTGATATCATCGGCCTAAACACCCGCGCTGTTAGTTCTGCTTACTACAAACTGGAAAAAGAAGCGGTAAAGATGGGTTTGATGGTGAATGAGGACAAAACGAAGTACCTACTGTCATCGAGCAAAGAGTCAGCGCATATGCGCCTTGGCAACCACGCTACTGTTGGCAGCCATAATTTCGAAATAGTAAAAGACTTCGTTTATTTGGGAACCAGCATCAACACTAGCAACAACATCAGCACTGAAATCCAGCGAAGAATCAGTCTTGCCAATAAATGATACTTTGGACTAGGTAGGCAATTGAAAAGTAAAGTCCTCTCTCGTCGAACGAAAATCATACTCTACAAGTCACTTATCGTACCCGTCCTGCTATATGGGGCAGAAGCATGGACCATGGCAACAGCAGATGAAGCGGCTTTGGGAGTGTTCGAGAGAAAAGTTCTTCGAAAGATTTATGGACCTCTACGCGTTGGCGATGGCGAGTACCGAAGAAGATTTAATGATGAGCTGTACGAGCTATACGCAGACATCAACATAGTCCAGCGAATTAAAACGCAGCGGCTGCGCTGGCTAGAGGCCATGTTATGCGAATGAAAGATGATGCTCCGGCCAAGAAAGTGTTTCTATCGGAACCCGCCTATGGAAGCAGAGGTTGAGGGCGGCCCCCACTCCGTTGGGAGGACCAGGTGGAAAACGATTTAAACTCCCTTGGTGTGACCAATTGGCGCCGGTTGGCGGAGTGAAGGAGCGACTGGCGCGCCTTGTTGGACGGCCATAACCGTTTAGACTGTTAAGCGCCAATTAAGTAAGTAAGTAAGTAATTATCTTTCTATGTTAGCACTCGTTTTCGAGATTTTCGGACCTAGATGACCTCAATGTTAGATTAGGTTGAGCTGGCCGGTAAATAAATATCTCACATGGACTGAGCGTGTCTATAGTGTTACCAGAATTCGTTTGGCGACCAAACGGAAGAACCCCAATCAGGTACCACAACTTATGTATGTTATAGAACAACTCCGTTCACTTGACAAATACTACTAAAAATTTTCTAGGACCTAGCTTAATTCCTACCTCGAGATCTGGCAACTCTGCCGCCTCTAATAAATGGAGCTTTGACCTGGCGAGCTCAGGACACGAACACAGAACGTGCTCAACCGTTTCTTCCTGCAGCTCGCACTTCCTACACCTGCTGTTACTGACGAAACCTAACCTCTAAGCATGTGAGACTAGAAGGCAGCGTCCAGTTCGTATGCCCATCGTGAGCCTTAACTCTTCTCTGTTCAGAGATATGAGCCACATTGTGAGTCTAATATCGTACGCATGGTTTAATTATTAAAGGGTACCTATGTAGCCCTAGACCACCCTGTGCTTTTCACATTCCAAACTCCCAAATCGCTCCAAAACTTAAAAACAGTACTGAAAGTTTCACTTTTCAGAAAAAACTGTTAATTGGGTACACTTTTTTAGTTTTGATAGTTTCTTTTGATACCATTCGTGGTAAATTGAATAGTTTTGCTGTAAGTTTTGGGTAAATTACAAATAACAAGTAAGGAAGGTTAAGTTCGCTTGTACCGGAACATTACATACTCCGTTGAGAGCTATGGTGACAACATAAGGGAAAATAACCATGTAGGAAAATGAACTGAGGGAAACCCCGGAATGTGTTTGTATGACATGTGTATCAAATGAAAGGCATTAAAGAGTATTTTATGAGGGAGTGGGCCATAGTTCTATAGGTGGACGATATTTAGGGATATCGCCATAAAGGTGGATCAGGGTTGACTCTAGAATTTGTTTGTACGATATGGGTATCAAATGAAAGGTATTAATGAGTATTTTAAAAGGGATTAATCCTTAGTTCCATAGGTGGACGCCGTTTCGAGATATCTCCATAAAGGTGGACCAGGGGTGACCCTAGAATTTGTTTGTACAATATGGGTATCAAATGAAAGGTGTTAATGAGTATTTTAAAAGGGAGTGGGCCTTAGTTCTATAGGTGGACGCCGTCTCGAAATATCGCCATAAAGGTGGACCAGGGGTGACTCTAGAATTTGTTTGTACGATATGGGTCTCAAATTTAAGGTATTAATGAGGGGTTAAAAAGTGAGTGGTGGTAGTTGTATAGGTGGTCGCCTTTTCGAGATATCGCCATTAAGGTGGACCAGGGGTGACTCTAGACTTTGTTTGTACGATGTGGGTATCAAATGAAAGGTGTTAATGAGTATTTTTAAAAGGGCGTGGGGATTCGTTCTATAGGTGGACGCCTTTTCGAGATATCGCCATAAAGGTGGACCAGGGGTGACTCTACAATGTGTTTGTACGATATTTGTATCAAATGAAAGGTGTTAATGAGTATTCTTAAAAGGGCGTGGGGCTTAGTTCTATAGGTGGACGCCTTTTCGAGATATCGCCATAAAGGTGGACCAGGGGTGACTCTAGAATGTGTTTGTACGATATTGGTATCAAATGAAAAGTGGTAATGAGTATTTTTAAAAGGGCGTGGGGCTTAGTTCTATAGGTGGACGCCTTTTTGAGATATCGCCATAAAGGTGGACCAGGGGTGACTCTAGAATACGTTTGTATAATATGGGTATCAAACGAAAGGTGTTAATGAGTATTTTAAAAGGGAGTGGGCCTTAGGTCTATAGGTGGACGCCTTTTCGAGGTATCGCAATAAAGGTGGACCAGAGGTGACTCTAGACTTTGTTTGTACGATGTGGGTATCAAATGAAAGGTGTTAATGAGTATTTTTAAAAGGGCGTGGGGCTTAGTTCTATAGGTGGACGCCTTTTCGAGATATCGCCATAAAGGTGGACCAGGGGTGACTCTAGAATGTGTTTGTACGATATTGGTATCAAATTAAAGGTATTAATGAGTATTTTTAAAAGGGCTTGGTGGTGGTTGTTTATGTGAAGGCGTTTTCCAGATATCGACCAAAATGTGGACCAGGGTGACCCAGACCATCATCTGTTGGATACCGCTAATTTATTTATATATGTAATACCTGCCAAGATTTCAAGGGTTCTTTATTTCGCCCTGCAGAACTTTTTCATTTTCTTCTACTTAATATGGTAGGGGTCCACCCATTTTACAAAGTTTTTTTCTAAAGTTATATTTTGCGTCAATAAACCAATCCAATTACCATGTTTCATCCCTCTTTTCGTATTTGGTATAGAATTATGGCATTTTTTTCATTTTTCGTAATTTTCGATATCGAAAAAGTGGCCGTGGTCATAGTCGGATTTCATTAATTTTTTATACCAAGATAAAGTGAGTTCAGATAAGTACGTGAACTAAGTTCAGTAAATATATGTCGATTTTTGCTCAAGTTATCATGTTATCGGCCATGCGGAAGGACAGACGGACGACTGTGTATAAAAACTGGGTGTGGCTTAAACCGATTTCGCCCTTTTTCACAGAAAAGAGTTAGCGTCATAATATCTATGCCCCTACCAAATTTCAAAAGGATTGGTATATTTTTGTTCGACTTATGGCATTAAAAGTATCCTAGACAAATTAAATGAAAAAGGGCGGAGCCGCGCCCATTTTGAAATTTTCTTTTATTTTTGTAATTTGTTGCACCATATCATTACTGGAGTTGAATGTTGACATAATTTACTTATATACTGTAAAGATATTAAATTTTTTGTTAAAATTTTACTTTAAAATTTTTTTTTTTTTAAATTGGGCGAGGTCCTTCTCCGATTTTGCTAATTTTTACTAAGCGTACATATAGTAATAAGAGTAACGTTCCTGCCAAATTTCATCATGATATCTTCAACGACTGCCAAATTACAGCTTGCAAAAGTTTTAAATTACCTTCTTTTAAAAGTGGGCGGTGCCACGCCCATTGTCCAAAATTTTACTAGTTTTCTATTTTGTGCCCTAAGGTCAACCCATCTACCAAGTTTCATCGTTTTAGCTTTCTTTGGTAATGAATTATCGCACTTTTTCGGTTTTTCGAAATTTTCGATATCGAAAAAGTGGACGTGGTTATGGTCCGATTTCGTTCATTTTAAATAGAGATCTGAGATAAGTGCTCAGGAACCTACATACCAAATTTCATCAATTTACCTCAAAAGTTACTCAAGTTATCGTGTTAACGGCCGGACGGACATGGCCAATTCAAATTTTTTTTCGATCCTGATTATTTTGATATATGGAAGTCTATATCTATCTCGATTCCTTTATACCTGTACAACCAACCGTTATCCAATCAAACTTAATATACTCTGTGAGCTCTGCTCAACTGAGTATAAAAACGCAATTTCGTAACAATGCTGATTAAATTGAACTTTGTATTTATTCTTTACTTTGGCTCACAACTGCTAAAACTTTTCCAAAAATATCGGGAGAGGTGTCAAAAGACGCACTTTGAACCTATGACCATGAATCCGCAATCGGAAATTGAAAATTTGCATGTGGTTGTTGTAATTTTGAAGATTTTTTTGTACCCACAAAATAAACTGTGGGTAAAAGTGTTTTGCGCGGATATGGTTTTGGTCTCCAAACCGGTGTTGGACCCACCTAGGGTAATTTTTTACTAGCGTGGCGGAAGGCCGCCAATGCAGAATGTTCTAAGCTAAAAAAATACGGAGGATCCCACCTCCGGTTTTGGGCTCTCGCCGGTGCCATTTTTCGGTTTTTTGGAAATATCTTTTCACTGAAATAAAAGTTTTAATTTTTTTAGAAGTTGTGAGCTAAAGTAAAGAATTACTAGGGTTAAGAATTTTACTCTTTGAATCCCCTTTGCGTCAATAGGAAAAATTTCAAATTTAGACATGGTAAGATGGATTTACTAAGTTTAGTGGGATATTTTTACAGTTCAGTTGCGGAAATGAGTGCCCCACAAATGATCATATATATCATTTCTAATCGCTGTTTTTATGTACGGGTCCCTTTTTCGCTCTTATTTGGAATCCAAATCTATAAATAAAGTTTTGGTTGTAAAGATGGAGATTCGGGCTATTAGCGAGCTTTGGGCAATTTTGGTCGTAGTGCTTTTGTTTAGCTATATTTTATTAAAATAATTTGTTAAAAATAGACGATTGTGAGCACACAAAGAAATTTCTTTGTATTATGGCACTATTGTGTATGTTTGCACTGCATTTCCGGCAGTTGCTCCCAAACATCAGATGGCAGCGCAAGTTGTAAGTTTTAATAGATTAATAGAACAGCTCTTTTCTGTTGATATTTGATAAGAGAATTTTAGATTGGTTGCGCAAGGTGCGCACGGGTCCGGCTCGTAAATTTTATTGTAATTTATCTGACTATATTAATTATTTATTTTTGTGTATAATAATCTAATCATTATTTTGACAGTTTTCTTTAAAATTATAAAAAACAAATGAACAAATGGAATCTCACGTATACGAGTACATATTTCAAAAGCAAATTTGAATTTTAGTTGGGTAATTTTCGACACAATATTAGCGGTGTTTTTTACATGTATATACATCTACATTTGCGGGTAAAAAAAAGTTTATCATCACTAAGATAATGTTTAGGAAACCCATCTAGCAGCAATTCGTAAATACTCGCGCCAGTGGTAAGTAATTCGCTACAAAACCGGCTGTGCTTATAAGCGGAGACACGCACCTCTGTTGGTCATAGTGTATAACCTGTAGCTGAATCGGTTGCGATGAATGGTGGACACACACACTTTTCGGTCATAGAGGTGGAAAATAGTGTAGAAATAAAATGGAATGACACATTTCAGTTGCAACTGCCTACAATGTGTTCTGAAATTTAGCAGTACTAATTTTTTGCGCAACAAAGAAAAAAAAATCATAAAACGTATGATTTTTCAATTGCACGTATATCGCTGAAGAAGCAACATCGTGTTTGTGTAAAATGTTCATGTAGTTATTACAATTTCGTTTAATGTAATATTGTTGTGTGAAGAAAAAATGTTTTGTAGAACTTAAAAGAATTATGTTGTAAATAAAGAAACTTTCGTTTATGATTAAAAAAATGTGTACGTATGTGACATATTAAAATCAAAATTACTTTAAAGCTATTATCATAGTCGTATGATAAAGTGGATATATAAAGCGTAATATGTGTAATATAAAAAGAAAAAATATTAGATTCTCATGTTTTAAAAAAAAAAATTAATACATATGAGACATTAATGATAAATTGAAAAGATATAAACTTAAGTGGACAAAAAATTAATATAAATTCAATAAAATAAGACAAAGAATATGATGAAGATTCATTTCACATATACATAACTGTGATAAAATCTAAATGCTAATAACGGAACATGTAAAGGGGTAGAGATTACCTTATATATAATTTACAACAATACATATAACACTACTGAGGACAAATAACGGGTAATGGGATGGAAAGCATCTTCATATTTTAAAGTACAGTCTTTACATATAACTCCACATAGTAATACATAAACTTATAGACATATGCACATATAATCAGAATTGCATAAAATTGAAGAAAAAAACTAAATATGAAGACGAATGGAATTTATGTGAAAGATTATACGAAAATTATCAGAAATTTATGATATACCGGAGTTATAAATCTGTAAAATGGAAATTATTGGAATGAATATAAATTTATGAAAGTATGATACCTTATATGATGAATATATATTTACTACAAAAATAAGTTTAAGGAATTACTGGCAAAAAAAGCATAAAATAATAACTATAGCAAGCGCATTACAATACCTTGTCTAACCTGATTTCAACTTTACAATTAAACAAATTTCTACGATTGGAAGTGCAACTTTATGATTAAAATATTAAAAATCTACATAGAGAAAACAAGTCACCACTTGGAATTACCCAAAAAGCTGAGTTATTAAACAAATTAACATCACACATGATGACTATAATAACATTGCTATTACAATGGGAGGATGTCTGAAGCCACTGGCTTGGGCATGATGGGGGTACCACTTGCTGGATGGGAGTGAAATTATGATACATACATAAAAATATAATTCAAGATGAATTGCAAATTTGGAAAAAGCACATGGCAACAAGCCATATATTTAGCAATTACAAGGAGAAAATTTGTGCTACGGGTTTTTACTTTACGACATATGTTAGCTGCTTATGCACGTCTAAATGTTGCAAGTATATTACCCTTATACGTTTGTTAACCTGGCGATTTAAAAGGCAATTTATTGGCCATTTATTGGAATTGAAGATTCAATTCGCAAAACAGGAAAAAAAAACGTGTGATTTGTTGCATACTAACCAATATGTAGAAGCTCGACCTTAAATCTCTTCGGAGGTTATCGCGCCTTACATTTACATATTTATTTGTAACCATTGAATACTCCATGCTCATGTTATACTTATTTTGTTGAATATGATGGGTCACTTTTCAATGACTCGAACAAAAGCAAATCCGGAAAATCTAGGGAATACCCGCAAACTATGGGGCTATTTCGGACTTTTATAAGTATGGAATTTCGAATTTGGCCTCCGTTGCTCATATATACATAAATATTACGACTACGAATGGCAAGACATGTGCACTTTTGTTCCAACAAATCTTAAGTGATGCAAAAACATTCATCATCACACCTTTAATAACGGTAAAAGAGTTTTACCTACACCATTCCCATTGAGGTGTTACCTGAAATGCAAGAACATACTTTTTATGCCAACACCAACAGAGCGCAGAAAGTGACGAGCAAACAGTCCCATGGCGACAAAAGGTAGCACACCATAAATTAAAAGCATTTCGAGAACCCGCTGCGCATGAGCATCATTGCCTGTTGCACTGCCTTATTAAGGTCGTGATACCCATTAAGGATACGATGCAATGTAGCAAGCAACCAAGCCATCAAACAACAAAACATAGCAAATAACATCGACAAGAAGAACAAACTAAACTTTTTTTGCTATGCGAACAGGTGGCGGTTCTGACAGGCCTTTAGGCTGGCTTGCTGGTTGCTGTAAAACATTAAAAAGCGCAGCCTAAATGGTTATGTGGAATTTGGTGTAATTTTTATGTACTCACTAATTCGTTTGTTGCACGTTACGCTACATACATACAGGTACAGCGATTGTTGAAGCAATTGACTAAGTTTTTTTTTGTTTTGTAGATAGATACTCGTAAATTACATTTGCATTGATGTTGTACTGCTGCCGCTCTTCAAGCTGGATAGCTGTTGTCGGTGTTGCCGCAACCAAATTGGGTAGGATTATGTGCGTATCTGTCAGATTTGTGAACTCATTTTGGTCAATGAGTCTAAAAGCAGCAAGCAACAACAATACGCTTGAAACACTCACAGCAGCCAATTCAATTTGTGCATGCCACAAAAAAGAAGAGCCCGACATCATGAAGCAGCATCCAACTGCAGCAGCAGTCACCGCAATAATAATAGAGGCTTTATTGCCGAGAAGCGTGTGCTTGTTTGGGAGCTAATGTGGCACGTTTGGTGAAAAAATTTATTAACAATTTCCAAAAGGATGTCGAGCATTTTTAACGTACGACAGGAAATCACGCGACATGCCATTTTAACAATAACTAACAACCGCAACTACTCGAATACGTACAAATTCAAGAACAGTAGTCGCAAACAAAATTGGATTTGGAACATTCAGTGCATGTGTTCGTGTGTGTATGGCATAATTGCCTCACCGCCTATATCTACGTTGTTTCATATATAATTTTTTACTGTTAAATAAAATTAAATCAAGCAAAGGTTTATAAAAATATTTATCATATACCTAAAGGGGAATGGGGGACGGTCTTCGGTAGATACATATATTCCCTTTTATATGCAACGGTTCGATACGACGCGGGCGCTGATATATAGCCTGCGGAGCTAATGAAATATGGCAGCTCGGAGAGGTCTTTCCCAATTCCGACCTAGCTGATGGTGTTCCGTTTTTCAATTAGAAAAAAAATTTTCTAAGTGGGGTCGCCTCTCGGCAGTATTTGGCAAGGGGTCCCGGTGTATTTCTGCCATGAAAAGCTCTCAGTGAAAACTCATCTGCCTTGCAGATGCCGTTCGGAGTCGGCATAAAACATGTAGGTCCCGTCCGACCAATTTGTAGGGAAAATCAAGTGGAGCACGACGCAAATTGGAAGAGAAGCTCGGCCTTAGATGTCTTCGGAGGTTATCGCGCCTTACATTTATTTATTTTTTTTATATTATGATGGTGTTGCGTCATTATAGCCATATAAGTTTTGCGGGGAAACCAAATTCAGACATAGCAGCATATAGGCAGCCGGTTTTAGTGCTGTTGAACATGACTTTAAAATCGACGAAGAGTTGATTGTGAAAATCTGGTCGATTGTAGATTTACCAGGTCTCAAGCCACTGATAAAGTCCAACAGAGGATTCACGGTGAGGTCCAATTTTTCGCACAATACACTTAGCAGAGCCTTATAAGAGATATTAAGAAGGCTGATTCTGCTATATTCATCGAGCAAAGAGTCAGCGCCTTGGCAACCACGCTACTGTTGGCAGCCATAATTTTGAAATAGTAAAATACTTCGTTTATTTGGGAACCAACATTAAAACTAACAACAACTCCAGCGAAGAATCACTCTTGCTAATAAACGCTACTTTGGACTAGGTAGGCAATTGAAAAGTAAAACCCTCTTTCGGCAAACGAAAATCATGCTCTACAAATCACTTATCGCAGAAGTATGGACCATGACAACATCAGATGAAGTGACTTTGGGAATGTTCGAGAGAAAAGTTCTTCCAAAGATTTATAGTACCGAAGAAGATTTAATGATGAACTGTACGAGCTTTATGCAAAAAACAAAATAGTTCAGCTAATTAAAACGCAGCGGCTACGATGGCTAGACCATGTTATGCGAATGAAAGTTGATACTCCGGCTAAGAAAGTGTTTTTATCGGAACCTGCCTATGGAAGCAGAGGAAGAGGGCGGCCTCTACTGCGGTGGAAGGACCAAGTGGAAAACCAATTGGCGCCAGTTCGCAGAGCGAAGAAGCGATTGACGCGCCTTGTTGGATGGCCATAACCGTTTAAACGATTAAGCGCCAATTAAATAAGATTTTGCGATAGTTAGTTCAGTTTGCAGGATCCTCTTTCCTAAGGACTGGGCAAAGAACACTTAATTCCAATCGTCGGCATACATTCGCCGACCATATTTTGCAAAGAAGCTGATGAATGCACCTCACTAACTCCTGCCCACCGTTTTTGAATAGCTCCACAGACAATACATCAGCGCCGCGGCCTTGTTTTTAAACTGGTTATTGCTATTCTGATTTCATCATAATCGGGAGAAGGGGACATTAATTCCATCACCGATTGCGGGATCGGGCTCATCATCCCTTTGTGGCACATCGCGGTCTCCATTTAGGAGAGCAGAGAAGTGGTCCCTCCATAATGTAAGTACTCTCTATACATCGGTGATAAGGTCGATGTTTACGTTCTTACAGGAGTTTGCCCCGGACTTAAAACCTTCCGTCTGTCTCCGAATGTTTTACTAAAATTTGCGAGTGGTATTCCTGGTGGCGAGCAGCTCAAGCGCCTCGCATTTACGCCTTTCTTTCTCTGCTTTTTTTTACTGAAAAGACGTCTCGACTCTTCTTGTTGTGTTCGCTTTTAGGCAGTTCCTTTTCTTTCGGTTGCAACGCGATATTCTTCATCATACCCGTTGTTTTTCCGCAATCATCGGTAACTAATTTTTTCCTCGGAACGAAGTGCTTTAGAGATATGCTCCCACTAATCCTGAATTCCGTCGGGTTGACTTGTGCTCTCAGAGAGCAGGTGTGCGAGTCGAGTTGCGAAATTGTTGGCAGTGTGTTGCGATTGCAGCATTTCGACGTCTAGCTTTCCTTGTGTTGTTTGTTCCTTAGTTTTAGCCGCGCAAAGGCGGATGCGTATTTTGGCTGCGATGAGATAATGGTCTGAGTCGATGTTTGGTCCTCGGATCGTGCGCATATCTAAAACACTGGAGGCCGTCCGTCTTTTACAACGTGGTCAATGATGAGTGTATCTTGATGGGGCAGCCATATATGTAGCTTACTTGAACCTCGTGCTGAATATGACCATGTTTCGAGCACCGGCGAAGTCGATCAGCCTCAGTCCGTTAGGAGAGGATTCATTGTGTAGGCTGGACTTTCCGACTTGGCCCCCAAACATCTTCTTGGCCCACACAAGCACAACTCGAAGGACCATGAACAATTGTGGTGTGTCGCAAGCCCGGCAAGGGAGTGGAGGCACCATATTTGCGTTTTGAACAATGTTTAAAATAAACAAAAGAAAAGAAAAGAGAGATATTTCTCGATATAATATATGTAAAATGGTTTATTGGTCGTAAGAAATATTGTTTTTACAATGTATTTTACCATTGTGTCAGACGCACTGAAAATCCTCGGGACGTGTGGCTTGCTTGATGGTCGCAGGAAAAGAGACCGGTTGTCAAAACGAAGACAACCGCTGGACCGCGAGAAAAGTCTCAGTTTTAAGGGGAGGTGTACCAATACACGCACGCCCATAGACATGCATATGTAATATAAAACAATTTTGCTTTTGTTCGGATAGCGGCGACAAAGTATCTCTCCCACCACGAATCCGACGCCGAAACTGCGCGACACCAGTAAATATCACAATTTTTTAACTTTTTTCTTCCTTGCTTCGTCCATCGCGTTTCTTTGATGGCGGTAATGTCGGAGTTTGCTTTGACGAGGACAGCCGGACACCTGCGCCAACCCCATTTAGGGAACGGACATTCCAGGTGCATGCCCTCAAATCATTGTCCTCTAAATGTTTTCGGGGGTCGCCATCAGTTAAGGATTGTCTTCTTATCCGAGGCTTTTTTGTTGTTTTCATTAGAGTGTGGTTTAACGCGTCGGGTCCCAAGGCCAGCGCACAACCCGCTCAGCGGGAATGAAAATATTACATCTGCGCCAACCCCATTTAGGGGACGGACATTCCACGTGCATGCCCTCAAATCATTGTCCTCTAAATGTTTTCGGGGGTCGCCATCAGTTAAAGATTGTTTTCTAATCCGAGGCTTTTTCGTTGTTTTCATTAGAGTGTGGTTTAACGCGTCAGGTCCCAAGGCCAGCGCACAACCCGCTCAGCGGGAATGAAAATATTATTTGCACGTTTATGTAGCGAGCCGCTTCATTCAATACAGACGACCGCTTGCTGCCGCGCCTTGTGGTGGGCACACACTGCCGCCGAAAATCCCCTATCTGGCCCTTAAACCGAGCATGTCAGGGTGACCAAGCTCACCACTAAACGGATTTTCAAGAGCTACGCAGAAGATACTTGGCCGCAAGGGAACGAAAATAGTGAGCTGCTTGAACCGCCTGCAAAAGAATCGCTCTGGCCATTCCCAAGTGAATAGCGGTCAGAAGCTTCCCCACTTGCGTGGACTTCTACACACGGCTCCACCCTCCAATCTTTGAATCCACTCATTAAAAATGTAACCAAATGGCAACTTTGGCGCCATTGCCCTCTCAGTTTCAGTAAATTAGTCGATAAGTGTGCGTGTTCGTGTCGCACAATAACACAGAACAGTGATGTGTTGCCCAGCCTTACTTTACCATATGTGACGTTCCGCGATAAAAGAAGCGAAAGTTCGATCTCTAAATTGGTAAAACCCGGAAATATATATATTTATTACTTTTTAAGTTATGGGCAGTCAAAGTCATGAGAAACACAACCTAATATACCTGCTAGCCGTGTAAAACCACGGAACAGCATTCGAGTTAGGATCCTTATTTCGTGGAGCTTCACATATACATAAGTCTCCATAAATGAAAGAAACAAGTTGTTGCTAAGAAGGAAAAGCTCACATATTTTTTCTGGTAGTACTATCCTACTAGCAGTTGTGTGAATATTGTAAAACAAAAATTGTAGATTTTCTTAAAATAAAGTAGAAATAGAGCTTAAAAATACATGGAAAAATATCCAGAGTCGCTTTTATTTCGGAGGCACATAAGGAAGCTAAATGATTCTGTGTGAGTTAAAAATAGTCGTTTAGGGAATTTTTAAATAAAAAATTTATTTTTCTAAGCTAGATTTTGGTTTTATGTTAAATAAAAGGTTAATGTGTACATAAATGGCTTTTCAGGTCAAGGTGATGACAAAGCGAATTTAGCCCAATTCGCCGTGCAGTAGAATGTCAAGTAAAAAAAAAATATGCATTCATTTTGATTTACTGACAAGCAGCCATTAGCTGATGGAATAACATCTTGTACTCGACTAGCCTTGGTTGCGCTGCTCTCTTCGGCCTTATTCCGTAACTTGATTCCAAAGGAAATGCCAATGAAAAGCTGTCAAATCACATACATACAGTTTTTTTCAAATACGAAAGAAGTTTCTTTCGAATCGAGTTACATAATAAGACATAAGATATGAAACCATGGTCTAATTATACAAGGTTACCCATGTAGCACAATGTCACCCTGTACTTTTCACCTTCCGAACTCCCATATTGCTCCTAAAAACTTAAGACTTATATGCTGTTCATGCTCAATTTTTAAAAGCGGCATTTTGCATTTCGAGCATAGAATTCGAAGAGTGTTCATGCTGCGGCATTTTATAAATGCATTTACCAAAGTTCGAAACATATGGTATTGTAGTTCGAATCATATGGTTTTTGTTTACATTAAAAAATATCTAAAAATGCGGCAAATTAAGTTAATTTTATTAATTGTAAAAATATATTTTTCGTTTGTTGCGAATTATGTAAAAGTTGCAAAAATGAATTCTGCAATTAAAGAACTTTAAAAAAAAAACGTGCAAATATTTTTAAAGTGTTGATGTGGTACCAAAAGGCTCAAATATCTATTTGCGGGTACGTCCAGACTGAGGTTTTGGCAAATGAAAGATCCTGTGCCAGACAAGAGGTATAAAATAAAGAAGATTAGACTTAAAACTTTTAGAAATATACTTACTTTTTAGGGTAGAGGAAGCAATTTTTGGGAAGTAGAATGCCAGTGCCGGGATGATGATTTTTTTAAGCAAAATTTCCGAATGAGTAGAAGTGCCTTCAAAATGCTGTGTAGTAAATTGAGCAACCTACAGAGGAAGAAATCAGATTTCGGGTATAAAATTTGTTTGGAAAAAAGAGTGGTGATTGCACTATATTCACTTGGCTCCTCATCGGAGTATAGAAGTATAGCCAATTTGTTTGGAGTGGGAAGATCCACTGTTTGCACATTACTTCTGGAGTTTTGTAAGGAAGTATGGCAGGTGTTGCAACCTAAGTACTTGAACCACCTTCCATTAAGTAGAGAAACTATTGAAGAGTGTGTTCATGGCTTCCAACAAATTGGATTCCCACAGTGTTTGGGTGCCATTGGTAAGACCTCAAGGTTTGATGTTATGCATAGTATAAAACATGAGTGTATGCACATTTCAGATTGATGTCACATAGAAATTCACCCTAAGCAAGAAGAAGCCGTGGACTACATGAATTACAAAGGGTGGTATTCCATAGTTTCGTTAGCTCTTGTTGACGCAAGGTACACAGAACAGAGTTGTGTTTTCCTTAACATATCTAATCTAATTTAATATGTATTATAAATGGGAAAGTTTGGAAGTTTGTGTGTGCAGACGTTTGTCTTTACGTCTCAATCACGCAAGAACGGCTGGACGGATTTGAATGAAATTTGGCACACATATAGCCAATAGTCTATTTGAAAATGGGGGAGGTCCCCGCCCCTAGGAACAGTTATAATTTAATTATTATATTTTTTCGTCTTTGTGACTGAATCACTGATGCCTTATCAACATGTCTTTATAATAAGCTTCACCTTATTTGTAATCCCGTCAGGGTCATATCGAGACCCTTCCGGGATCATTTCTGGATGGTTTTTGTGATACGTCGGGATCCCGTCGTGGTCATTTCGGGACTGTTTCGGGATCATTTTGGAACTCTTCCGGGATCATTTCTGTATAGTTTTCGGGATCCGTCCGGTATTCCGAAGGGGTCACTTCGTGCCTTCTCTAGACTATTTCGGGTTTATTTGGAACCCTTCCGGCATCATTTCCGGATGGTTTTCGGGACTCGTCCGGGATCCCGTCAGGGTAATTTCGGAACATTTTTTGGACTAATTTCGGATAATTTTCTGAATAATTTCGGCTTTATTTGGGGATCCTATCAGATTACCAGCTCATTTAGTTATTTTTTTTTTACTCAATTACAAAAATAAAATGCATTAGACAGAAAAAAATTTTTAAACAGGTAACTTGATAAGCAGGCTAACGTGAATAGCCCATATTTTTCATTTCCTCCTTGCGGACGGGGCCGCTGGTAAAGGCTCGTATTCTCATAAATATAAGTATGTAAACAATTTTATTTTCTTTTTAAGATATAGATTTTTGTACATAAACGTGGGTAGCCCAGGAAGATGCAATGACTCCCAAAGATCGAACTTAAAAAGAGAGCTGGACAGCTGTCCCCATCTAAGCTCGATGACCACTAATTTGGGAAACTATGATGTACCAATAGTTATTTTGGGAGATTCGGCCTTTCGGTTTTCCAAATATCTAATGAAGCCTTATCCATTTAGCCTGAAAAAAACATCGCCACAATAGGCATTCAATTACCAGCATGTCAGATCCCGAAGAGTTGTAGAAAATGATTTTGGACACTAAAAAGCAAGGTAATTAAACAAATAAAGAAGTTTCCGTTTTTAATACCAAAAAAGTGATCGTCCTACTAAGCTAAACTACAGTAAGGAGGCCGCTAAAGCTAATCAAAAAACCAAAAATTGTACATATTATAAAAATAATGCAGTTTTATAATTGTTAAAGCCTCTCCCTAAACCTCACCTGGAGAGGTCGCTGGTGGAAACTCGCTACAAGCACTCGTTGCGTTTCTTTTCCTTTTTTGGACTTTGCTCTACTCAAAACGGTTCCGTTAAATGGCATCAGTAGTTAGAGCCTATAAAAGGGACGAACAGCTATAGGCTCTCCCTTATTATTTTACCAGCGACCACCAGGTGAGTGTTTTACCATATCATTTATTTTGCCATTATATTTGTGATTTACATATATTTTGAATAAAGGCCTGTGCGACAGGCTATCATATATATACATATATACTTTATATCTTTGGATATTTAATTTATCTGTTTGTTGTTGGACAGCTAGGCACAGCTGGTAAGTTTTCCGTTTCATTATCGCGAGTTTCAAGAACCGGCCCCCCATAGGTTCCCCATTTCCGGAATTCACGAGGAATTCCCGCTTCATTTATCCCCGCTCGAACAATAATATTGTCAATTACAGGTTTCGTCGGATTGGAAAGGGCATTGACAACCGAATAGACAATGCCAATTCAATTATAAAAGCCTGCTGTGTGCTGCACAATTTTTTAATAGCCGAAAATGATCCTTTAAGCCTTTCTTGGCTTACCGAGCAAAATACAAACGAGCAAAGAAGACAACCCCATTCCAGAAATCTACATCAAAACTTAGCTGAAGCTCAATTAATAAGAAATGCCTTTAGTCTATATTTCGGTGAGTTGATGCTATTGAATTTTATTTCAAAAAATGTGTTGTTTTTAAAACTACTTACACTCATGGTCAAATCAATAGGTACACAATTTTAAATGGGCTCATTCCATTTCAAGACACCCGGTCCGCGCAGGACATGATTTTTGATTTCGATGAAATTTTAATATGTTGTTCGTTGGTCAAAATGATGAAACAAGTGTTTTTTTACCTCAAAAAATTTTTTTCGGACTTAACGGCAATTGAAATCTACAAAATGCAATCGGTATTTTATTCATCTATATTTTCAACTGACAATAACATTGTCAAAAATTAACCGATTCTCATGATTTTTTCTGTGAAATGTTCGCTATTATATTTAGTTTTATATAAATTTATAAACAATGGCATATAGTTAAAAAAAATATTTTTTTAGTATTTAGTAAAAATTTATGACTTTTTCAAAAATTAATATTTCAAAGAAACAATTATTGTTTTTTGTTTAAAGTTTTTCTATACCTAGTGAGCAGTTTATATTTCAACACAGGTAATTATCCATTAGCTAAAACCCGTTGTTTTCGAAATATGAATTTTCGAGTATTAAACTTTTTTTCGCCATATATTGATGCATTACATATCAGCATACAAGGCGATCAATGCCAAATGCTTAAAATTATTTAAAATATCACATTTATTATTGAAAAAATTCATTTGTTATTATTTTTCAGAATTACAGAATTTTTTACTAAATACTAAAAAAATATTTTTTTTAACTATATGCCATTGTTTATAAATTTATATAAAATTAGAAATCATAACGAATATTCCACAGAAAAAATCATGAGAATCGGTTAATTTTTGACAAAGTTATTGACAGTTGAAAATATAGGCGAATAAAATACCGATTGCATTTTGTGGAATTCAATTGCCGTTAAATCCGAAAAAAAAATTTTCAGGTAAAAAAAACACGTGTTTCATCATTTTGACCAAACAACAACATATTAAAATTTCATCGAAATCAAAAATCATATCCTGCGCGCACCGGGTGTCTAGAAATGGAATGAGGCAATGGTTTTCTTCGAAATAAAATTGAAAAAAAAAAAATTGAAAAAATTTACAAAATTTTTTACAAAACTGCATACTCCAAAAAATTCTTAGAAAAAAGTAGAAAATATTGCTGAAAATTTAGCGAATTTTCACGAGTTTCGCAAACATTTTTAAAATATAGTTTGTAATCATATTTTTTGACAAAATTAGTCAAAAGTTGGAATACGTGCAGATTTATTGAGGAAAGAACTTGCTCATCTCAAAATCTTGTTTACAACTTTTTTCAAAAACGCCGTTTTTGAATTTCTCAAAAGACCGTTCTATCTCAAAATTCGGTTTGAAAAAAAGTTCTATTCAAATAAGTTCTGGGATAAGGCATTTTATTTTGGAAAAAATTCGGAGCAAGTTCATTCTTCAATGTTTTGCTGAGATACCATGCATCGATATATAATACCTAGGATCTATTTAAAAAATCTAAAACTCCATCAGTCAATCTCTTCGTATCTTCTTGTAGGCTTTGCATTGCAATAAGTTTCGCCCTTTCTAATTCAACAAGTTCTTCGTTGGACTTAGAAAATTGTTCCATGCTTTTCGAAAAGTTATTCTGCATGTCCTCGCACACATTGGCCAATCGCTCTAATTGTTTTTTCTTTGCAGACTTTTCCGATGACCTGGAAGAAGTAGCTGATGGTAATGGTGATGGCAGTGACGATGGTAATGGCGATGAAGATCGCGAAAATTGGGGTGAAGATGCCGTCGGCGGCGAATCATGGGTATCCGATGGTGACTTTCGAACTGAAAATTAATATTTGGATATTAGTTGAACTGTTACTTTAAGTTACTTGATGTAAATAAACTTCATAAGTACATACCAGAGTTGTTAAGGAATGCAATCCTTGCTTTCTCTTCAGCATTACTAATAATAGTATTATTATTATTCTTATTACTATTATTATAATATAACTAGCAGACCCGGCAGACATTGTTCTGTCCTAAATTTGGCCTATCTGCATACATCTTAATAAGCGTTTTCCGTCTAACTCTGCCTCCCCCTCTTATATTTTTCTTAATCCTTTTATTCACTCCTCCCTCCGTCTTTTTCGATTCATCTATCTCTATTTCATCTCACTCTATCTCTTTCTCAGTCTCCTTCCCTCTTTTCTCTTCTCTCAAGTTCTTCTCATTCTTCTTCATCCCTTATTGCCAGTCCCAGAGGGTGGTATGTATTTTGTTCCAGTCCTATTCCGAGTCCCAGTCCGAGTCTCAGCCCCAGTCCGAGTCCTAATCCCAGTCCCAGTCCATCTCTGGTCTAGTTCCCGGAAAAAAGGATCGTAAATACTAATACAGGTAAATTAATACACCAAATTTCAGGCAAATCGAATAGGACGTACATATGTATATAGGTATGTGGGTATTATTAATTCATGTCTTTATTTCGGCTTCGCATGCTTATTTATCAGTTTTGCCAGGTTGATGCGACTAAATCGAATATGACAATGGAAATTACTTTAAAGCTCTCAGCAACAGCTTTCATTTGATATCCATATTACACACACATTGTAGGGGTATTCGGATCCATGTTTTGGCCTATATCTCAAAACCCTAGTCACCCAGCGATATAAAAATTACTCTGTACTAAAGCACATATCAACAGCTTCCATTTGCTATCCATATTACACACAGCTTCTAGGGGTATCCGGGTCCACGTTTTGTCCTATATCTCGAGACCCTAGTCACCCAGCGATATAAAAATTAGTCTGCAAAAAAGCATACATCAACAGCTTCAATTTGATACCCATAATGTAAAAACACATCCTAGTGTTACCCTGGTCCACGTTTTGGCCTATATCTCGAGACCCCAGTCACCAATAGGTATGAAAACCACCCTCTACTAAGGCATTCAACAACAGCTTTCATTTGTTATCCATATTGTATAAACACTGTCTAGGCGTAAGCGGGCCCACGTTTTGGTCTATATCTCGAGACCCTAGTCACTCAGGAGTATGCAAATTATCCTCTACTAAAGCACTCATCAACAGCTTTCATTTGTTATCCATATTCTACAAACATATTCTAGGGGTACCCGGGTCCACGTTTTGGCCTATATCTCAAGACGGTAGTTACCAATAGGTATGAAAACTACCCTGTAGTAAAGCACTCATCAGCAGCTTTCATTTGATATCCATATTGTATAAACATTGTCTCGGGGTATCCGGGTCCACGTTTTGGTCTATATCTCGAGACCCTAGTCACCAATAGGTATGAAAACTACCCTGTACTAAAGCACTCATCAACAGCTTTCATTTGATATCCATATTGTATAAACACATTCTAGGGGTGCCCGAGTCCACGTTTTGGCCTATATCTCGAGACCCTAGTCACCAATAGGTATGAAAACTACCCTGTACTAAAGCACTCATCAACAGCTTTCACTTGATATCCATATTGTATAAACACATTCTAGGGGTGCCCGAGTCCACGTTTTGGCCTATATCTCGAGACCCTACTGTCCCAGGGGTACGAAAATACCCAGTATCCAAGTACTCATAAGCAGCTTCCATTTGATACCCATATTGTACAAACACATCCCAGGATTACCCAAGTCCACGTTTTGATCTCAAGACCCTAGCCAGAATGGGGTAAAAAGTATCCTATGTCCGTTTCCTGGTTCTATGCTACCTCTCCACCAATTTTCAGCCAAATCGGTTCATCCGTTCTTGAGTTATGCGTAGTGTAATTTGATTTTTTTCTAAAAAAAAATCATAACTCAAGAATGGCTAAACCGATTTGGGATTTCAAAATCAACTAACCATCATCTCTCCTTCCTGTATCTTTCCTAAAAATTTCATGGCAATCTTTCTATCCGTTCTCGAGTTATGGAGTGACAATCCAAATGTATACCTCTTTTTATATATATAGAGATAGTTATATTTTTACTATTTTTATTACTGCATTGAATTCGTTTACAACTCTGGTACATACCTATGCACTTAATTTTGAAGCTTTCCTCAGCTAATTTCATACGGTGCACTTGCTCATACAAATGCCACGAAGCCGGCGAGCTTGTGCTTCCCATAGCAGACTTAACCTTTCTATTAAAAAAAGACAACCAGTTAAAAATGAAAATTCAATACCGATCGCGTGAAATTTTGCAAAATTAATATGACAATTTCTTAAACGTCAAAGAATGTCAGAAAATATGAGGAAATATGAGAAAAGCCTCAACCAGCATTGCCATTCGAATCATAATTATTTTTGAAGATAACAGGGTTCAATTTAGCATTTAGAATGCTAATACTAGAAAAATGTTGCATTTAGTTGCTTTTTGGTGGATAAATTTATATGGAAAATGCAAAAATAAATGTTGCATTTTAGCTAAATGCTAAAATGCGAGGAAAATGCAAAATGCTCGCTCAGCATGAATAGCCTATTACAAGGCAATCCTATAAAAGCGCACTGCGTTTTTTTAGCGCACGCAAACAACCGGCGTTTTTTGCTCTAACGCAAATAAGCATGCGTTGCGACAATGTAAAGCATGTGTGCAACCGTCAAATCTAAATGTCACGCAGAACAAAAATTGGAAATCGAGTTAGGTTTTCACGTAGCAAATTCAATTTGGGTTGCTCTCATACAAGTTGTATATGCATGAAACATTTTTGACAGAAAATGAATTGCGTGCGTTTATATTAGGTTGGCTTGTTAAGGTGTTACTTCTTTTTAAACTCCTTTCAGAATATTGAACAAAACTTTAAAAACATATTTAAAGTTTTACTTGTAAAAAAGTGCAAGTTGTGTACACTTATATACTTTTGATACTTTATTTTGTTCTCTTCCGTTAAAAAATAAGATATTTTTCTTGCATTGTCAAAATTTGTTTATATTTTTGTTTTATGTATTAACATTTCGTTTTTATTTTTTTCAAATCTAAAATTTGCGTCCCCCTAAATAACATGATTACTTCCATGAACTCGGTGGATAAAAGATCTTTGCGTTTGAAATTAAAGCGAAAATTATTAAATGACGCTCATTTACACTGGCCCCTGTGGATATCGATACCCAATGAAGATGTGCCCTACGAAGAAGGGACCGAAGGCGCCAAATTGTATTTATGGACAAAACGCCACGCATTATTTGAAATTTGTATAATGCTTTGCGCATGTATAGAAGCTAGTTGAAATAACGCTCAGAGGATCCGGAAGAATGTATTTAGTATTTAACAGATGTGTGACGTTGAGATGAAGCTGCACAATACTAAGCTTCGGCGGTGGACAATGAAAATATTTTGTCCAAACACAGAAAATCAAATCAGTTATGGAACAAATTTTGTGATTTGAACAATCCTGATTGTTGAATTTAGGTGTCTATACGCAGTGGGCTGAGGCGCTACACCGACCAACTTGGCCATTTATGCAACTCTTTAGCCGATTATTATGAACGGTGTGGTTTATTTTCTCGTTTCCGTGAAATATACCTATGAGGAAGCCAAACAAACCGTGCTATATACGTGATTGGCATAAACGTATAAAGTTATATGGAGATATGAGATTATCAATACCAGTGCAGTCTGTTGGGTGCTCTGTACTGTACACTTAATATAAATAAATAAATTCAATTCTTGTGTTTAACCCTTAAGCAACTGAAATGGAAATACTTAATATTTTGTTATGAAAATTAAAGCCCTTAATTGATTTGAAGGTGAAAAACTCGAATATGATGTTTTCCTGACAAATAAATGTTCCTTGGAAGCTACAGGTGGCTAAAGGAACACCGCCTGCAGACGGTCTTAGTGGGTTAGGTGAAGAAAAAAATAATACATGTTTATATCAATTCATTTACCAAAAGTTGCTTTTATTCAGAGTAAATATTCCATTCAATAACAAAAATATTGAATATGTTTTAAAATAACTATTTTTCTATATGATACTCTGAAAAACTGTTTTTTGCATTGGAATAACACAAATTTATATTGCATTTCGTGCAAAAAGTGTGCGTTTCAGATTTTTTACACAACTTGCACGATTTTTCTGATCCCCATTTAGGAAAATGGTCAATTCGACCAAATCTGATATTGTCTCCTGGATGAATGGCCTTTTTACCAACACTACTGGTACTGGAAGTTGGCTGCTCATTAGCCAGTGGGCGACCAACCGACCTCTCTTCAACTGAAGCACAAAGCTCTTTGGCAATGCTACAGCGAAATACGTACATGGTCATATCATTTACTTCTTCATCAGCAATCCGATTTTTTTCAGCATTGAATCTTCTATAAAAAACGAATGCATTGGTTACAGCCATCTCGAGGAGATAATAAAATAATCTTTTATCCATATCTTGAGTTTTAATTCGGAGTCCGTTGCGACCCATATACGAGTCCATTAGGTCCACCCCTCCCATGTGCGCATTATATTCGCGTATAATTTGTGGGCAGTCGATGTCTATATAAGACTTTTCCTTTCTTATATACCTTGGAATTTTTGATCGCTGATCTGTAGTTTGAACATCCGTTCTTCCGAAAGGTTTAATACCTACATATGTCGAACAAAGTTTGACATTTTTTGTGTCCTTCTACAAAACGGTGCTGATGTCGACGCCGTAAGCGGTTGCAACAAACTCTGTTGAATATCCCCGTGGTGCTTTTTCAATTCTTCACTTTTGTCCGTTGGTAGCTTGCATTTTGGGATCCGATTCGCTCTCACAGTTCCTAGACTATATATACCGCGTGCTCTCAGGTACACCAACAGAGGTAGAGAGGTAAAAGTTGTCAAAATACAATATATGATTGACGAAATTCGGCACTGTTTGTGATAACCTTACGAGAAATTATTATAAAATGATATCCTACCTTATCACAACATTCCCTGTTGCTCAAATATCAGGTGTACCAAGCAAAATTATATCATGGTTGCTAGATCCAGAGTATATTTCGAACCTGTACGCGTATCCGTTAGTGTCACACAAAACGAAGAACTTTACGCCCCATGGATGGGGTTTATCTGGAAAATATTGCCGTAAGTGATGGGCCATTTTCGTTGAACACATTTGTTTATCGACACATAATCTAGCATTTTTGGGAATAGAATCAAAACGTTCAACCAAATATCCTGCTACTTTTCGAATTCGGAAAATAGGATCATAACCTGCACAGCCTTTTTTTACACGCTGTGATTCATCATTGAATGACAAATATTTTCTAATTTGCTCAAATTTGTTTTTAGACATACAAATTGGTATGTTTTTGAACCCATATTCACTCCAATATGACTCGGTGTTTGGATAGTGGAAAATCGACATAAACGTTAAGACCCCGATATATCTACGTATCTCGTATTTATCCACTTTAAATGAAGTATTAACGTTTTCCGTGATTGCAGCTCGATTTGTTTCCATATAGATCAACTCAAATAGCTCATCGGTAAAAAAGTATGTGAAAAAATCAATTGGGGTTTTAAGTTTTTTGACTTCAGATGGTAGGTCAGTTTTTCCTCTAAAGGCAACTTCCTTCACATGCAACTGGATACACCTTTTACGCCAGACAATGTTTTTGAATTCAAGCGAGTCTTTATTGATGTTATCTAAGTCTGAAGAAAAGTAATCACATCTATAGTAATCACATTTTCACATTTCACTTACCACCTCCTGTAAATCCACCATCTGATGGTGCTACTTTTGGTCCTGAGGCTTCTACAGCTGTTAATGAGGAACGAGCACGTTTCTTTGACTTGTATGATTTTTCCACTTCTGAATCGGTTTTTTTTTTTGGGTAGAATGCGATTCAGCTCCGGTTTCACCCAGTCGCGTTTGAGCCAGGACTTCGTTAGAGGTTGTTGGGTTTTGAGTTGAATTTACACTAATGTTGCTTGTGTTCATTGTCAAATTTATTGCATCCATAAATGATGATTCATCCAACTTTTGCAAGCAATCATTTATCATACCATGTTCATCAGGATTAATTTGGTCGCAAATATAATCGGGATCTGAGATACTGTTATCAGAATCTTCTTCGATTTCAACTGAATCCATTAAAGCTTCAATATCCGAATCACTCATTACTGAGAAATTAATTTTTTTTCTGACGAGACATTTTGTGGTAACAGCAATCAACAGCAAATAAACACTTTCTCTATTAAAAAACTTAATTATAGAAAAATTTACAAAACCGCACAAAAAACGTGACATAACATTGAGGAACTTTTTATCACTCTAGCTACTAAGACCGTCAATAGACGGCCTTCACAAAAAACTCAATACTACAAAGTTTAAATAGCGCATATTGAAAAAAAAGCACACAGGCGTCCAAGCAGAAGTTAAAATAACTTACATAAAAATTCCAGAGCAACTGCGTTGTAGGAAATGATTTTTATTATAATTCTAATGCGCACTAAATTCACACATAATTTCCTCGTCACTTTCACGAACTATTTTGAAAGAAACAGCTGTATCTGGCACACTAACGAACTGAGAGCTTATGGCAAAGCTTTATTTTAAAGCACATTCCATGCACAATCAACGGTTTGAGCTCATAATATGCTACGTACGTTGTTTTCGATTTTATTTTGATTTAAGCAATGACCGTCTGTAGGCGGTGTTAGGTGCTTAAGGGTTAAATACAAAACAATTGTACTTTTGAGTTATAAAAGGAGTTGACCACCGAATTTCATTACATTGCGATCGAGCAATTTCTTTGGCTTTATTGCGTTGGTCCATAAAGAAGTTGCTGTTTATTCATATTCATATTCATGTTCATATCTTTATTAAGTCAATGGCAAAAGACCTTACTGACTAGATTTACAATGTTATTATAAATTAACTTAAAACCAATTAACAATGAGTTCCAGGAACAGTTGTATTTGCTCGGTAGTAAGACTCAATCAGTAACGTAAACAAAGATCTTGACATCGTAAAGTCAAGATCCAGACTTCTAGAGATCCGATTACACTCTTCAAGTCTTCTAACGAGAGGTGCAAAATTAAGATAACTATATCTGCGAACTTCTATGTAAAATATGTTATAAGGACGGAGAGTCCTATTGGGAACATTGAAACAAATTTGTCAAGAAGAGCCAGCGATAATGTCGAAGATAAACATTAAATTTTGAACAGAATGTCTGCCTTCGAGCGGCAAAATGTTTATAGGTAATTCAACACTGTGCCTCCTGGATAGTTTTGCAAATAAGATGATTAGGCCGGGGTTTTCAGTGCGAGTTTAAACTCCAGTTAAGGTTGACTAGAATTTAACCTTGCCTTTTTGTTCAATAACATAAAGTTTTGCGGTTCATCTTTGCTTAAGCGGCTGAGTCAACTTTAACGGGAGTTTAAACTCTCACTGAAAAACCGGGCATTAAATTCATTACCTTCGTCAGATATTATATGCTATTTTAAAACAATATTAGTAACTTCAATCCATACATACCGTTTTGTAAAATTTTATTACCTTTTTGAAATTCTTCCCCTTTTTCCTCTCCTTCTTAAAAACACACACGAGTGCGGAGTGTCACATTTTAAAAAATGCTACTTCCGGAACGTCTTGTAATTGAATCATGATATGAAACATTCATTCTCTCTCAATTCTTTTCCAGGAACTGGTCTTAAATATCAGCTGGCTGTTCACTCGATTGTAAACAATTGTTCATTCGTTTCCAAGAATGTATCTTAAATATCAGACGGCTATAGAGCTGCCTAAAAAACGACGAAGAAAACTCCAAGAAATCCGTTCGTTTTCATTATTTTCGAACAAATCAGCAAGTAAGCTGATCAAAATGAAAAGTTTTGTTAAAATATTTCGTGGTAGATAAGTGAAAAAATATGAAAAAATATACATATGTATTTCGATCGCGCTTCTTTGCTTTGATGCTCTGACGCCGCCATAAGATAACAATGAAAAACCTAGCCCCTTAGCTTTATAGTGACCAAAACGTTTATGTATATCCACATACAAAAAAAAAACAAGTAAGGAAGGTTAAGTTCGGGTGTAACCGAATATTACATACTCAGTTGAGAGCAATGGTGACAACATAAGGGAAAATAACCATGTAGGAAAATGAACCGAGGGAAATCCTGGAATGTGTTTGTATAACATGTATATCAAGTGAAAGGCATTAAAGAGTATTTTATGAGGGAGTGGGCCATAGTTCTATAGGTGGACGCCATTTAGGGATATCGCCATAAAGGTGGATCAGGGTTGAATCTAGAATTTGTTTGTACGATATGGGTATCAAATGAAAGGCGTTAATGAGTATTTTAAAAGGGAGTAATCCTTAGTTCCATAGGTGGACGCCGTTTCGAGATATCTCCATAAAGGTGGACCAGGGGTGACCCTAGAATTTGTTTGTACAATATGGGTATCAAAAAAAAGGTGCTAATGAGTATTTTAAAAGGAAGTGATCCTTAGTTCCATAGGTGGACGCTGTTTCGAGATATCGCCATGAAGGTGGACCAGGAGTGACCCTAGAACTTGTTTGTGCGATATGGGTATCTAATTAAAGGTATTAATGAGTATTTTAAAAGGGAGTGGGCCTTAGTTCTATAGGTGGACGCCGTTTCGAAATATCGCCATAAAGGGGACCAGGGGTGACTAGAATACCTTTGTACAATATGGGTATCAAACGAAAGGTGTTAATGAGTATTTTAAAAGGGAGTGGGCCTTAGTTCTATAGGTGGACGCCGTTTCGAAATATCGCCATAAAGGTGGACCAGGGGTGACTTAGAATGTGTTTTGTACGATATGGGTATCAAATTAAAGGTATTAATTAGGGTTTTAAAAGGGAATGGTGGTAGTTGTATAGGTGGTCGCTTTTTCGAGATATCGCCATAAAGGTGGACCAGGGGTGACTCTAGAATGCGTTTGTACAATATGGGTATCAAACGAAAGGTGTTAATTAGTATTTTAAAAGGGAGTGGGCCTTAGTTCTATAGGTGGACGCCGTTTCGAAATATCGCCATAAAGGTGGACCAGGGGTGACTCTAGAATGTGTTTGTACGATATGGGTATCAAATTAAAGGTATTAATGAGGGTTTTAAAAGGGAGTGGTGGTAGTTGTATAAGTGGTCGCCTTTTCGAGATATCGCCATAAACGTGGACCAGGGGTGACTCTAGAATACGTTTGTACAATATGGGTATCAAACGAAAGGTGTTAATGAGTATTTTAAAAGGGAGTGGGCCTTAGTTCTATAGGTGAACGCCTTTTCGAGGTATCGCAATAAAGGTGGACCAGGGGTGACTCTAGACTTTGTTTGTACGATATGGGTATCAAAGGAAAGGTGTTAATGAGTATTTTAAAAGGGCGTGGGGCTTAGTTCTATAGGTGGACGCCTTTTCGAGATATCGCCATAAAGGTGGACCAGGGGTGACTCTAGAATGTGTTTGGACGATATTGGTATCAAATTAAAGGTATTAATGCGAGTTTTAAAAGGGAGTGGTGGTAGCTGTATATGTGAAGGCGTTTTCCAGATATCGACCAAAATGTGGGTGACCAAGAACATCATCTGTTGGATACCGCTAATTTATTTATATATGTAATACCTGCCAAGATTTCAAGGGTTTTTTATTTCGCCCTGCAGAACTTTTTCATTTTCTTCTACTTAATATGGTAGGTGTCACAACCATTTTACAAAGTTTTTGCTAAAGTTATATTTCTCGTCAATAAACGAATCCAATTACCATGTTTCATCCCTTTTTCGTATTTGGTATAGAATTATGGCATTTTTTTCATTTTTCGTAATTTTCGATATCAAAAAGGGGGCGCGGTCATAGTCGGATTTCGTTCATTTTTTATACCAAGATAAAGTGAACTTAATATACTCTGTGAGCTCTGCTCAACTGAGTATAATTACTAAACAAACACTAACGAACGCAAAAAGATAAAATTTGGTATGAATCTGCGCTTTCGGTCTCAAAAAGCAGTTAATGAAATATGTATACGTACAATTTATATCCCCTGTCAAGAACTAAATGTCCAACTCCCCCCAAAGACATGGGCGAATAGTCAAAATAAAATATTTTTGACATATTTTTCTATAAGCTATCTCTCATTATCCATCGACTAACATCAATGCGCAAATTAAGGCCCGGTTTTTCGGTAGTTGGTTAAGCTAAGCTTAAACTTTAGTCAAATTTAAACTCCAGTTAAACTACTGAGCAGTTTTACAGTCACAGTTTAAGGCCGCCTTTGGGGTATGCTTTTTTGTGCCGCAACATTGGTTTTTTATTATCTGGTTAATTTGTAGATACGACAACTTCCCAACAAACATGGAAAAAATTCTCCAGCGAAATATATATCTAGTTCCGGAAGTGATATCCAAGATCATTATTTATTCTTAAACCAGATAGTTTTCGAGTTGATATCCAACTTCATTTTCCAACCACTATTCAACTATTGTAAAATTAAGAGTTTTCGAGTTGATCTAAAACGTCATTAATATTTTCCAATTAAACTGGTTTACAGCCAAAATGCACCAGAGACACCATTATGAAATTCCTATGTAAAATCACCCCCTGATTCCGAAAATCAAGGTTATTTTTAATTCTATGGTAACGCTTTTGAGATATTTACAAATAACGTTTTTTCCAAGAAAAAAAAACTGGGTCCAATTAATCATATATATCTCAAGAACGAATTGAGCAATTGCAAAACGGCTTGAAGTTTTTAAAGGGTAATAAAATTTTCTATAAACTGTGCATACAACACTTTTTGCAAGGCCCTACAGATTCAAAGATAACGAACAATCATTACGGATATTTTCAATTTTTTTTTGTAAAAATATAAAAAAATGTGTACTTTGCGAGGGAGGATTTCGAAAACTTTTTATTATTTTGCAGATTTTTTTCTCTCTAAGCTCTGTTTTATACAAAAGTCAGCTATCATAGCGACATCCCAGAATCCTTGATACCGACTTTCAATCATTTTCATTTGCTGGTGAAACCTTCCTAGCATGGCTAGTCACTTTGTCGCCAAGATTTTGCGGGAAAAAATTTAAATGGGAGTGTACAAAATGAATTTTTAAAGACATTTTAACTCATACGTTTCCTTCGTATTTACTGCATGCGAGATCGGGATAGATGGCTTTTGGTTGCCAATATGCAATAATACGGCCCTTAAACTTAATTTATTGCCGTCTTTGAACAATCGCCACTCTTTTGAATCATATGGTTCACCAAACTGTTTGAATAGACCAGCAATGTCTTTGCAGTAACAAACACTGTCCTCCTTCGTATAGTACTTGGAAAATTGTTCGTGACGAGTTCTATAATATGTTACCTTATCATCGAATGAAACAAATTTAAACTGTTGCATACGAGAGGCGTGTAGTTCGGCCTTTTCCTTTGACAATTCCAAATCCCTTATCCAATCATTGAGTTGTGCTTCTGACAAAGAGTCTCTTTCCTTTTCCGTTTGACCACATATCAGAGTTTTCGTTTAAAATACTTGATTGCAGTCTTACTACCTTCCTAAACTATCGCAATCTAATTTTCCTGAATAAATTAATTTATAAAAAACAACCAGAATACCTATTACGAAATTTATGTTTTGCTAGATCTGACAGAACCTGTAACCTCATCGTTCCACGCCATAAATATCTCTCATCATCAAGGACGTTCTTTGTCAGTACTATCAAAGTATGGAACTCATTACCTAATTTTATTAAAAATGAGCCCAATGCATCGCGCTTTAAATTGGCTTTGTCTGAATTTTTTGATATACGAAAAACACTATTCTAGCTATTTTCTCGAATCTACATTGTATATTTCTGTTATTTCTTTTATATTAATATAAATATTGTTATACTCACATTATTATATTGTACACATATCCAAATATCGATGTACTTTAAGAGACAATAGTCTCACTTGTACAAATGTGTTAAATAAATTGTATTGAATTGAATTGAATTGAAATCCAGTACAACGTGATGCCGCGTAATCAGATAGTGCTTTTGACAATGAAACTGGAGCCGGAACTAAGTTAAATTTGATTCTGGCAATGTAGCTTCCGTTGAATTTAGTTATGGTAATGACACTGTAGATACGTTCGCATAGGTTACTTTTCTTGACTATGCAACCCCAAGTACTTTTGTAGTACACATATAGCAGTCCGTTAAATGGCAAGTTGGTTCCCTCCACTTCATTGGTGTAATAAATTTCATATGTCGCCTAAATAGATAGTTTCAGAAATTAGTCAGCTATGCATTAAAAGAGATCAGATTCCTAATTTTTACTAAAAAATCAATTCGGTGTCCATGGTTTTTAGGCTCAATTCCAAAATACTTATAGTATGTAACTTTCAAAGGATTTGAAAACACACGTCGCATCCTTTTAACGATAAATTGGCCGCAGATGAAACATAACATATCTGGATTATTTGTACACTCAAACTCTGGCGCCATTTTATTCATATTATATTTTTAAGTAAATGACGGGTTATAAACTGCAATTATAAACCGAACAGTATCCGGCGAGCCTTGCAGATATTATGAAGGAACAAGGCGCATGTACTATTATTTATACTTAGGTCAAGTAAAAATTGAAGCCTACCTAGGCAAAAAGGTTCCCTAGTTCTACAAAGAAAACACTACCTGCCTTAAAAATATGCTCTTGCTTGAAATGTACCTGAGTTTGAGAAAACGACACTAACAGTTATTTGTATCTAATAACCCTTCGAAAATCTACCTGCTAACTAAAGGCTGTGACACAATGACATTTTTCATATAGATGTGCTTAACACAAGCTTATGCATTCTAATAACATCGCCACAATCAACCAAGATATTGCGTTTGTAAATATGAAGGAACTTCAGACTTGGCAATTGTAGTTTTTTACGCTTTGCCCATTCACATACAAAATTTCGCGAAGCACTGTTGTAAACATTCTCCCTATAAATAAAAAATACTTGCTAACATATTTTGTGTCGTATTCGATTGTTATATTGCAGTTTTCAATTGCGAAAAATGTTAGAAATTGTACCAACCAGTGAGAAAAATAATTTCACTTGCAAAGTGTGCCAACACCCTTAGCCAAAGCAAATGTCAAATTCTTCTTCTTATGATTTGCTTGGAACAAAATTGGGGAGTTGGCTACTTTTCAATATCAGATGGCGCCAGTGTCGCTCATCCTACCGTTCTCCATAAAAATACGTGCAATCTACTCATAATGCATTAAGCATGTTTTAAACTCATCTATATGAAAAACTGCTTATATCGGACCTATAATTAATATACGAATACTAACACATATGTACCAGTAGGGTACTTAAGTATTAAATGGATATATTTACTTGAATGCTTATAACTTTTGTATTAGTCCATCGATTTTGTTGAAAGAAAGCTTATTTTTTTGTAATAAAACAATCTGCAAAAAAATAAATTTTTCGAGATCCTTCCTCGCAAAATACAAATTTTTTATATTTTATACAAAAAAAATTAAAAAATCCGTAGTGATTGTTTGTTATCTTTGAATCTGCAGGGTCTAGCAAAAAGTGTAGTATGCACAGTTTATAGCAAATTTTATTACCTTTTAAAAGCTTCAAACCGTTTTGGAATTGCTCAATTCGTTCTTGAGATATATATGAGTAAGTGGACCTAATTTTTTTTTTTTTTTTTGGAAAAACGCGTTATTCGTAAATATCTCAAAATCGTTACCATAGAATTAAAAATAACCTGATTTTCGGATTCAGGGGGTGATTTTACATAGCAACTTCATAATGGCGTCTCTGGTGCAGAAAAAAAATTGGAATTTGTGATTCAGTATTATTAACCTAATTTCGAGATATCTTGAGAAATGTACACCCAGTACCAAAAGAATTCAGAACTGAAAAAGGCAAGCGAGTTGGTAATAGGTTGCGGGATGAGAGATGAAACAAATTTCAGCTGATCAATTCATTTACCCAAGTAAGTGAGTTGGTTCCCTGCAAAAATCGTTGGATTATGTGGTCCACTGGAGTACTTACCATTATACTCCACTGTAGTGCAGCTATAGACCAACTCATGTTCCTACACGAACATATTGTAAGCCGATCATTGCTCGTTTTTAACGATTGTAATCGCAACACGGATGTTTATTGGACTGTGGGTACTCCATGGATTACTCTGATGTAATGCGGTGCTGGAGTATATGGTCCAGTCCTAGGACATCGCAATGTTAATTGGACCATATTTTTTGTATGAATTGTGGTTAATTTTGGAGCACTCGCTTGGTCCATAGCGAGTACTCCATACATGCATCCATGGAGTTTTCGCGATTTTTGCAGGATTATTCATATTATCGACTTGTTAATATCCACGGGTAAGCGAGCTGTTCAGGTATGAATTTCGTAGGGCATCGCTGTGTTAACCCTATACACATAACCTTCTAAGCTGCCCTTTTAAACATAACCATTCGTCATTTCGACGAGCTCTTATTTGCCATACATATATAAAATCGGTTGAAAATATATATTTCTGAAAGTTTTAACACACAGTTATATTAACCAAGTATATCTTAAGTAAAACACACAATAAATTTAATTTTTTGTTAGTATATTTTTTTATAATCTATGTTTTTACAAAACGCTCTCTTTTGAGATCACTGTGAGATAACGAGATAACATACTTATAAAATCTAAAAAAAAAAAAAAACGCAACAAAAACAACCTCTTCTTCTTTGGCGATATTTAACTATATTCTATTATTAATATGAAAAAAATGTCATTGCAAATTTTTTGAAGCACATTGTGTGCAAAAGTCGATTTTGTGTTCATCACAAATTGCAATATTGCATTTCGAGCTTGACGACTTTGTCATACGTCTCTTTTTATATGAGCAGAGATTACAGATTCTTCTCTTATTGGGATTGGGTACTTCTACTGGCTGAAACTCATTGCTAGTTGATGACAGATTTTAATCTTGACCTTTTACCTCATTTCCTTTTAATACATGTAGAATATTGTCTTTTACATTCCGTGGCTTTGTGCGACACTCTAATGGGGTTTGGAGCCAAGGTTCTACAAGTTTTGAATGTAGCTGTTTCATGAACTCAGGCCAGGTAATGATTGATTTTCCCAGTACAGAAGCGTTATGGCAATAAAGTATGTAGCTGTTGATACAAGATATATTTATCATACCATAAAAGACACAAATTGGCCATCGATTGGTTTTTCTGTTGCATGAAATTACTGAGCACATTTGGTCGAACGTGTCTAATCCACCTTTTGTACTATTATAAAACTCAACCATAGACAGCTTTTTTGTTTCGGGATTCACCGATCCCTCTTCATCGCAAGATGATAATAGGTAAACCATTTTAGAGGGTTTAAGTTTGTATGACAGTAGAGTAAGTGGGCCATCGTAACAAAACATCGATGTATTGATATTTCTTAACCGATTATTTTTCATTTCTTCTGCGATTTCTTTTTTGTTTGCTAGCAATATTCCTACAATTGTCAACTTAAAAGGCTGCTAAGTAGCTGCTTCGCTAGTGGTATTGACGTAAACCAGTTATCAATGGTAACATTTCTGTTTGAGCCATGTATATATACTACGAGTAAGTTCTTTGACGAAATACTCTCCTAAAGGCACCCCTCCAGTATCTGTTCCTTTTCCAAGATATGGCATAGAATCAATCATATATCTAGTGCCACTGTCACACATCATAACCAATTTAGCGCCATATTTTGCCGGCTTATTCAAAATATACATACGAAATTTACATCTCCCACGAAACGCTAATAATCGCTCATTAATTGTGACATTTGTTCCAGGCATATAGTTTTGACGCCACTGAGCCATGAGTAATTCCAAAATGTTTCTTACGGGTATAAAAGGATATTCTGTTTGCTTTTGTAATATAATAAATATTAATAAATTAATAATAAATTTTATCATCAAAACGTAGACACCGAAAAAGAAAGTCGCATCTCTCTTTACTCATGCACGATATATATTTAGTCCCAGAATACTCTATATTGAACAATTCGTTGAGTGTCAAATTACTATCTTTCAACGCTGCAGTTAATACTAAAATACCAATCAGAGCTCTTATCTCAAATTTGCTAGTTTCACTCTGTGAAAATTTAGCTTGCTCATAGTTTTCTTTCCTGATTGTAATCTCCGAGTTTGTCCACTTCAAAATTTCTTCCAACATTTGATCAGTCATAAAATGCTCAAATAATGCAAGTGGATAAGTTATATTTTTGATAGAAGGGGCAGGTCCTCTAGCAATACGTACAATATTAATTGAAGATTTTCTTTTTGAGCTACTCCCTTTACTTGTAGCCCAAGTATGTCGTGAGCGACTACGAATGTTACTTCTTGAAAAGCTTAAAATACATGGATTGTTGTTTGAAAGTTGAACCGAAGGAGAAAGCGACTCTAGTGAACGGTCCAACGAAACAAGAGAATAATCGTCTACGTGATCGCTTTCTACATCATCAAGCTCCACATTATCTTCAAGTTCGCTGCCAAACGAGTCATCCAACACACTGGTATCTTCCTCCTCCAATAAGAAACGAAGAATAGATTCCTCAGATAACACTCCTCTTGACAACATTAAAAAAACTACACAAAATAAAAATACTAAACTGTCAAAAATCTACACAATTGTAAAAAAAAAGTACACAAATACTAACCATTCGTCGAAATGAGGTACAATTTCTCGGAATCTCAAAAAACTACCCAACTACGCGCCTCACACGTACGCTTCTCAAGAGAGCTCAATGAATACTGAGTTGACTAGTAAAGTTATGGCGATCATCCTGCATATTAAAAAGTTACAACGATATCTCTATCTTCTGTTCGACGAAGGTTAGGTGTATAGGGTTAAAATTCAGCGATGAATTCAGCAGTAGACCCTCACTTCGGCTATTACCAACTCATTTCCTATATATTACCTTTTGTTACTGGGCAGTTCTCAAATGAATATTCAACACATTTCTCCAGTTGATATCCTACACTGCAAGTCCAGTTGAGGTAGAGTTGAAAAAAATCTCCACGGTGGTACCACCAAAAACCAACAGCTGTTTATTGTGAGAAGTAAACATCTGGTTGATAGCAGTAGTGAAGCGTAGTTAATTAAAAATAAATTATATAGGCGGTGTGGTGTGATGGTAGCGTGCTCCGCCTACCACACCGAAGATCCTGGGTTTACGCCCCATGCAAAGCAACATCGATATTTTAGAAATAAGTTTTTCGCCCCTCGGCAGTGTTTGGCAAGCACTCCGAGTATATTTCTGTCATGAAAAGCTCTCAGTGGAAACTCATCTGTCTTGCAGATGCCTTTCGGAGTGGGCAGAAAACAAGTAGGTCCCGTCCTGTCAATTTGTGGGAAAACTTCAAAGGAGCGAGACGCAAATTGGAAGAAAAGCTCGGCCTAAAATCCCTTCGGAGGTTATCGCGTCACAATTATTTATTTTTTAAATATATAATTTATGTATTTCATTTTATTTTTGTGAAAATACTGTATTATGGAATCTTACATTTGAGTCCAATTAGAGAACCACAAGTTGTTAATTACATTTTTTCAACTTAAGTAATAGCATTTTTGCTTTATAAAGAATTTCCTCTTGTGCTGTGTACGCTATGATTCTCGAGTTGAGCCAGTGGTTCGAAACAACTCTTTAGATTTTAGAATTTTGCCTAGTTATCAATATGAGCTCTAATGGTACTCAATCAAGCCCTGGGGCTGGGGATGCAACCTCGAGGAGATCCCTATATGGATGTACACTATAATAGTGTGATCCATCATAGTGTATGGAGCAGTTGGGTGGACATCAAAAGCAACTACAGAGACTGTAGAGAAATCTCTCACCAAGCACCAATGCTTGGCGTGTGTCTGGGGGAGTATAACTGGTATAGTAGTATTAGCCGTGTTTTTTTTTTTTACATGCGTATACGTTTCGTTTGCGCGTGAAAAAAACGCCTATCCTCGCTTAGATAATGCTTAGGAGACCCATCTAGTGGCAGTGGTTAAACAACTAGCTACAGCACAGGGTGTACCGAAAAGCGGAGACACAACCCTCTGTTGTATTTCTGTGTATAACATATAGCTGAATCAGTTGTGATAAATAGTGGACGCGCATAGAATACATAGAATTAGTGTGAAACATAGTCACAAATTTCAGTTACATCTGAGTATAATGCGTATTGAAATTTGTAGTACTAATTTTATGCGTAGCAATTTCAGAGGTGTATTTAAAGTTTGTCGTTTAGCAGTCCATATAAAGTTTAAGCGTAAACGTATATAGATGTAAAAAAAAAAACACAGCTATTAGCAATTTACAACGTATTATTAATACAATAGCTGTATTTTTTTTTACTTCTATATACGTTTACGCTTAAACTTTATATGGACTGCTAAGCGACAAACTTTAAATACATCTCTGAAATTGCTGCGCATAAAATTTTTCCTACTAAATTTAAATACCATTATACTCGGATGAACTGAAATATGTGTCTATGTTTCACTCTCTACACTAATTATATGTATTCTATGTGTGTCCACAATTCATCGCAACTGATTCAGCTATATGTTATACCCTATGGCCATCAGATGGTTGTGTCTCCGCTTTTCGGTACACCCTGTGCTGTAGCTAGTTATTTAACTAATGTCGCTAGATGGGCCTCCTAAGCATTATCTAAGCGAGGATAAGCGTTTTTTTTTACGCGCAAACGTAAACGTATACGCGTGTGAAAAAAAACACGGCCAATATTACGAATAAATCCCGTTATTTTCTACTTCATCAGTGCTTTCTAGCTGTAATTTTGGACTGCAAAAGATAATTTTTGTTTACTATATGAGTTAAGTATAGAAAGTAGAAATTAATTACTTACTTTAAAGGTACTGCGCTCTTACAAGGCATAACTTTTTTGTTGCAAAAAATGAAGTGGTCCTTTGAAAAATGAACGCAATTTATAAATGAATATTTGGGTAGTTCCTTCTCCACTACAGCGCAAACTTCTATCCATTTGCGCCTTACCTTGGGCATTTTTGGGAAGGCAAAAGACGTGATATTTGTCCCTTTGAAAAAATAGGACGTGTCGGGGTATCCACTATATTGGCAACTAATTTTTTGCCATATATGTACATAAAAACCGATTTCAAAACTTTTCGAAACAACTTTTTACTAATTGCATAAACGTTTTATTTGTTTGGCACTTAAAAAAATGAAAAATGTGCAACCAATAATTTTTTTTGTGTTTTCTTTGGTTTATTATTAGCCGTGTTTTTTTATACACACGTATACGTTTACATTTGCGCGTAAAAAACACGCCTATCCTCGCTTAGATAATGCATAGGAGACCCGTCTAGCGGCAGTGGTTAAACTACTAGTTACATCACAGAGTGTAACGAAAAGCGGAGACGCAACCCTCTGTTGTATGTCTGTGTATAACATATAGCTGAATCACTCGTGAGAAATAGTGGACACGTATAAAATACATAGAATTAGTGTAGAGAGTGAAACATAGACACATATTTCAGTTACATCTGAGTATAATGCGTATTGAAATTTTATGCGCAGCAATTTCAGAGGTGTATTTAAAGTTTGACGCTTAGCAGTCCATATAAAGTTTAAGCGTATAGACGTTTACGTGTAAAAAAAGACGCTATTATAATTATTGAACACAAAAACAAAAACATTTAAACAGCAATACATCGGCACTCTGATGCTTGTGAGTGTACCTAGCTTCCCTGCCAACCAAAACTGCGTAAAAAACTGGATAATGACTGAGCAAAAAAAAAACTAAAAAATGGATAATTTTGTATAGGCAGTGTGAGGATTTTATCCACTTTCCCCTTGAGCGAGTCGTGTACGTGTGATCGCGCATCCTTCTCGCACTTATACCAAAGTGCCATAAGGAAAAATGCATGGTTGCTCCTCTCTAACTAAAAATTTCCCATAACACAGGGTTGTATTTTTGCAGGGATGCCATATCGGAAAAATTTTATGTCTAAAAGATGCCCAAAATGTTTACCAAAATACCTAAAAAAAACTCCAAAATACCCAAATAATCTCCAAAATTTTTTTTATTAATTTTTAATGAAAACGTTAATTTAATAATATAAAAAATTCATTTACAATTGTTCTAAAGGCCGTTTTATCATAAAATGTTAAAAATAGATCTGTTAAAAGGATTTTTTACATTAAATTTATCTTCATCGCACATTAATTTTAAAATAAAACGGTCTTAAAGTTATTAAATAGCATAAATAATAATTATTTGTAATCACAATCTTTTTTTAAGTATTTACTAAACTATAATATTTTTTATATAAATTAAAAAAGAAATACAAATAACATTGAAATAAAATAATATTGAATAACAGCGTAATATTCGGATTTTTAACATTAAAATGACATTTTTTTTATTTATCAAAGCACTTAATATGATAAAATATCAAAGCTGATTAGTTCGAGCTTCTGAAAGGGCAATTCCATTAAAAATCATTCAATAGATAAACTAAATTTTTCAAATCAATTAAAACCAAGGATTATTGTGATAAGTATCTTTTTAATTCTATTATTTAATAAAGGAATTATTAGCTTTTTCATCACACGATTTAAGAAAATTTGATATTTGTCAGAGAACCAGTCAATTATTTTTAAGAAAAAGCCACAATGAATGAAAAATACTTGTATAACTTTGCAAAGAAATTACTTACTACGTAGGTGTTTTTCTAAAATATACAAAATTTTGGAAAACACTTTTTGATTCGATTGAAAGTACTATCAAAAGTACAATAATTTAATTATATTTCTTTTGGCATATGCTTAAACTTGAAACTCATTTGCAAGGAGTAAAAACATACACTTTTCTTACAATTTACAAAATTTTACCAAGTTTTCCCTAGATATATACATTTATCTCTTATTTTCCAAAAATTAAAAAAAATCGGATATAGATTTAAACGATAGTAGTACCGAAAGAAAAGTAATCAAATTATCTTTCTTTTGATATATACTAGCATTTATTACTCATTTACAATGAGTGAAAAATATTCACTTTCGTTACAACTTTATAAAATTTCTCAACATTTTTACTAGTTACATATATGTGTATCTAAATTTGAAAAAATTTTCAGAAACCGTTTATCAATTTTAACGATAGTAGCATCGAAAGAAAAGTAATCAAATTACCTTTCTGCTGATATATACTAGCATTTATTACTCGTTTACAATGAGTGAAAAATATTCACTTTCGGTACAACTTTATAAAATTTCTCAACATTTTTACTAGTTACATATATGTGTATCTAAATTTGAAAAAATTTTCAGAAATCGTTTACAATTTTAACGATAGTAGCATCGAAAGAAAAGTAATCAAATTACCTTTCTTTTGATGTATAATAGCATTTATTGCTCGTTTACAATGAGTGAAAAATATTCACTTTCGTTACAACTTTATAAAATGTCTCAACATTTTTACTAGCTACATATATGTGTACCTAAATTTGAAAAAATTTTCAGAAATCGTTTATCAATTTTAACGATAGTAGCATCGAAAGAAAAGTAATCAAATTACCTTTCTTTTGATATATATACTAGCATTTATTACTCGTTTACAATGAGTGAAAAATAGTCACTTTCGTTACAACTTTATAAAATGTTTTAAAATTATTTCTAGCTATATAAATTTAACTAATATGCAAAAAAAAATATTTTCTCCGTTCCCAGCAGACCCATATCAGCGTGAGTGGTTGTCATGCTGTTCCTTATGCTCCCAAAGATATATTTCCTACTGGAAAAATAGAAAAAATAAAAGGCAAAATTAGTTATTGATTCAACATAACTTCAGAGACGGGCTTTATTTACCTTTTCCAAAGTCCTGCTTACTGAAGCTATGGTTGCATCCTGTGAATAAAGCAGATTTTAGTATTTTATTTCTAAGAAGAAGAAAAGAAAAGTAAAAGTCAAAATTAGAAATAAATTCAACAAAATTGTCTAAGTCTGAATCTTCCCTTTTTTAGAGTTCGGTTTAACGAAAGACACTATTGGTGAGGTGAATATTTGCATTGCTGAAATAAAATTAAAAGCCAAAATTAATTATTGATTCAACACAATTTTTAAAAACTTGATCTTCCCTTTTTGTAGAGCTCGGGACAATAGCTTTTTGAATTTTGCCAGTCAATTGCTGAGAAAAAAGAAAAAGAAAATTCTAAGTTTGTAATAAAATTCAACATAATTTTTTAAGAAGACTTCATCTTCCCATTTTGAAAAGCAAAAACAAATTAAACAATTTAGAAAATTTTAGTTCCAAAGTAGAATATACATATACATAATTTTACGAATAAATTAGAACTTTTTAAAATAACTATTATGTATATATTTTTTTTTGTTAATTCATATAATATTTATTTTTTTAAAAATATATTAATACTAATTGCATACAAAGAAATAAATAATAAAAACAATTCAGGTTATTATGTACAAAATGGAAAAGGAAATGGAAAGACTTAAATAGTAAAACGAAATGGTGAAATATATCTACGAACTACTATTTACAACGGCAATCTTAACTATATATAACCTATGCAAATTTATAAAATAAATTATGTAATAACGGAATTAAAATATATCTAGGGCCTACAGGTATAGAATAATACTTAAGGACTGAATTTTCTTTGTTTATAATATGTATGTCCTCATCTAAAAGTTGAGCTACTAAAATACCTAATCCAGATGAGGACACAAGGGGCTCTATAAAAACGTTTCCAACTTTTGTTAAAACTCGAACTACGAAACTATTTTCGTTTTGTTGGTTAACAATCTTTATAGAACCCAATGTTCTACTTAAAATGTATAATAAAATTATCATTTTTAAAAATTTTACTACAATCCGTAAAATTTCTTCTTCTATTCTCAAAAACAATTGCTGCAGTATCTTAGATGGATTGTGAATAAGTTTTTTAATGTATTGCATATAATTCTCAAATTTATTTGCTGAAAAAGAATCTAACGGACCAAATTGTTTTACGCAATCGCTTAAATGCAAAAGGCCGTGGACATTGAAACTAATTAAATTCGCGCCAAAATAATTACTAAATAATTTAACAAACTCTTTTAACATTTCATTCACAACATTAGATTTTACTTTACAAGACTTCTCACAGGAGAGAAGGCGAACAGCACAATGCAACAAAAGAAAGTGTTAATAAAGGTTATCCGGTATGCAGTCTTTCAAAACAAAAATTCCAGAATACAATAAAAACTGTCTGTATTCTGTCGATTTCCAGTTGCTTAATTCGTCTAGGTCACGGCTTCGTCTAGAAAACTCAGAGGGAACGTAATTATTCAGTAACATCAATTTTTCGTTCATTCTCGTTACGCTCCCTCTTTTAATAAGCAACTGGAGTAGTTTTTTTTGTTACTCCTAAGTCCACTAAATGCATGGGTTCTAAGGGAAATTGAGAAACCATGCCAATATTTACTGATTCTAGCAAAACCTCCCTCTGCTTATGGAATGACAAATCTAGCCTATTTTAAATGAATCATCTGTTCTTAGCTCGCCCACTTCTTGGGATAGGCACACCCGATCTAAATGTTGTCCCATTTGCAAAAATTTCGGGCATCTATTTTTTGCCGTATGACCCTTTACCCCAGTTATAAATGCCCGAGCTGGTGAATTGCAAGTAAATAGCCTAACACTAAATTCCTTTAACAATTGTGTAGATCCCACTTTCACCCCATTCTGAGCTAAAGTGCCTATCTCCTCGCAAAATTCTTTTAAAAAATCATTTACATCTGGGGGCTTACTCATCCCTGAATATCAAGCTACCATAAATGGTTCCGAATTGGGGAAATCTACAACGTGGCCCAAAATTGGCCATAATACCCAGTTAGAACTTTTTAAGCCCATCTATTCGTACATCTATTGAAATTCTCTCTTAACTTTGGAGAAAATCAAATTCTTTTAAGTAAATATGATATTCAATCCCAAAGAATTGTTCTGGCGTCCACTGGCAATCCCTTATGTCCTGCTCCTTCCAAAGAGTGCAAAAGATCAGAAAGACTACTATGTGATGTTTTATTTCTAAATGCCCAACCTTTCAACGCTGAAAGTACCCTTCCCGTCATGTCCGTGGGTCCTGTCTCGTCTACACTCTCATTTAGTTAATTATCTTCAAATAAATACCACTTATATTCACTATAGCTGTCATAACAGGAAGGAAGTTCCCCACCAGCGCACGGTGCATCATTGCCAAATGAAATATGAGACACTACCCCTGTACTTGTTGATGGTACATCCTCACTATCTAAAGAAATTGCCCCCCCGCCCCCCCCCCCCTGCTATTTGATGGTATATTATCTGTATCTTGCCCAGATGATTAATTTAATTTCCCAAATTTTTCTTTCAATTCCTCAAAATATGCCTTTTCTTTGCTCATTAAATTTGAGAACGTTCTCTTGTTCATCGTTACAATATAAATAATAATAAAAACAATAATAATAATAATAATATTGATGATGATGGTGTTGATGATGATGATAATTATCAAAATTTTTGTAGGTGTTAGCCTGTTTTGTTGTGCTGTTCTGCAGTGTGTTCCTCAAAAGAACTGAAAATAAAAAGTTAAAAAAAAAAATGTTAAAAACTAATATATCAACATACATGAGTGCCATTGAAAGCACGACAATGGGCGCATTTAAAGCACCGACTTATTTAGTCGCATCTAAAGAGAACGATGTTCCTAAAACTTAAATATTTGAAAACTATACAGAAAGGGTCTCGACATTACCCTGACGGGATTAGAAATAAGGTGAGTAATTATAAAAGCATGTTAATAAGGCAGCAGGCGTGTTGAAGCGAATGAAGAGTTACAAACAAACATACAGGTAAATCTAATAAAAGCGTGCTGATAAAACCAATTGAAGGAGGGAGGATGGCGGGAGGAGACAGAGGGCACCACCGATCGTTTCTTTAAAATTGTTTAGATCTCGATTTGTATGAGCCAGATACCAAAAGCTATTGATGTAGGAGAAAATTTACATTGAGTTATAACAATTTATAAATTTTGCACCAAATGGGAAGGGGGGTAAGGAGACGATGGCGACTTATTTGACCTATTGAGTTTGTAATATTGGGGAAGGTCAGTAAACGTAAAGTTATAATGTGTAAAAATTATTAAAAAGTAATTGCTCCAAAGGTCTTGGGAACCCCGCCCCTTTCCATTTTCGAAAAAATTTTGCCAGTAGACTATTGTCTTCTGTGTCCCAAATTTCATCAAAATCCGTGAAGCCGTTGTGGCGTGATTTAGTCACAAAGCGGAAAAAAATACAATAATTAAATTATACCTGTTCCTAGGGAGCGGGAACCTCTCCCCTTTAAGAAAAATATAGCTAGTAGATCCTTCTAGACTATTGAATATATGTGTGCCAAATTTCAACCAAATCCGTCCAGCCGTTCTTGCGTGAATGAGGCACAAAGAAAAACGTCTGGACACACAAGCATCCAAACCTTCCCATTTATTATACATATGTTAAGATTAAAATGATTACACCATAAAATCTTCCTGAACTTTGTCAGGGGCCTTGCACTGAACCCGTTTTGACATACACTATGATGCATACATGTACAGGCGCATGCATATATATATTTTATGATAACAACATTAAATCTTATAGAACTTTGTCAGGGGCCTTGCACTGAACCCGTTTTGACATACACTATGATGCATATATGTACAGGCGCACGCATATATATATTCTATGATAACAATATAAAATCTTATAGAACTTTTTCAGGGGCCTTGCACTGAACCCGTTTTGACATACACTATGATGCATATATGTGCAGGCGCATGCATATATATATTTTATGATGACACCATAAAATCTTCCTGAAATTTGTCAGGGACTTAGCACTTCACTTGTTTTGGTGTACGCCATGATACATAAATGCACAAGCGCATGTACATTTGTTTATTATGGTGACACCATAAAAACTGCCTGATCTTTGTCAGAGACATAACACTTTACTTGTTTTGGTGTTCATCATATAGATGCATTAGCGCAGTTGTATCTCTATATTATGTTGGACACCATAATATATTAAATTAAGATAATAATACACATTTTTTGGAGTACTTACGTATGGTGGCGATGAAAATGATGAAAACCGCAGTTTTTATGCAATGTGGCCGTCTGCAGGTTTTGTTCCACTTTGAAGCACTCTTTTCACTTTTTCGTTTAATTTTTTTCACAACTAAGCCGCAAATAATTAATAATTTTAGCGAAAATGCCAAAATCTCGCTTGAATTTTTTGAAATTTTCCAACTTCAATGGCACGTCAAATAATTTTTCTTTATTTCCCTTGTTTTGGGATATTCATAAGCAAGAGACTCATGTTGTTTCATTCGCACTCATTCTATTTATGGGACATTTTTTTCACCCTCAAAAATATCCCAAAAACTTGAAATTTTTACACCAAAATTTTTGAAGGTGTTGGAATTTCAGGGGAAAGTGGTTAAAAGTGGGTAGTCATGGTTGGCAGGGATGTTTGATATTTATAAATTATAATTACATATATTTTCAATATGCAAATTTCCAAATTATAATAAGTAATCAAAAATTTCTTTTTGAAAGATAAAAAATTTTCCGTTACGAAAGTTAATGTGATATCAAAATAATTAAAAATTTAAAGTATAAAATTTTACTACAAATAATAAACATATGTATATTTCTTCAGCGACCTATTAATTCCTATAGAACATAATTCGTAAAAACTGGCTCGAGGTAAGGTGTATTAAAAACCGCAAAGTTTTTTGTTTTTCCCGATATATTTCAACCTCCTGTGTTGGTTGGCGGGCGCCGTGGTGTGATGGTAGCGTGCTCCGCCTACCACACCAAAGATCCTGGGTTCACGCCCCGGCCAAAGTAACATCAAAATTTTAGAAACTTTTCAATTAGAAGAAAATTTGTCTAAGCAGGGTCGCCCCTCGGCAGTGCTTGGCAAGCACTCCGAGTGTATTTCTGCCATAAAATGCTCCGATTGAAAACTCATCTGCTGTTCGGAGTCGGCATAAAACAAGTAGGTCCCGTTTCGCCAATTTGTAGAAAAAATTAGAGGAGCACGACGCGAATTGGAAGAGAAGCTCGGCCTAAAATCTCTTCGGTGGCAGAGCTGTAAAACTGTGCAATCATTTTAAATTTAAAATCATTCACCCCTATTGTCATTGTCGTCGTCGTTTTCAGTCGACGTAACATCGTATCCACATCGGCGTCACTTCGACACCAAATCGGTATAGGCTAAGCTTGTTGAGACGACGACGCCAATTTATCGATAAAACGAAAAGAAAATATACCTTTCCGCATCAGCTGTTCTCTTTTTATACCTTTCATGAAAATGAAATGGTATATTAATTTCGTCACGAAACCGAAAATTGTAAGTCCTTAAAGGAAAATAGATAGACCCACCATTAAGTATACCGAAATAATCAGGTTGAAGAGCTGAGTTGATTTAGCCATGTCCGTCTGTCCGTCTGTCCGTCTGTCCGTCTGTCTGTTTGTATGCAAACTAGTCCCTCAATTTTTGAGATATCTTGATAAAATTTGGTGAGCGGGTGTATTTGGGTGTCCGATTAGACATTTGACGGAACCGACCGGATCGGACCACTATAGCATATATCCTCCATACAACCGATTTTTCAGAAAAAGAGGATTTTTGTAATATCTTACCCAATTTAACAGACTGAAGCTTCAAACTTCACCATATACTTTCGTATATTGCACATATTGTTGCCTGAAAAAATTGATGAGATCGGTCGTATATATAGTATATATCACCCACAACCGATTGTTCAGATAAGGAACTTTTCGTAATTACTGCCCCATTTTAAGAGCTAGAGGCTTCAAATTTCAACGAATGCTTAGGTATATAGCATATATTGTTGTCTGAAAAAATCATAAAGATCGGTGGTATATATAGTATATATATGGTGGTATATATAGTATATATATATAGTATATATATATATATATATTTTCGCAAATTTTGGCCCCATTTTAACAGCTAGAAGCTTCAAATTTCACCGGATACTTACGCATATAGCATATATTGTTGTCTGAAAAAATCATAGAGATCGGTTGTATATATAGTATATATCTCATACAACCGATTGTTCAGATAAGAAACTTTTCGCAATTTCTACCCCATTTTAACAGCTATAAGCTTCAAATTTCACCGATTGCTTACGTATATAGCATATATTGTTGTCTGAAAAAATCATAGAGATCGGTTGTATATATAGTATATATATCATACAACCGATTGTTCAGATAAGAAACTTTTCGCAATTTCTACCCCATTTTAACAGCTATAAGCTTCAAATTTCACCGATTTCTTACGTATATAGCATATATTGTTGTCTGAAAAAATCATAGAGATCGGTGGTATATATATTATATACTTCATATAAACTCTCATTTTTGCCCCTTTTTTACGGCTAGAAGCTTCAAAATTCATCAAATTTCATCAAATAGTTACGTTTACGTCATATATTTTTGAAATACGTGATTCGTAGTCATAGTTTTTACATGCAGACCACAAAAAACGTGAAGCTTTGCATCCTCACACAGATTACCTACCTATTTTTTATTTTATATTTATCTTAAAAATCGTTTAGATATGTTCAAATTTCACTAAATGCTTACGTGTATAGCATATATTGTTGTCTGAGAAAATCATAGAGATCGGTTGTATATATAGTATATATCTCATACAACCGATTGTTCAGATAAGAAACTTTGCGCAATTTCTGCCCCTTTTTAACAGCTAGATGCTTCAAATTTCACCATATGCTTACGTGTATAGCATATATTGTTGTCTGAAAAAATCATAGAGATCGGTTGTATATATAGTATATATCTCATACAACCGATTGTTCAGATAAGAAACTTTGCGCAATTTCTGCCCCTTTTTAACAGCTAGATGCTTCAAATTTCACCATATGCTTACGTATATAGCATATATTGTTGTCTGAAAAAATCATAGAGATCGGTGGTATATATATTATATACTTCATATAAACTGTCATTTTTGCCCCTTTTTTACGGCTAGAAGCTTCAAAATTCATCAAATTTCATCAAATAGTTACGTTTACGTCATATATTTTTGAAATACGTGATTCGTAGTCATAGTTTTTACATGCAGACCACAAAAAACGTGAAGCTTTGCATCCTCACACAGATTACCTACCTATTTTTATACCTTTCAAGAAAATGAAATGGTATATTAATTTCGTCACGAAACCGAAAATTGTAAGTCCTTAAAGGAAAATAGATAGACCCACCATTAAGTATACCGAAATAATCAGGTTGAAGAGCTGAGTTGATTTAGCCATGTCCGTCTGTCCGTCTGTCTGTTTGTATGCAAACTAGTCCCTAAATTTTTGAGATATCTTGATAAAATTTGGTGAGCGGGTGTATTTGGGTGTCCGATTAGACATTTGTCGGAACCGACCGGATCGGACCACTATAGCATATATCCTCCATACAACCGATTTTTCAGAAAAAGAGGATTTTTGTAATATCTTACCCAATTTAACAGACTGAAGCTTCAAACTTCACCATATACTTTCGTATATTGCACATATTGTTGCCTGAAAAAATTGATGAGATCGGTCGTATATATAGTATATATCACCCACAACCGATTGTTCAGATAAGGAACTTTTCGTAATTACTGCCCCATTTTAAGAGCTAGAGGCTTCAAATTTCAACGAATGCTTAGGTATATAGCATATATTGTTGTCTGAAAAAATCATAAAGATCGGTGGTATATATAGTATATATATGGTGGTATATATAGTATATATATAGTATATATATATATATATATATTTTCGCAAATTTTGGCCCCATTTTAACAGCTAGAAGCTTCAAATTTCACCGAATACTTACGCATATAGCATATATTGTTATCTGAAAAAATCATAGAGATCGGTTGTATATATAGTATATATCTCATACAACCGATTGTTCAGATAAGAAACTTTTCGCAATTTCTACCCCATTTTAACAGCTATAAGCTTCAAAGTTCACCGATTGCTTACGTATATAGCATATATTGTTGTCTGAAAAAATCATAGAGATCTGTTGTATATATAGTATATATCTCAAACAACCGATTGTTCAGATAAGAAACTTTTCGCAATTTCTACCCCATTTTAACAGCTAGAAGCTTCAACTTTCACCAAATGCTTAAGTATATAGCATATATTGTTGTCTGAAAAAATCATAGAGATCGGTTGTATATATAGTATATATCTCATACAACCGATTGTTCAGATAAGAAACTTTGCGCAATTTCTGCCCCGTTTTAACAGCTAGAATCTTCAAATTTCACAAAATGCTTACGTATATAGCATATATTGTTGTCTGAAAAAATCATAGAGATCGGTGGTATATATATTATATACTTCATATAAACTCTCATTTTTGCCCCTTTTTTACGGCTAGAAGCTTCAAAATTCATCAAATTTCATCAAATAGTTACGTTTACGTCATATATTTTTGAAATACGTGATTCGTAGTCATAGTTTTTACATGCAGACCACAAAAAACGTGAAGCTTTGCATCCTCACACAGATTACCTACCTATTTTTTATTTTATATTTATCTTAAAAATCGTTTAGATATGTTCAAATTTCACTAAATGCTTACGTGTATAGCATATATTGTTGTCTGAGAAAATCATAGATACCGGTGGTATATATAGTATATATCCCATACAACCGATTGTTCAGATAAGAAACTTTGCGCAATTTCTTCCCCATTTTAACAGCTAGAAGCTTCAACTTTCACCAAATGCATACGTGTATAGCATATATTGTTGTCTGAAAAAATCATAGAGATCGGTTGTATATATAGTATATATCTCATACAACCGATTGTTCAGATAAGAAACTTTGCGCAATTTCTGCCCCTTTTTAACAGCTAGATGCTTCAAATTTACCATATGCTTACGTATATAGCATATATTGTTGTCTGAAAAAATCATAGAGATCGGTGGTATATATATTATATACTTCATATAAACTGTCATTTTTGCCCCTTTTTTACGGCTAGAAGCTTCAAAATTCATCAAATTTCATCAAATAGTTACGTTTACGTCATATATTTTTGAAATACGTGATTCGTAGTCATAGTTTTTACATGCAGACCACAAAAAACGTGAAGCTTTGCATCCTCACACAGATTACCTACCTATTTTTATACCTTTCATGAAAATGAAATGGTATATTAATTTCGTCACGAAACCGAAAATTGTAAGTCCTTAAAGGAAAATAGATAGACCCACCATTAAGTATACCGAAATAATCAGGTTGAAGAGCTGAGTTGATTTAGCCATGTCCGTCTGTCCGTCTGTCCGTCTGTCCGTCTGTCTGTTTGTATGCAAACTAGTCCCTCAATTTTTGAGATATCTTGATAAAATTTGGTGAGCGGGTGTATTTGGGTGTCCGATTAGACATTTGTCGGAACCGACCGGATCGGACCACTATAGCATATATCCTCCATACAACCGATTTTTCAGAAAAAGAGGATTTTTGTAATATCTTACCCAATTTAACAGACTGAAGCTTCAAACTTCACCATATACTTTCGTATATTGCACATATTGTTGCCTGAAAAAATTGATGAGATCGGTCGTATATATAGTATATATCACCCACAACCGATTGTTCAGATAAGGAACTTTTCGTAATTACTGCCCCATTTTAAGAGCTAGAGGCTTCAAATTTCAACGAATGCTTAGGTATATAGCATATATTGTTATCTGAAAAAATCATAAAGATCGGTGATATATATAGTATATATATGGTGGTATATATAGTATATATATATAGTATATATATATATATATATATATATTCGCAAATTTTGGCCCCATTTTAACAGCTAGAAGCTTCAAATTTCACCGAATACTTACGCATATAGCATATATTGTTGTCTGAAAAAATCATAGAGATCGGTTGTATATATAGTATATATCTCATACAACCGATTGTTCAGATAAGAAACTTTTCGCAATTTCTACCCCATTTTAACAGCTTTAAGCTTCAAAGTTCACCGATTGCTTACGTATATAGCATATATTGTTGTCTGAAAAAATCATAGAGATCGGTTGTTCAGATAAGAAACTTTTCGCAATTTCTACCCCATTTTAACAGCTATAAGCTTCAAATTTCACCGATTGCTTACGTATATAGCATATATTGTTGTCTGAAAAAATCATAGATATCGGTTGTATATATAGTATATATCTCATACAACCGATTGTTCAGATAAGAAACTTTTCGCAATTTCTACCCCATTTTAACAGCTAGAAGCTTCAACTTTCACCAAATGCTTAAGTATATAGCATATATTGTTGTCTGAAAAAATCATAGAGATCGGTTGTATATATAGTATATATCTCATACAACCGATTGTTCAGATAAGAAACTTTGCGCAATTTCTGCCCCGTTTTAACAGCTAGAATCTTCAAATTTCACAAAATGCTTACGTATATAGCATATATTGTTGTCTGAAAAAATCATAGAGATCGGTGGTATATATATTATATACTTCATATAAACTCTCATTTTTGCCCCTTTTTTACGGCTAGAAGCTTCAAAATTCATCAAATTTCATCAAATAGTTACGTTTACGTCATATATTTTTGAAATACGTGATTCGTAGTCATAGTTTTTACATGCAGACCACAAAAAACGTGAAGCTTTGCATCCTCACACAGATTACCTACCTATTTTTTATTTTATATTTCGCACTTTGAGAAAATCATAGAGATCGGTGGTATATATAGTATATATCCCATACAACCGATTGTTCAGATAAGAAACTTTGCGCAATTTCTTCCCCATTTTAACAGCTAGAAGCTTCAAATTTCACCAAATGCTTACGTGTATAGCATATATTGTTGTCTGAAAAAATCATAGAGATCGGTGGTATATATATTATATACCCCATATAAACTCAATTTTTGCCCCCCTTTTTACGGCTAGAAGCTTCAAAATTCATCAAATTTCATCAAATAGTTACGTTTACGTCATATATTGTTGAAATACGTGATTCGCAGTCATAGTTTTTACACCCAGACCACAAAAAACCAGAAACTTTGCATCCTCACACAAAGTACCTACCTGTTTTTATTTTATATTTATCTTAAAAATCGTTAAGGTATGCAGATCTGTTCACTATATATTTCTTATCTTATACATCCAGTTATTCGGAGATTACGAACGGGATAAGATTATTGTTCAGCCCCATTCATGAAAGGTATGAAGTCTTCGGCACAGCCGAAGACAGTCCCGTTCTTACTTGTTTTTTACTATTTCTGTATCTTTTTTCGCACTTTGAGATTTGTTTAAACATTTCATTTCAAGATTTTACAAAAATGCTTTATTATGATAGTAGTGCGAGCTGTAGTGACAAAATAATAAAGAGGAGCTTAGACTCAATAGAAAAAAATCAGAAATAACTCCGATTTTTTCTAGCTCAGCTACAAGAACCTCGAATTGTTGCGCACTCGTTATTTTCATTTTGAATATCTAAAAAAAACAATGCATATTACATGTTTGTATATTTAATTAATTAACAAAGAAATGTTTTACTTACAAATTTTCCTTCTGTCGTCAGTAAAAACAGTGGGGACAAAAATGACGTCGTGCGATGGCGACGACGACAGCAAATTTGCTTAGCCAATACCAAACATGTGTCGATAGTCGTCAATAGTTACCGAAAACGACGATTACAATACCGAATTTAACACGTCGTCGTGAGTCGCCGTCGTTCAGTGAGGACGACGACAATGACAATAAGGGTGACTGATTCAAGAATGCTCTTCATTCATTCATTCTTTCCTTGTTAAGGAATGTGTCTTAAAAGTTAACCCATTCTTCATTCAGTAGTGGAAGAAAAGACTGCACTCCTGAACTCATTTGAAGAATGAACGAAGTAATTGAATGAAACACAAACATTTTCAACACAGAATAGTCAATTATAAAAAATGTCGTACAAGCACAAAACCCGCTTAAATATCACATGGTTGCATTTAATTAGAGCCACTTCAAAATATCAACACAAAAATTTAGTTATTGACCGTGATGGCCGTGTTTGTTCGTTATTTAAATGGTAATAAAGCACAAGAAGTTAACTGGAAAAGTATTTTTATTGAAATTGTCCTAAAAATTCAATAATAAAAAAAGTAAATGACAAATATTTCAACATCCCTGTTCCAAAAATTGTCATCGTTCTAAATTAGTGTTGCCAATGTGCCATATAAAAGGTACTTGCATGAAAAAGTACTAACCTATATTTGAACGTCCTCAATCGGTGATTAAACAATTGAAGAAAAAGCAATTCATTATAAAAAGTCTTACAACAAGTTCTTCATGTATTCTTCTTAGCAGTACCTACATATATGGTCAAATACTGTATCTATACTGGTCTGTGTGTTTGCAAATTGCAATAGCAATATACTATTTTTCTCTATGTATTTAAAAATTGTAAAACACATAATAGGCTCCGCGGTGCAACTGGTTTTTGGGACAGAATGATTCCAACTTCAGATGAAAGATTCAGATTAACCCCATTTCAGGTCAACGCGTGCCGTACATGTGGATCACAACACAAATAATCTTTTTAAAAGCTAAACAGAAACATCTGTTGGCACAGAAATTTCCTAGGACTTCCGTTGATAATTCCTTCAGTGGACGTGTCGACTGTGCATGACGAAGTACTGGTAACGTAACTAGAGAAACCAAGAACCTATTTAAAGGTTTTCAAGTTTAAAAACTGGAAAAACGTGTTAATGTAAATTTTTTCATTTATTACATTTCTTGTGAGCTTCTTGGCGGGTCGGATTAAAACCATTACATCGGCATGGAAAATTAAGACGGCGAAGTTAATTTTGAAGGGTTATTCGAAATTGTCGGGGTTTTTGTGTTTCAAGGGAACCGTTCAGAAGCAATTGAACCATGTGATGTGGTACATGAAGCGGACGATGAAAACCCTATAACAACTGAAGAGGCTATTTATGAGTACCAAGAAATGGATGAAACCTCAGTTTTCTTGGAGAAAATACGTGCTGCAAAATATGAGATTGGCGGAAACGAAACCCTGTTCACTAAATATTTTTAAATTTTGCAAAAGGTTTGTGTGCACGTAGACTATAGTTTTTTTTTTGGAAGTTTAAGGGTTATTTATCTGAAGAGTGATTGTCGCTTCGCTTTACATGTCGCAAACGTTGTGCAGCAAGATACAGACCTGGCAAAGCTCTAGGCAAACAGTTTTATGTATTGGCCGCCTTTGAAGTATTGTGTTTTAATTAATCAGACTTAAATTTATTTCAAATAATTTTACTCATATGTATAGCTTGACACAACCGTTTATAATAAAGAGCGTGGTGACATACTCGTCATCTGCCAAATTCGCAAAACTATACTACAAGGATCAAGGCAAATAACTTAAAATTTGCGCGTGAAGCATCCGCGACAGTTCTCAGAGTATGAATGTGGTAAAGTTTCTAATTTGAAAAATTAACAGTAAAGTTAATAGCAGATAATATGTATCCAATTTCAATAGTGGAAAATGAAACCTTTAGGCAATTCGCTTCATTTTTGAACCCCAAAGCAAAATTAATTAGTAGAGCAACGGTTGTCAAAAGAATTGACGAGTATTTCGATTTAATGATGACGCAAATTAAAAATGAATTGGAGAGTCAAAATTAGTGATGAACGATATTTCACTATCGGTGATTACATCGCCACGAATGAATAATCGCTAATAGTAGCCGTGTTTTTTTACACGCGTATAGGTTAACGTTTGCGCGTAATAAAAAACGCTTATCCTCGCTTAGATAATGGTTAGGAGACCCCTCTAGCGACAGTGGTTATATAACTAGGTAAAACACACCGAAAAGCGGGGACACAAACCTCTGTTGTATGGCTGTGTATAACCTATAGCTGAATCAGTTGCGATTAATTGTGTTCACCCAACATTTTAAAGACACAATGATATTTTTTTCATATAGATGCGTTTAACACAAGCTTATGCATTCCAATAACATCGCCACAATCAACCAAGATGTTGCGTTTGTAAATATGAGGGAACTTCAGACTTGGCAATTGAAGTTTATTACGCCTTGTCAATTCGCATACAAAATTTCGCGAAGAACCGTTGTAAACCTCCCTATACAACAAAAATACTTGCTAGCATATTTTGTGTCGTATTCGATTGTTATATTGCAGTTTTCAATTGCGAAAAATTTTAGAAATTTTACCAACCAGTGGGAAAAATAATTTCACTTGCAAAGTGTGCCACCACCCTTAGCCAAAGCAAATGTCAAATTCTTCTTCTTATGATTTGCTTGGAACAAAATTTGGGAGATGGCTACTTTTCAATATCAGATGGCGCCAGTGTTGCTCATTCTACCGTTCTCCATAAAAATACATGCAATCTACTCATAATGCATAAGCTTGTGTTAAACTCATCTAAGTATATGAAAAACTGCTTGTGTCGCAGCTATAAGAGGTGATACATAGAATTAGTGTAGAGGTGAAACATAGACACATATTTCAGTTACATCTGAGTATAATGCGTATTGAAGTTTAGTACCCTACAAGAATACTGACTATCATATGACTATCATCTGATTGTCAGCAATGTCAACCTAACGATCAGCGCCTCATACAAACTTTCTATCACAAACTTAAGGGGACTTGCGCAAATGTGATGTAAACAACTGTGTACGTGTGAGTTTTTGTCTCCTTCTTATACACCGACATCGCCTACTGATTAAGTATATAGCCGTACTGCTCACTCTCATTCCTTTTCCTGGATCAGTGCTGACACTCTAACTATCAAAAAGTGTCATAAATGATAGTTTACTGTAGATATCAGGTTTGACTGTTATACTATCATAAATGACCATTATTATATTCCGCCAAAAATGAAACAATGCTTTTTGCTTTTTATTTACTTTATTTCATTACGTTTTTAATTTTGTACATGATAAAAGCATACGTGTTTCTTATTTGTTTAAAATAAATAGTTTTATAAGAATTCGACTTCAGAATGTTCAATTTAAATTCAGAAAATAACAAAACAACAGAATAGCGCTTTCCTCAAGCGGAAACACATTTAAAAATGAGTCACCACTAACCACCATTATTTTTCGCGTATCAATTTTTTGAGTGAGCCCCATACATTCCGACAGCTTTTGGTATTTTCTAATATTATTTTCGATTTTTTTTTCTTTTAGCATGGAGCTTTGAAATGCTCTCTTTTTCATTTTTTAAACTTATTTTTTATATGGTTTTCGTCGGTTGAAAATGGCGGAATTTAAAAAATAACAAAACAACCGTGATAATCATTTGATTGTCATATGACAGTCAGTAGTGACAACATGATTAAATCGGATAAACTGTTCTCGCATACATAAAATTCCGTTGGGAATTATGTATCTGTCTCACATGCATAATGGTAACTGCTGTATGTTCTTTTGTTCTGTACCAGGTGTCCGAAGCTTTCCCAGTTTGAGTCCTTTTTCATGATTATAGGCTGTTGTTGGGAACATGCGGACATGCGTGAGCGATCAAAGGAACATACATAAATTTAAGTATCAATGTTTACGTCATCGCAGGATCAGCATTGTCAATTACAAGTGTGAGTGTATTAGTAAAACTATCAGCGTTTCTTGTAGGGTAGTACTAATTTTATGCGCAGCAATTGAGGAGTTGTTTTAAAGTTTGCCGCTTAGCAGTCCTTATAAAGTTTAAGCGTAAACGTCTATAGAATTAAAAAAAGCAAAGTTAGTGATAGCTATTGCCATCCAGATATATAAGTAATTGGCGATTTTCCTTCAGCATAAAATTCTTTCGAATGACAATCACCTCTGGCAGCATTTTGCCAACAGCGACTACTGCGATATTTCTTCATGAAGAATGAAAATCACCTCTGGCAACACTCGGTTGTCTTTACTTTTAGCTAGTTTGCTCTTTCTGTTGACGTTATTTTGAATAGAGATTTTTGTAAACGACGTTTTGATCTGGTTGGCTGCGAAAATTGAGTTGTATTAATTTATTAAAAATCCCTTTTAATACCGAGTGAAAAATTACAGCCAATTATAGTAAAAAAAGTGAAATGTGACAATTTTATGAGCCCATAAATAGATTTGGGATTGTACCGGGTGTTTACCATTTGTATGGGTAAATACGAGTAAAATACCCGGAATATTCCTTTCTTCTATCTTTTTTAGGGTATTTAAAAATCTTTTGAATCGAGGCTGCTTGGAATTAGAGTTCAGCAATAAAATTTATAAATTATTAAATTTATACGTCATCATATGTAATTCTCCTATATTGCTACGAAAGGCTAGGTACATTCCCAAGCATCAGAGTGCCGATATATTGCTGTTTAAACGTTTTTGTTTTTGTATTCAATAATCGAATGTACCTAAAATTTAACCCACATAACCCTAAAAGTTATGTAGCGGAAATTTTTTAACTCTTTTTATTTCAAACTTCTTAAAATAGATATAAAAACGTATTTTTTTGCTTTACGCAAAAAGCACTAAATGAGTTTTGTGTTTTTGGAGGTGTACTATATATAGTACATGAGGGAAATATGCTGCTCAGACGAACTTATTATTTATTAGTATGAAAATCAACAAAACACTTGGTATGTAACCCAACATCACACTTCAAACATCTGGTAGTTGTTCTCTGATGACAAAGTCCACAGCGGGTTTTTTTTTCCTGTGGTGCTATAAGATGATCCATTCTATCGTAACGAATTCCGACTTCCTTCGAGCAACTTGGTCGGCCCTTTTGATACATTGGTTGCTTTCGGTACGTGGTCAGTAGCGTTGTAGCGATTACGCGCCTGAAACTCAGTTGGTCAAGATTACCTCCTTGCTCGCGATGTATATGCCAAGTCCCAAATTTCATCAAAATCCGTGAAGCCGTTGTGGCGTGATTCAGTCACAAAGCAGAAAAAATACAATAATTAAATTATACTGTTTTCACACAGACGGCTTATTGAATAATAAAGGCAGTTTTCTACATTAAGACGCTTATTGAGCTCAATCTTCCCTACAAAATTCGAATCTATTATTATTTCATTAGTAGCTAATCGAATGCCTAATGAAGTCAAAAGCACAATGCAACTCTGTTGGCAGCGTTCCGCTTCCGTTTCCGCTTCTTAGTTTTCAAAGCAAATGTCATTGTCTGCATGGCGGAACGATACAAGGTGGCCGCATCGAACAGCTGATTATAACCTCTTTTATTTGATTTGATACATCAACTACCGGCGCAGTACGATTTTGACATTTGTTCATCGAATTTACAAGTACATGGAATTTTTTTTGTTTGTAGGTATGTCACCATGCTCCGACCTTTTATCGTTCCGCCATGATTGTCTGTCTCATCCTTCAAACTAATCGAGCAGTTACTTCTGTGTGAAAGCAAAAAATTTACGATTTCATTAGCAGGTGAAATGAGATCATTAAGTTTCTGTGTGAAAACAGTATTATACCTGTTCCTAGGGAGCGGAAACCTCTCCCCTTTAAGAAGAATATAGCTAGTAGATCCTTCTAGACTATTGAATATATGTGTGCCAAATTTCAACTGATTATAACCTTTTTTATTTGACTTGATACATCAACTACCGGCGCAGTACGATTTTGACATTTGTCCATCGAATTTACAAGTACATGTAATTTTTTTTGTTTGTAGGTATGTCACCATGCTCCCACCTTGTATCGTTCCGCCTTGATTGTCTGTCTCATCCTTCATACTAATCGAGCAGTTACTTCTGTGTGAAAGCAAAAAATTTACGATTTCATTAGCAGGTGAAATGAGATCATTAAGTTTCTGTGTGAAAACAGTATTATACCTGTTCCTAGGGAGCGGAAACCTCTCCCCTTTAAGAAAAATATAGCTAGTAGATCCTTCTAGACTATTGAATATATGTGTGCCAAATTTCAACCAAATCCGTCCAGCCGTTCTTGCGTGAATGAGGCACAAAGAAAAACGTCTGGACACACAAGCATCCAAACCTTCCCATTTATTATACATATATAAAGATTAAAATGATTACACCATAAAATCTTCCTGAACTTTGTCAGGGGCCTTGCACTGAACCCGTTTTGACATGCACTATGATGCATATATGTACACTCAGGGAAAAAACATTGTAAAATCAATGAAAACGTGCTTAATCCAAGCAAAAACGTATTTAAAAGTGACGTAAATATGAAAATTTTTATTTTAAAAATGTGCATTATAAAGTTGTAAAATCAAGTAAAAAGATATTTGATTTAAACATTTTCCAATTTCATTTTAAATACATCACGATTTTGAATCAAAAATGATCACATTTAATTTAAAAATTTTCCTTTTTGATTCAAGCATGGGTTTTGTTAATTTAAATAACAAACGCATTTGATTTAAAAATATTTATATTTAAATCAAATATGAGTTATATCGAATCAAATACCTAAATTGTTGAATTAAAAATGCACGTATTCGTTTTGATAATGAAACATTTTACTTTTTCGACTTCACCACACTTTATTTATTCACCTTTTTTAAGCCATACAAAAACTGTTAGTTATAATCAAAAACTTAAATCTAAAATCGTACTATCAAAAATGCCTTATTATAATTTTATCATATTAAATTCGACATTTAAATGAAATGAGCTACATATATATTTATATATAATAAAGTTATGTGTATTATTCAAACAAGTTAAGATAATCAAAACTGATCAAAACATCACATGTCTATTGTTTTGTTACAGAATAAATACATGATAAATACAACGTTTAAAGATATTTTGGTTTTGCGTATGTTTTGCCATTATTTATAGAATATAAATGTAATGGTTGACTTGTAAACATAGATATATTTATAACTTTTAAAACGTCTTCTTTCAAGCCAACTTCATAGGAATGAAAATGTTGGTCGAAGCTTTTAATATATATAGGATAGCATATAATATAAAGATTATTATTTTGATACAGAAATGATTTAATTTTGAATAATTCAGAATTATTGTGAGAACATAAATAATAATTGCTTTTATAATAAGTGCCTTTATAATGTACTTCATTTAACAACATTACAGTTTTAAAATTAATGGGTTGATTGATATTTATTTTTAAAAAAAATTCCTCTTTTGTTAAATCTAGAATTTCATAGCTTTTCTAACTAATAATTGATTCAAATTATTTTTCATTATCTAACAAAAATTTAGAAAATTTTATACTTGACTTTATTGCTATAGAATATGGAGGATTAACTCTCGAAGTAATGCTGTTAAAATATACTTTAGCTTCTTTATGCTTCGCTTCGAAACGCATACTCCAAATATATTTAAGAGGTCCGCAGTTTTTAATAGCTGTGGGGTAGTGCACAAGAAAATGATGTTTGGGCTTTAATGTCCCAAAAAGCCGAATATGAATATAGTGATGCGATTTAATTAGCTCTTCCAAGACAACCAGCTCTTCAGTAGCTATTTGAGGTTTTAATATATATTCTATTATTTGCGTTAAAATTAAAAAAAAACTTCCAGTGCTCGTTATCGCGTGGTATTAAGTCGCCTATCATTAGGGGTAAAAAATGAATAAAACATGCCACTTCAGATGCGTACATTTTTAAATTATAATTACTTAATCTTCCGGCTTCTAAAGGGGGAGATTTATTGCCTATTTCTATTTCGCCAAACTGAAAAAATTGTTTTCTACTGTTAATAATATCGAGTGTTATGACTTCGTCTTTAATCAAATTTAGCAAAACATTACAAACATCATATATGCAAACTCCTTCGAAAACATCATGCATTAAATCAAATGTAAAATTTTCAGTCACACTAAAATATTTTAAGTTATCAAAAACGCAAACTTCCCTTATTCCTGTTTCCTGATAATTATTTTCTGATAAGTCTTTGTAATAGTTCTCTTCATTTCTCAAAGCTTCTTGCTCCTCTGATACATCGCTTCTCATTAGGTCTTTTGTTCTAGTGCAAACACGACAGAATCTCTTAGAATTGAATGATTGAATAAACCCCATTATGCTACTAACGGCTAAATTGTCTCCTATTACTAAACCTAGCACAAAATGAACTTTTTTACTTCCATTTTCCGTCACAATTTCAATACCTTCTTCAAGGAGCTTTAACTCATGTACAAGGTATAGAAATGAGTTCTCAACACCGCTGGATTTAACTGTTTTTGTTGAAATGAAAGCTCCATGGAAAATGTACTGTAGTTTGGACAACAGGTGTTTTGGCATTGATGGAAAACTATAATAACATCCACATATCGAGTACGTATGATTGCCGAGAGCATTGTTGATTTGGAAATCATCAAAATAAAGAATGTATGGTATAACTAATTCAGATTGAATTTTACCTTTTCGTGCTTTAAATATTCTGCCGCTGACAAAGTTTTGTATACTACTTTCTTTTAAGTATTTTTCTGTATTCTGTAATGTGCTCTGCAAAAGGCATGGAATCTCAAAAATAGCTTTGAACTGAAAATTTAATGGCATAATGTATATGTCGAATGATTTAGGAGCTAAGGTTGGGATACCGTATTTTGTTGTTTCAGTAACAGATTCTTTGATGGTGATAGTCTTTGGATGTTCATATAAGTTAAGTTCCTTTAATATCTTAAAGAGTCTATACTCAGAGCTTATATCCTGAAAAGGGTTTTTACAAAATTCTAGTAGTAGTTGCAAGTCATCATTAATATCACTAATAGCCTCTGAGTTTAATACATTATGTATAATAAAGGATATAGACGAAAGTAGAGAAGATACCATAGACTGAATATCGATTACTTGTTTTCGTGGCAAATTGTTTTGAGCATACAAATTTAAAGATAAATACAGCGCCTTCTTCTTTAGATTTTTAGTTTCATTAACAATATTTTGCACTGATAAATTAGCACCATCTTGTGTTTCCGTTTCTGTACTTGAACTATTACTTAAAATCGGTAACAACATATCTTCCGTTGGAGCTACGTTTTGTGCGGATGTGCTTTCAAATTTTGTATGAATATTTTGCAAATGATTGCGAAAAGAAGAAAATTTTGTGAATAATTGATTGCAGTTATCTTGCTTACAACGCAGTCGTAAAAGTTTCGTAGAAAGCTTATGATATACTTTAAAATGACATATTAAGGCGTCAGCTTCTAAAAAATTTTTGTGACACTTAAAGCAAAAAAACATTTTGAACGAATTAATTATTTGTCATAAAACTCAAAAGGGACGTCAGGTTTGCCGACTTGCAGTCATATGAAGTATAAATTTCAAAAAAAAAAGTGTTGTATGAAAGTCCAAGAAGTTTCACATGCCTGAGGATATTTTAGAGAAAGTGTGTGAAATATTTTGAAACAGATATCTAAACATTCTAGAAAGGACTCAAATTTATATAATGTTTTATCAAAATATATATAAAATCCTATAATATCTTCCTCAACTATTCCTTCGACAATTATGAAAGGCTGTATTGTCATTCCTACAGAGTAGTACATACTTATTAACTCAGTAATTTTTCTTTCGTAATCGTTGATTGAAGTTAATAGCAAAACAAAGCTTTCTTGTGCGTCTGCTATTGTGGCCTTTTTCCTTATTTTCCCGCACGAACTTTGAAACCTCGACGAAGGTGGAAGAACTCCATTTAGAAGCGTTGTAAGAATGTAGTCTTGTGTATCAAAAAAAAAACATAAATTAACGTAAGCGCATGGATTTTGTAGTGTTTTGTTTTTGTTTCATTACACTTGATCAGCGTTTATGTACCTTTTTTCGTTGAAGCTTTAGCGAGAGAAAAGAGCTGCTTGCAAAAATCGTTGTGTAGATTAACTTCATAAAAGCGTTGGATTTTTTCGGTAAAAATTTCCCATTTCGAATATAAACAATTCTCCTTACCAGGATACATGATCTTAAAATCAAGGTATATCTGCAATGTGTGGATGTGTTGCTGGGAAATTCAAACTAAGTATGTATGTATGTATTTTCATAGTTACCAGTTCAGGAGCCCGCGAATCCGTATATTTCGGCCAGGTTTGGAGAAAATCAATATTTGTTAGTTCTTTTAAGTCATTCTGTCTCAAGTTAAATGTTTTTTGCCATTTATCTTTGACTTCATTCCAATCAGCAATGCTTCTACTGAGAGATGTTTTCAATGCTCTACATATAGTAACATCAATTTCAGGAACTTCGTCATTTTCGGTGGGGGCCCCAGTATTATCACTAGCAGGTGATGGTGTGTTTTGCTTAAAGCACATGCTCTTCCTTTTCTTACTGCGTTGGTTAACATATTTCCCATATAACTTTCCACTAGGGCATTTTTTACCCTTGCGTGGAATATAATAGTATTCCTGGCAAATTAGAAAAACAGGTGGCAGAATTAGTTATATTTTTTAATCAATTTTATAATAAATATATTACCCGAGCACCATTTTCGTTTGGAAAGAGATTTATAATCTGCTCGAGCAAATTTGCAAAATCCTTGGCTTTTAGTATAATGTCATTTGCTATAACTTCGTCAATAACTATGCTTATGAGGTCGTCACGGTTTCTGTTGGTCAAATGTTGATTTTTTTTGTAGGATTCTAATAAAAGCTTCCCCTTGCAAGTTTGTTGGAGTAAACTTAGTAAATCCTTGTTCAAGAAAGGATAGTTATTAGGGGTATTTAGATCGAAAATAATTTATTAAACTTACTTTGTTGAGACAGTGAGGCGAAGAAGATGATTGACTTGACGGCATAAAGTTATTACTTTGTAACCATTCAGTTACTTTGCTTGGCATCGACATGGTTTCATCATCTATTCCATACTATTAACAAAATAAAATATGTGAACGGAAAAAGATTTTTTAAGAATTTACCAATGTACATACGCACCTCTTTTTTCTTCCAAATAAATAATTTCTCTCTAAACTCTACACGTAGACCCAGCGGCGGAATGGCTTCCTGTAGGTCAGCAGCCTTTAGAAATTGCAGGCTTCTGAAAGTTATCTGCGAAGCTGCAGGTCGTTGTCAGATATATGTAATAATAGCAAGTTATACTAGGTTCAAACACACACCAAATAGGCAATTTATACTATTTGGGCAATTTATTACGCAATTTATCATATAATAAATTGTAATAATAAATTGCCAATTGAAAAAAAATTGCGTAATAAATTGTTTCAAACTGCAAATACAACCTTGTAAAGTGTGTTTATTGAGTAGATTTCAACGTCAGTTGCGCATGGCTGAACTATATGGTTGGCTCATCTCATCAGCTGATTTTATGTCTTTCATTTCACTGGAGTAGGGATTGTCAAAAGAAGATGGCAAACTCAAAATGAAACCAAAACATTGATCACATTTTCTTACAACACACAAAAATTTCAAAGTTTTATGTTTTCATTCCATTTCATTCGCCTAATACCAACACGCACATTTTGACAGTCTGAACAAAGGTATCTTCTTGCTGTAGAGATGAGCCAACCAGCTATCATATTACTATTGTGTAAGCTAAATCGAGTTGTATGAACAGCACTCAATTCAAATCGAAATTTCCTCAATTTATTTTTCTGTTTGAACATAGTATTATTAGCTCGATACAAATATTTATTTGTTAAGTAATTACTCACCTTTTAGGAATGGCAAAACGTCGACCAAATCAAACTCTTTCAGCAGCTCTACCAACTTCTCCTCTTCCTGATTGTCAACAATTTGTGTGGTAGTAACAACTAATCCTTCTAAATTTGTACACACTTCTTCAGATTCCACTTTCTCGAAATTATAAATAAAATCATCAATTTGCAACGAGTTGTTCATTTTATTCACAATATATCAAGCAAAATCCACAAAATAAATTTTTTGTCAGAACGGACAGCAAATAAAATCAACTAAACTTAACAAACTGCTTCTTCTTACTTATGCATGAGCCATACTTTTAAATATGAACATGTTTAAAATAAAGACGTTTATGTTTGAACTAAAGTGGTACATTTTTGATTCAACTATGGAACGTTGTAATCGCACGCAATTTTTAAAATGAATATGTCAATATTAGAATTAAAAATGCAACATTATTAATTCAAATATGAAACATTTTAAAATCTAAAATACACTTTAATTTTAAAAATGACATATTTAATTTAAAAATATTTTGATTTGTTTTGAAAATCTTCATTTTTAAAATAATAATGTCCTCGTTAAAAACGTGCATATTAAAAATAAAAATTTTATTTTTGATTTTAAAATGCAATTTTTCTCTGAGTGTACAGGCGCATGCATATATATATTTTATGATAACAACATAAAATCTTATAGAACTTTGTCAGGGGCCTTGCACTGAACCCGTTTTGACATACACTATGATGCATACATGTACAGGCGCATGCATACATATATTTTATGATAACAACATTAAATCTTATAGAACTTTGTCAGGGGCCTTGCACTGAACCCGTTTTGACATACACTATGATGCATACATGTACAGGCGCATGCATACATATATTTTATGATAACAACATTAAATCTTAGAGAACTTTTTCAGGGGCCTTGCACTGAACCCGTTTCGACATACACTATGATGCATATATTTGCAGGCGCATGCATATATATATTTTATGATGACACCATAAAATCTTCCTGAAATTTGTCAGGGACTTAGCACTTCACTTGTTTTGGTGTACGCCATGATACATAAATGCACAAGCGCATGTACATTTGTTTATTATGGTGACACCATAAAATCTTCCTGATCTTTGTCAGAGACATAACACTTTACTTGTTTTGGTGTTCATCATATAGATGCAGCAGCGCAGTTGTATCTCTATATTATGTTGGACACCGTAATATATTAATTTAAGATAATAATACACATTTTTTGGAGTACTTACGTATGGTGGGGATGAAAATGATGAAACCCGCAGTTTTTATGCAATGTGGCCGTCTGCAAGTTTTGTTCAACTTTGAAGCACTCTTTTCACTTTTTCGTTTGATTTTTTTCACAACTAAGCCGCAAATAATTAATAATTTTAGCGAAAATGCCAAAATCACGCTTGAATTTTTTGAAATTTTCCAACGTCAATGGCACGTCAAATAATTTTTCTTTATTTCCCTTGTTTTGGGATATTCATAAGCAAGACACTCATGTTGTTTCATTCGCACTCATTCTATTTATGGGACATTTTTTTCACCCTCAAAAATATCCCAAAAACTTGAAATTTTTTACACCAAAATGTTTGAAGGTGTTGGAATTTGAAGGGAAAGTGGTTAAAAGTGGGTAGTCATGGTTGGCAGGGATGTTTGATATTTATAAATTATAATTACATACATTTTCAATATGCAAATTTCCAAATTATAATAAGTAATCAAAAATTTCTTTTTGAAAGATAAAAAATTTTCCGTTACGAAAGTTAATGTGATTTCAAAATAATTAAAAGTTTAAAGTATAAAATTTTATTACAAATAATAAACATATGTATATTTCTTCAGCGACCTATTAATTCCTATAGAACATAATTCGTAAAAACTGGCTCGAGGTAAGGTGTATTAAAAACCGCAAAGTTTTTTGTTTTTCCCGATATATTTCAACCTCCTGTGTTGGTTGGCGGGCCCCGTGATGTGATGGTAGCGTGCTCCGCCTACCACACCAAAGATCCTGGGTTCACGCCCCGGCCAAAGTAACATCAAAACTTTAGAAACTTTTTAATTAGAAGAAAATTTGTCTAAGCGGGGTCGCCCCTCGGCAGTGTTTGGCAAGCATTCCGAGTGTATTTCTGCCATAAAATGCTCCGATTGAAAACTCATCTGCTGTTCGGAGTCGGCATAAAACAAGTAGGTCCCGTTCCGCCAATTTGTAGAAAAAATTAGAGGAGCACGACGCAAATTGGAAGAGAAGCTCGGCCTAAAATCTCTTCGGTGGCAGAGCTGTAAAACTGTGCAATCATTTTAAATTTAAAATCATTCACCCTTATTGTCATTGTCGTCGTCGTTTTCAGTCGACGTAACATCGTATCCACATCGGCGTCACTTCGACACCAAATCGGTATAGGCTAAGCTTGTTGAGACGACGACGTCAATTTATCGATAAAACGAAAAGAAAATATACCTTTCCGGATCAGCTGTTCTATTTTTTTTTTTACTATTTCTGTATCTTTTTTCGCACTTTGAGATTTGTTTAAACATTTCATTTCAAGATTTTACAAAAATGCTTTATTATGACAGTAGTGCGAGCTGTAGTGACAAAATAATAAAGAGGAGCTTAGACTCAATAGAAAAAAATCAGAAATAACTCTGATTTTTCTAGCTCAGCTACAAGAACCTCGAATTGTTGCGCACTCGTTATTTTCATTTTGAATATCTAAAAAAACAATGCATATTACATGTTTGTATATTTAATTAATTAACAAAGAAATGTTTTACTTACAAATTTTCCTTCTGTCGTCAGTAAAAACAGCGGCGACAAAAATGGCGTCGTGTGATGGCAACGACGACAGCAAATTTGCTTAGCCATTACCAAACATGTGTCGATAGTCGTCAATAGTTACCGAAAACGACGATTACAATACCGAATTTAACACGTCGTCTTGAGTCGCCGTCGTTCAGTGAGGACCACGACAACGACAATAAGGGTGACTGATTTAAGAATGCTCTTCATTCATTCATTCATTCCTTGTTAAGGAATGTGTCTTAAAAGTTAACCCATTCTTCATTCAGTAGTGGAAGAAAAGACTGCACTCCTGAACTCATTTGAAGAATGAATGAAGTAATTGAATGAAACACAAACATTTTCAACACAGAATAGTCAATTATAAAAAATGTCGTACAAGCACAAAACCCGCTTAAATATCACATGGTTGCATTTAATTAAAGCCACTTCAAAATATCAACACAAAAATTTAGTTATTGACCGTGATGACCGTGTTTGTTCGTTATTTAAATGGTAATAAAGCACAAGAAGTTAACTGGAAAAGTATTTTTATTGAAATTGTCCTAAAAATTTAATAATAAAAAAAGTAAATGACAAATATTTCAACATCCCTGTTCCAAAAATTGTCATCGTTCTAAATTAGTGTTGCCAATGTGCCATATAAAAGGTACTTGCATGAAAAAGTACTAACCTATATTTGAACGTCCTCAATCGGTGATTAAACAATTGAAGAAAAAGCAATTCATTACAAAAAGTCTTACAACAAGTTCTTCATGTATTCTTCTTAGCAGTACCTACATATATGGTCAAATACTGTATCTATACTGGTCTGTGTGTTTGCAAATTGCAATAGCAATATACTATTTTTCTCTATGTATTTAAAAATTGTAAAATACATAATAGGCTCCGCGGTGCAACTGGATTTTGGGACAGAATGATTCCAACTTCAGATGAAAGATTCAGATTAACCCCATTTCAGGTCAACGCGTGCCGTACATGTGGATCACAACACAAATAATCTTTTTAAAAGCTAAACAGAAACATCTGTTGGCACAGAAATTTCCTAGGACTTCCGTTGATAATTCATTCAGTGGACGTGTCGACTGTGCATGACGAAGTACTGGTAACGTAACTAGAGAAACCAAGAACCTATTTAAAAGTTTTCAAGTTTAAAAACTGGAAAAACTTGTAAATGTAAATTTTTTCATTTATTACATTTCTTGTGAGCTTCTTGGCGGGTCGGATTAAAACCATTACATCGGCATGGAAAATTACGACGGCGAAGTTAATTTTGAAGGGTTATTCGAAATTGTCGGGGTTTTTGTGTTTCAAGGGAACCGTTCAGAAGCAATTGAACTATGTGATGTGGTACATGAAGCGGACGATGAAAACCCTATAACAACTGAAGAGACTATTTATGAGTACCAAGAAATGGATGAAACCTCAGTTTTCTTGGAGAAAATACGTGCTGCAAAATATGAGATTGGCGGAAACGAAACCCTGTTCACTAAATATTTTTAAATTTTGCAAAAGGTTTGTATGCACGTAGACTATAGTTTTTTTTGGAAGTTTAATGGTTATTTATCTGAAGAGTGATTGTCGCTTCGCTTTACATGTCGCAAACGTTGTGCAGCAAGATACAGACCTGGCAAAGCTCTAGGCAAACAGTTTTATGTATTGGCCGCCTTTGAAGTATTGTGTTTTAATTAATCAGACTTAAATTTATTTCAAATAATTTTACTCATATGTATAGCTTGACACAACCGTTTATAATAAAGAGCGTGGTGACATACTCGTCATCTGCCCAATTCGCAAAACTATACTACAAGGATCAAGGCAAATAACTTAAAATTTGCGCGTGAAGCATCCGCGACAGTTCTCGGAGTATGAATGTGGTAAAGTTTCTAATTTGAAAAATTAACAGTATAGTTAATAGCAGATAATATTTATCCAATTTCAATAGTGGAAAATGAAACCTTTAGGCAATTCCCTTCATTTTTGAACCCCAAAGCAAAATTAATTAGTAGAGCAACGGTTGTCAAAAGAATTGACGAGTATTTCGATTTAATGATAACGCAAATTAAAAATGAATTGGAGAGTCAAAATTAGTGATGAACGATATTTCACTATCGGTGATTACATCGCCGCGAATGAATAATCGCTAATAGTAGCCGTGTTTTTTTACACGCGTATAGGTTAACGTTTGCGCGTAATAAAAAACGCTTATCCTCGCTTAGATAATGGTTAGGAGACCCCTCTAGCGACAGTGGTTATATAACTAGGTAAAACACACCGAAAAGCGGGGACACAAACCTCTGTTGTATGGCTGTGTATAACCTATAGCTGAATCAGTTGCGATTAATTGTGTTCACCCAACATTTTAAAGACACAATGATATTTTTTTCATATAGATGCGTTTAACACAAGCTTATGCATTCCAATAACATCGCCACAATCAACCAAGATGTTGCGTTTGTAAATATGAGGGAACTTCAGACTTGGCAATTGAAGTTTATTACGCCTTGTCAATTCGCATACAAAATTTCGCGAAGAACCGTTGTAAACCTCCCTATACAACAAAAATACTTGCTAGCATATTTTGTGTCGTATTCGATTGTTATATTGCAGTTTTCAATTGCGAAAAATTTTAGAAATTTTACCAACCAGTGGGAAAAATAATTTCACTTGCAAAGTGTGCCACCACCCTTAGCCAAAGCAAATGTCAAATTCTTCTTCTTATGATTTGCTTGGAACAAAATTTGGGAGATGGCTACTTTTCAATATCAGATGGCGCCAGTGTTGCTCATTCTACCGTTCTCCATAAAAATACATGCAATCTACTCATAATGCATAAGCTTGTGTTAAACTCATCTAAGTATATGAAAAACTGCTTGTGTCGCAGCTATAAGAGGTGATACATAGAATTAGTGTAGAGGTGAAACATAGACACATATTTCAGTTACATCTGAGTATAATGCGTATTGAAGTTTAGTAGTACTAATTTTATGCGCAGCAATTGAGGAGTTGTTTTAAAGTTTGCCGCTTAGCAGTCCTTATAAAGTTTAAGCGTAAACGTCTATAGAATTAAAAAAAGCAAAGTTAGTGATAGCTATTGCTATCCAGATATATAAGTAATTGGCGATTTTCCTTCAGCATAAAATTCTTTCGAATGACAATCACCTCTGGCAGCATTTTGCCAACAGCGACTACGGCGATATTTCTTCATGAAGAATGAAAATCACCTCTAGCAACACTCGGTTGTCTTTACTTTTAGCTAGTTTGCTCTTTCTGTTGACGTTATTTTGAATAGAGATTTTTGTAAACGACGTTTTGATCTGGTTGGCTGCGAAAATTGAGTTGTATTAATTTATTAAAAATCCCTTTTAATACCGAGTGAAAAATGACAGCCAATTATAGTAAACAAAGTGAAATGTGACAATTTTATGAGCCCATAAATAGAGTTGGGATTGTACCGGGTATTTACCATTTGTATGGGTAAATACGAGTAAAATACCCGGAATATTCCTTTTTTCTATCTTCTTCAGGGTATTTAAAAATCTTTTGAATCGAGGCTGCTTGGAATTAGAGTTCAGCAATAAAATTTATAAATTATTAAATTTATACGTCATCATATGTAATACTCCTATATTGCTACGAAAGGCTAGGTACATTCCCAAGCATCAGAGTGCCTATATATTGCTGTTTAAACGTTTTTGTTTTTGTATTCAATAATCGAATGTACCTAAAATTTAACCCACATAACCCTAAAAGTTATGTAGCGGAAATTTTTTAACTCTTTTTATTTCAAACTTCTTAAAATAGATATAAAAACGTATTTTTATGCTTTACGCAAAAAGCACTAAATGAGTTTTGTGTTTTTGGAGGTGTACTATATATATAACCCAACATCACACTTCAAACATCTGGTAGTTGTTCTCTGATGACAAAGTCCACAGCGGGTTTGTTTTTCCTGTGGTGCTATAATATGATCCATTCTATCGTAACGAATTCCGACTTCCTTCGAGCAACTTGGTCGGCCCTTTTGATACATTGGTTGCTTTCGGTACGTGGCCAGAACGCTTGTAGCGATTACGCGCCTGAAACTCAGTTGGTCAAGATTACCTCCTTGCTCGCGATGTATATGCCAAGTCCCAAATTTCATCAAAATCCGTGAAGCCGTTGTGGCGTGATTCAGTCACAAAGCGGAAAAAATACAATAATTAAATTATACCTGTTCCTAGGGAGCGGGAACCTCTCCCCTTTAAGAAAAATATAGCTAGTAGATCCTTCTAGACTATTGAATATATGTGTGCCAAATTTCAACCAAATCCGTCCAGCCGTTCTTGCGTGAATGAGGCACAAAGAAAAACTTCTGGACACACAAGCATCCAAACCTTCCCATTTATTATACATATATTAAGATTAAAATGATTACACCATAAAATCTTCCTGAACTTTGTCAGGGGCCTTGCACTGAACCCGTTTTGACATGCACTATGATGCATATATGTACAGGCGCATGCATATATATATTTTATGATAACAACATAAAATCTTATAGAACTTTGTCAGGGGCCTTGCACTGAACCCGTTTTGACATACACTATGATGCATATATGTACAGGCGCACGCATATATATATTCTACGACAACAATATAAAATCTTATAGAACTTTTTCAGGGGCCTTGCACTGAACCCGTTTCGACATACACTATGATGCATATATTTGCAGGCGCATGCATATATATATTTTATGATGACACCATAAAATCTTCCTGAAATTTGTCAGGGACTTAGCACTTCACTTGTTTTGGTGTACGCCATGATACATAAATGCACAAGCGCATGTACATTTGTTTATTATGGTGACACCATAAAATCTTCCTGATCTTTGTCAGAGACATAACACTTTACTTGTTTTGGTGTTCATCATATAGATGCATCAGCGCAGTTGTATCTCTATATTATGTTGGACACCATAGTATATTAATTTAAGAAAATAATACACATTTTTTGGAGTACTTACGTATGGTGGCGATGAAAATGATGAAAACCGCAGTTTTTATGCAATGTGGCCGTCTGCAGGTTTTGTTCCACTTTGAAGCACTCTTCACTTTTTCGTTTGATTTTTTTCACAACTAAGCCGCAAATAATTAATAATTTTAGCGAAAATGCCAAAATCACGCTTGAATTTTTTGAAATTTTCCAACGTCAATGGCACGTCAAATAATTTTTCTTTATTTCCCTTGTTTTGGGATATTGATAAGCAAGACACTCATGTTGTTTCATTCGCACTCATTCTATTTATGGGACATTTTTTTCACCCTCAAAAATATCCCAAAAACTTGAAATTTTTTACACCAAAATGTTTGAAGGTGTTGGAATTTGAGGGGAAAGTGGTTAAAAGTGGGTAGTCATGGTTGGCAGGGATGTTTGATATTTATAAATTATAATTACATATATTTTCAATATGCAAATTTCCAAATTATAATAAGTAATCAAAAATTTCTTTTTGAAAGATACAAAATTTTCCGTTACGAAAGTTAATGTGATTTCAAAATAATTAAAAATTTAAAGTATAAAATTGTATTACAAATAATAAACATATGTATATTTCTTCAGCGACCTATGGTTGGCGGGCGCCGTGGTGTGATGGTAGCGTGCTCCGCCTACCACACCAAAGATCCTGGGTTCACGCCCCGGCCAAAGTAACATCAAAATTTTAGAAACTTTTCAATTAGAAGAAAATTTGTCTAAGCGGGGTCGCCCCTCGGCAGTGTTTGGCAAGCAGTCCGAGTGTATTTCTGCCATAAAATGCTCCGATTGAAAACTCATCTGCTGTTCGGAGTCGGCATAAAACAAGTAGGTCCCGTTCCGCCAATTTGTAGAAAAAATTAGAGGAGCACGACGCAAATTGGAAGAGAAGCTCGGCCTAAAATCTCTTCGGTGGCAGAGCTGTAAAACTGTGCAATCATTTTAAATTTAAAATCATTCACCCTTATTGTCATTGTCGTCGTCGTTTTCAGTCGACGTAACATCGTATCCACATCGGCGTCACTTCGACACCAAATCGGTATAGGCTAAGCTTGTTGAGACGACGACGCCAATTTATCGATAAAACGAAAAGAAAATATACCTTTCCGGATCAGCTGTTCTATTTTTTTTTTTACTATTTCTGTATCTTTTTTCGCACTTTGAGATTTGTTTAAACATTTCATTTCAAGATTTTACAAAAATGCTTTATTATGACAGTAGTGCGAGCTGTAGTGACAAAATAATAAAGAGGAGCTTAGACTCAATAGAAAAAAATCAGAAATAACTCCGATTTTTTCTAGCTCAGCTACAAGAACCTCGAATTGTTGCGCACTTGTTATTTTCATTTTGAATATCTAAAAAAACAATGCATATTACATGTTTGTATATTTAATTAATTAACAAAGAAATGTTTTACTTACAAATTTTCCTTCTGTCGTCAGTAAAAACAGCGGCGACAAAAATGGCGTCGTGTGATGGCAACGACGACAGCAAATTTGCTTAGCCATTACCAAACATGTGTCGATAGTCGTCAATAGTTACCGAAAACGACGATTACAATACCAAATTTAACACGTCGTCGTGAGTCGCCGTCGTTCAGTGAGGACGACGACAACGACAATAAGGGTGACTGATTTAAGAATGCTCTTCATTCATTCATTCATTCCTTGTTAAGGAATGTGTCTTAAAAGTTAACTCATTCTTCATTCAGTAGTGGAAGAAAAGACTGCACTCCTGAACTCATTTGAAGAATGAATGAAGTAATTGAATGAAACACAAACATTTTCAACACAGAATAGTCAATTATAAAAAATGTCGTACAAGCACAAAACCCGCTTAAATATCACATGGTTGCATTTAATTAAAGCCACTTCAAAATATCAACACAAAAATTTAGTTATTGACCGTGATGGCCGTGTTTGTTCGTTATTTAAATGGTAATAAAGCACAAGAAGTTAACTGGAAAAGTATTTTTATTGAAATTGTCCTAAAAATTTAATAATAAAAAAAGTAAATGACAAATATTTCAACATCCCTGTTCCAAAAATTGTCATCGTTTTAAATTAGTGTTGCCAATGTGTCATATAAAAGGTACTTGCATGAAAAAGTACTAACCTATATTTGAACGTCCTCAATCGGTGATTAAACAATTGAAGAAAAGGCAATTCATTATAAAAAGTCTTACAACAAGTTCTTCATGTATTCTTCTTAGCAGAACCTACATATATGGTCAAATACTGTATCTATACTGGTCTGTGGGTTTGCAAATTGCAATAGCAATATACTATTTTTCTCTATGTATTTAAAAATTGTAAAATACATAATAGGCTCCGCGGTGCAACTGGTTTTTGGGACAGAATGATTCCAACTTCAGATGAAAGATTCAGATTAACCCCATTTCATGTCAACGCGTGCCGTACATGTGGATCGCAACACAAATAATCTTTTTAAAAGCTAAACAGAAACATCTGTTGGCACAGAAATTTCCTAGGACTTCCGTTGATAATTCCTTTAGTGGACGTGTCGACTGTGCATGACGAAGTACTGGTAACGTAACTAGAGAAACCAAGAACCTATTTAAAAGTTTTCAAGTTTAAAAACTGGAAAAACGTGTTAATGTAAATTTTTTCATTTATTACATTTCTTGTGAGCTTCTTGGCGGGTCGGATTAAAACCATTACATCGGCATGGAAAATTACGACGGCGAAGTTAATTTTGAAGGGTTATTCGAAATTGTCGGGGTTTTTGTGTTTCAAGGGAACCGTTCAGAGGCAATTGAACTATGTGATGTGGTACATGAAGCGGACGATGAAAACCCTATAACAAATGAAGAGGCTATTTATGAGTACCAATAAATGGATTAAACCTCAGTTTTCTTGGAGAAAATACGTGCTGCAAAATATGAGATTGGCGGAAACGAAACCCTGTTCATTAAATATTTTTAAATTTTGCAAAAGGTTTGTATGCACGTAGACTATAGTTTTTTTTTGGAAGTTTAAGGGTTATTTATCTGAAGAGCGATTGTCGCTTCGCTTTACATGTCGCAAACGTTGTGCAGCAAGATACAGACCTGGCAAAGCTCTAGGCAAACATTTTTATGTATTGGCCGCCTTTGAAGTATTGTGTTTTAATTAATCAGACTTAAATTTATTTCAAATAATTTTACTCATATGTATAGCTTGACACGACCGTTTATAATAAAGAGCGTGGTGACATACTCGTCATCTGCCAAATTTGCAAAACTATACTACAAGGATCAAGGCAAGTAACTTAAAATTTGCGCGTGAAGCATCCGCGACACTTCTCGGAGTATGAATGTGGTAAAGTTTCTAATTTGAAAAATTAACAGTAAAGTTAATAGCAGATAATATGTATCCAATTTCAATAGTGGAAAATGAAACCTTTAGGCAATTCGCTTCATTTTTGAACCCCAAATCAAAATTAATTAGTAGAGCAACGGTTGTCAAAAGAATTGACGAGTATTTCGATTTAATGATGACGCAAATTAAAGATGAATTGGAGAGTCAAAATTAGTGATGAACGATATTTCACTATCGGTGATTGCATCGCCGCGAATGAAAAATCGCTAATAATAGCCGTGTTTTTTTTACACGCGTATAGGTTAACGTTTACGCGTAATAAAAAACGCTTATCCTCGCTTAGATAATGCTTAGGAGACCCATCTAGCGACAGTGGTTATACAACTAGGTAAAACACACCGAAAAGCGGGGACACAAACCTCTGTTGGATGGCTGTGTATAACCTATAGCTGAATTAGTTGCGATTAATTGTGTTCACCCAACATTTTAAAGACACACTGATATTATTTTCATATAGATGCGTTTAACACAAGCTTATGCATTCCAATAACATCGCCACAATCATCCAAGATGTTGCGTTTGTAAATATGAGGGAACTTCAGACTTGGCAATTGAAGTTTATTACGCCTTGTCAATTCGCATACAAAATTTCGCGAAGAACCGTTGTAAACCTCCCTATACAACAAAAATACTTGCTAGCATATTTTGTGTCGTATTCGATTGTTATATTTGCAGTTTTCAATTGCGAAAAATGTTAGAAATTTTACCAATCAGTGGGAAAAATAATTTCACTTGCAAAGTGTGCCACCACCCTTAGCCAAAGCAAATGTCAAATTATTCTTCTTATGATTTGCTTGGAACAAAATTTGGGAGATGGCTACTTTTCAATATCAGATGGCGCCAGTGTTGCTCATTCTACCGTTCTCCATAAAAATACATGCAATCTACTCATAATGCATAAGCTTGTGTTAAACTCATCTAAGTATATGAAAAACTGCTTGTGTCGCAGCTATAAGAGGTGATACATAGAATTAGTGTAGAGGTGAAACATAGACACATATTTCAGTTACATCTGAGTATAATGCGTGTTGAAGTTTAGTAGTACTAATTTTATGCGCAGCAATTTCGGAGGTGTTTTTAAAGTTTGCCGCTTAGCAGTCCTTATAAAGTTTAAGCGTAAACGTCTATAGAATTAAAAAAAAACAAAGTTAGTGATAGCTATTGCTATCCAGATATATAATTGGCGATTTTCCTTCAGCATAAAATTCTTTCGAATGACAATCACCTCTGGCAGCATTTTGCCAACAGCAACTACGGCGATATTTCTTCATGAAGAATGAAAATCACATCTGGCAACACTTGGTTGTTTTTACTTTTAGCTAGTTTGCTCTTTCTGTTGACGTTATTTTGAATTGAGATTTTTGTAAACGACGTTTTGATCTGGTTGGCTGCGAAAATTGAGTTGTATTAATTTATTAAAAATCCCTTTTAATACCGAGTGAAAAATGACAGCCAATTATAGTAAAAAAAGTGAAATGTGACAATTTTATGAGCCCATAAATAGAGTTGGGATTGTACCGGGTATTTACCATTTGTATGGGTAAATACGAGTAAAATACCCGGAATATTCCTTTTTTCTATCTTTTTTAGGGTATTTAAAAATCTTTTGAATCGAGACTGCTTGGAATTAGAGTTCAGCAATACAATTTATAAATTATTAAATTTATACGTCATCATATGTAATACTCCTATATTGCTACGAAAGGCTAGGTACATTCCCAAGCATCAGAGTGCCGATATATTGCTGTTTGTTTTGTTTTTGTATTCAATAATCGAATGTACCTAAATTTAACCCACCTAACCCTAAAAGTTATGTAGCGGAAATTTTTTAACTCTTTTTATTTCAAACTTCTTAAAATAGATATAAAAACGTATTTTTATGCTTTACGCAAAAAGCACTAAATGAGTTTTGTGTTTTTGGAGGTGTACTATATATAGTACATGAGGGAAATATGCTGCTCAGACGACCTTATTATTTATTAGTATGTAAATCAACAAAACACTTGGTATGTAACCCAACATCACACTTCAAACATCTGGTAGTTGTTCTCTGATGACAAAGTCCACAGCGGGTTTGTTTTTCCCGTGGTGCTATAAGATGATCCATTCTATCGTAACGAATTCCGACTTACTTCGAGCAACTTGGTCGGCCCTTTTGATACATTGGTTGCTTTCGGTACGTGGTCAGTAGCGTTTTAGCGATTACGCGCCTGAAACTCAGTTGGTCATGATTACCTCCTTGCTCGCGATGTATATGCCAAGCGTTCTGAACTGCCATATCAATGCAGTGAACTACCAAAGGAATGTACCATTTTTTGCCTCTGATTGAACTTCTATAAAGGCTTATATTTTGGTCAGAACGATCAACTCCCCCCATGTTTGAATTATACAAGAAAATTAAATGTAGCTGTTTCACCTGTATGTTTTTCTTCCCTTTCTGGGAATATCGCTTCACTGAATAAATAGGTGCAACTCCTGCGTAATTTGAAATAAGGCACACAACATTATTGTCACTGCATTTGACAGCAATTATATTTTGGTCGCTTATTTTCGCATAGTCATAGCTACCACGGATGTTCTTCTTCATGTTACGTGAATTTATAAGGGATGCTCCTTTCAGACGATTCTCTCTTATTGTTCCCGTTCCGTAAAGATTCCATTCCGCTAGTTTTTCTATCAAAGGAATCGAACTAAAAAAGTTGTCGAAAAATAGGTGGAACTTCAAGTTAGGCCATTTAGTACGCATGGCTTGAGCATATTCGAGCACTACGCCGGCACCAACGCCTAGATCTGAATGCTCTTTACTAATATTGGTTGAAGCTCCTTGATATGGTTCGAACCAGTTGATATAGCCTAAGCGTGTTGCACCCACCCACAGCTTGTATCCATAGCGTATAGGCTTAGCATGTATATACATATATATTGCTTACAGCCATGATGGAACCATAGCTTCGTCGACTGAATGCATTTCCTTTAGATTTGCATTTTCCATTGCTGGAAGTCATAATGACTGCTTTTGAAGTAAAATTCAGGGATTTGTCTACCCAAATAGATGGCATAAAAACTTAAATTGTTGTAACTAAACACCTATACACATAAAGGAGAACAATACCAATAAAAATATAACGCAGGAAAAAGCAACTTCAAATAAGCGCAGTGCTAAAAATAAAAACAATAAGAATACTCGAGATAGTATTGGTGTGTTGACCATTGTACAGGTTTACAAGTATGATATGTATGAGAGGGAAACAATTTCTTTCCCTTTCTAACACACGGCAGTTTGACACTTCGGTCAGTGTCAAACTAGCGTGGAACCCAGTGGAACATGAGTTTTGACGCTGAACGAAGTGTCAAAATTACCGGGGTTGCTTCGTCGAAAGCGACACAGGGAAGCAAAAAAGGGATCGGAATATTAGATATGGGTTGCTGTGGTGGTAAATTTTTTTGAACGAATTTAGTAGGAAATTTTAAGTGCACCCATATGGGTCCTTCAGAAAATTATAAAAAAGTCTTCAATTGGGGTATCTGAGGACGCGTAGTTATTCCAGTATTAAGAATACAAACACGGGAGTTAAGTTTTTCTACCCGTTCAAAAGTTTTCCGCGAAAAACAGTTTGAAACCGAGGTCCACTGCAATAACCCGTCCATAAAAACGAAAATACGCGTTTTGTCCTGTTATCAATAGTACAAAGGCGGAAAAGTATTCGAATTATTGGAAGCGAGGCAAAAACGCGTCTATTAATACCTCCCCCGACGGTTTTGGTCGTGTTTTAGCAATCTTCCCCGGTAATAAAGTATCATAATTTGTTAAATAAAATTGTCCAAAATATATGGATATTAAAGAAAGATGTAATTAAGTGCTCGTTTGAAAGTAAATAAGTATATTTCTCTGTAATATAACAATAAAAATTTTAAGCAGTTTTCGATAGCAACTACTAAATTTTTTTTGTTCCTAAGAAGTACAACAGTGCCAAATAGCATCCACAAAAAAAACGAAGAAGAACAAGCATTTTATCAGGTGAGCGTGGCTGTGTATGTGCGTCCTTCTACATATCCTACTTGTAGACCTGTACTATGGTGTTGACTGCCAAAATTGAGGCGCTCAAAGCTGCTGTGCTGAATATTTGCACTTTATCGCCGTTGCCTTCTGGCTCGCTTTCGCAGTGCACGGCTCCCCCTCTCAACTCCCCTCAACAAGGCCTACAGCTACATAGAGCTGATAATACATCGGCTAACTTAACACGTACACTCCTCTCTGTGCCTATCCCACCTTCTTTTTCGTCAGTTGCTTTGTCACCGTCTGCTGTTTCCAGTGATGCCAGACTGTCTATTGTTGAAAATTCTGGTGCCGCTAATTCTAACAATTTCACCGCCGCCGATAATATATATACTGTCGCCCCAAATGTTGCTAATGATGCCGTCGCCACTTCAAGTACCTCTTATGCTGTAAATACCAATGATAAGCCTCATAACGCTAATATTGTGTCTGCTGATAATATGAATTATATTAATACTGGAGTGCAACCTGAGGCCCCAGACAGTTGACTGCTGTGCCGCCTCTTAGATCGGTCTTTGTATCACGGCTTCACGCATCGTTGACGGAAGATGACATTAGCCGTGTTTTTTTTACACGCGTATACGTTTTGTTTGCGCCTAAAAAAACGCCTATCCTCGCTTAGATAATGCTTAGGAGACCCACCTAGCGGCAGTGGTTAAAAAACTAGCTACAGCACAGGGTGTACCAAAAAGCGGAAACACAGCCCTCTGTTGTATTTCTGTGTATAACATATAGCTGAATCAGTTGTGATAAATAGTGGACGCGCATAGAATACATACAATTAATGCAGAGGGTGAAACATAGACACATATTTCACTTACATCTGAGTATAATGCGTATTGAAATTTAGTAGTACTAATTTATGCGTAGCAATTTCAGAGGTGTATTTAAAGTTTGTCTCTTAGCAGTCCATATAAAGCTTAAGCGTAAGCGTATGTAGATGTGAAAAAAACACAGTTATCTGGGCTTTTAAAATATCAGTGCCTGAAGCATACTTTGATAAAATTCTTGAACAGTCTTTTTGGCCGATACATTCGGTGGTACATTTGTTCACGAAAAAGGCAAATAGGTTAGGTTAGGTTGGGTGGTAGCTTCCCTGATAGAGGAAGCTCACTTGGACAACATGACGGTCCGTTGTGATACCACATATAATAAACTAAACTAACGGTGACGTAGATATAACTACTTAGAGAATCGTTGGGTAGCAACGATAAAGTTCCGAATGATCCCGATCTCAACCTTGGATAGCTCCTCGGGAGATCCAAGTGAGTCACGACCGAAATACTTTCGCCTAGTTCTGGCAAAAGCTGGGCAGTCAAGCATAAAGTGATTTGGTGATTCCACCTCATCATCCTCCATACAGCTGCAGCAGGATGGAGGTTCCAATATATTGAGACGTACCGCATGGATACCCATGGGACAGTGCCCTGTCAAAACCCCAATGACCATTGATAGGTGAGCCTTAGTGAACCCAATTATTTCAGCAGACCTCCTGCCATCCACTTTCGGCCAGAAAGATCTTGATATCCTACAAGACGTAGTGTCCGCCCAACGTTTGCTGAGCTGACTCGAGGCCCAGCTATGGAAGAGCAATCCACAGGTGGCTAGCGGAATCCCGAAATCCCTACAGCCATCTTCATCCGGTTCAGTTGTACCGATTCGGGCTAAGAGATCCGCTTGACAGTTACCCGGAATATCACTATGGCCCGGGACCCAGATAATCTTAATTGTAAAATAATTCGATGCAATCGCAAGTGTGGTCAGGCACAGACCACCCTCGATCGCACTGTAGTTGAGCTCAAGGCCTTTATAGCCGCTTGGCTATCAGAGTAGATGTTAAATTCCCTAACCGTAGTAGCGCTGGATAGCATTTCATCCACCGCATCCTTAATCGCAGCAACTTCCGCTTGGAATACACTGCAGTGATCAGCCAACTTAAACTTGCGGCTTACATTTAGCTCTTGACAAAAGACCCCCCCGCCAACCTTTCCGTCCAACTTCGACCCATCCGTGAACAAGTTAACCGGTCCCATGCCCCAGATAATTCCTCTTCTCCACTCCTCCCTCGGGGGAATGACTGGGGTGAAGGTTGTATAGGGAGCGGCAACCGGCATGCAATAGTCCGTCCTGTCCGGGATAAAGTCGAAACTAGTAAGAAGGCTAGAGTGTCCGAAATCAGAAAGCATATAACCCATATCACGAAGCCTGACCAACGACCGGGCCGCGGCTGCCTTTCCCGCAATATCTACTGGATGTATATTCAGCATGACATTCAGTGCCAAGGTAGGTGTTGTTCTCATAGCGCCACTGATACCGATAAGTGCCGTCCGTTGCACTGACACTAGCATTTTGGAGGTGCTCGCCGTGTCCAGTGCTTTCCACCAGACCAGCACCCCATATAGCAGAATCAGTTTGACCACCATCTCATAAAGCCAGTGTACTACTCCTGGCGAGAGCCCCCATCTCTTTCCGATAGCCCCCCTGCAGCAGTACAAGGCAACCGCGGCCTTCCTGGCCCTATCTTCCACATTGGGCCTCCAGGACAGCTTCTTGTCCAGAACAATTCCCAAATATTTAAACCTGTCAGTAAGTACCAACGGTACCCCTCCAATCGAAGGAGTTCTGAAGTCGGGTATCTCATATCTCCTTGTAAAAAGAACCAATTCTGTTTTTCCCGGGTTGACCGCCACTCCACATGATTCAGCCCACCTAGCCACAGTATCCAGGTATTCCTGCAGAACATCGCGCAGGGTGCCCAGAAATTTGCCCCTGACTAGGATAGCGAGGTCATCTGCATAGGCAACCACCCGACAGCCATTGGCTTCCAGCTCCACAAGAAGCTCATTGACTACCACAACCCAGAGCAGAGGAGATAGGACACCTCCCTGTGGCGTGCCCCTGCACACCTTCCTCCTTATCATGGCTCCTCCCCACTCCGCTGCGACAATTCTGCCGCATAGAAGTTTGCTAATAAATTCAACCAGAGCCGGCTCGACTCCTAAACCCACCAAAGCTCTTTCGATTGCCCCCGGTAAGACATTGTTAAAAGCTCCCTCGATATCTAGAAAGGCACCCAGAGCATACTCTTTATGTTCTAGAGACCCCTCTATTTGCTTTACAATCGAATGGAGAGCCGTTTCCGTCGATCTGCCTTTGCAGTACGCATGCTGTGAAGCCGACAGTAACCCCCCAGGTATCCTTTCTCGTAGGTACAGGTCAATCAGCCGCTCAAACGTCTTAAGAAGAAACGACGAGAGACTGATTGGCCTGAAATCCTTAGGTGACACATGAGAGCCCCTGCCGGCCTTCGGAATGAAGATGACCTTAACCGTGTGCCACGACTTAGGGATATAGTTAAGCCTGAGGCAGTTAGTGTAGATGATGGCCAACCAGCGGCAGGAAATCCCTAAAGACCTTTGAAGTTGCGCAGGAATGATGCCATCCGGACCGTGTGACTTATAGGGCTTGAACGAATTTATAGCCCAGGATATTTGACTTTCCCGTAGTGGGATGGCAGGCATTTCTGCATGACCAGCAACCGCCGACCACGCAAGTGAAGATCCCTGCGCAACTGGGACATCGGGAAAATGATTGTCCAGTAAAAGTCTCAGGGACTCCTCGCTACTCATCGACCAGTCCCCACCATCATCTCTCAGATACCCCCGAGGGGCGGGATTCCTAGAGAGTATTTTTCTAAGCCTCGCGGATTCACTGCAGCCCTCTACGTTTTCGCAGAAGCTTCGCCATGAATCTCGCTTGGCTAACCTTATTTCATATTTATAAATCCCCAGACTCACCTTATAGAGCTCCCAGTCCGAGGGTAGTTTACTCCTCCTGGCTCTATTAAAGAGCCGCCTACTGGACGCTCTTAGGTCGTCAAGGGAATCAGACCACCAGGGCGGCTTGCCCTTCCCCCTGTAAGTTTTCAGTGGGCAGGACTGTTGAAAGGCGTTATTGCTTGCCAAGGTGAAGTTTTCCACCAGACCGTCTATCTCAGATTCGGACAGGTCCGAACCAACGATAGGCGCCTCAGGCAATAGCTCTCCCAACTTCCTACAATACAAGTCCCAGTTGGTACTTTTAGGGTTCCTAAAAGATATTTTACCGGGACGTTCTTCATTCACCGAGAACTGAATATATCGGTGATCAGAGAAAGAGTGCTCGTTGAGAACCCTCCATCCAGATGTCCGATCTTCCAGTTCTCTGCTAACCAGGGTGAGGTCCAGGACCTCCTCCCTTACCGCAGTAATAAAAGTCGGGTCATTCCCCCTATTACATATACAAAGTCCGTCATCTACAATAAAAGTAAATAAAGACTCACCTCTGGTGTTCGTATCCGAGCTCCCCCATATGCTATGGTGTGCATTAGCATCGGCACCTATGATTACGCCAACACCTCTCCGCCTTGCTTCAGCGGTGATTTCGCCCAGTAGCACAGGCGGTGGTCCCGTTACGTCCCCATGTGGCATATACGCTGAGACCACCCACAATTCGTTACTGCCTCGCTCGAGGCAGACCGTGGTTACGTCAGCATTGCTGAAATTAGAGAGAATAAAAGCTTTAAATTCCTTTTTAAGAAGCACACAGGTTCTAGGCCTACCTGCCTCCCCATGCACCAAGGTGTTGAATTTTCCCGTCCTTAATCCAGAAATTTTTCCGCCGTTACTACTCAGCCACGGCTCCTGGACAAGGACAATATCCACTCCGCCTTTCTCAAGACAGAGCAACAAGTTTGCGGAAGCCGCCTTAGAATGCTGAAGATTGATTTGACGGATTTCCATCAACACCACTCTTCTTCTTCTGCACCCCATCCTTGGCGGCTTCGCCCTCGGAGACTAGGAGATCCTCCTCCTCCCCCAACAGACGACTTACACTGATGACGGATCCCGCCATCGATGATTCGCCCTCGGAGGCCAGGAGCTCCCCCTCGGCCCTATCAGCCAGACGACTAGCACTGATGACAGATCCCGCTATTGACGGGACGTCAACAGTGCTTTCGCTGTCCAAATTAGCGGAGTCAGCATCCACAACCATGGGTACTGGCTCCCCTGCGGACGCCTCCACCTCCCGAACAGTCTCTGTGGGAGAGGAACCATCTCCCCTGGAATCGGCGTGGTAGATTTTGAGAACCACACGCTCGAGGCCATAGGAGATAACCCCCCTCGTGTCAGAGAGAGGACCGGTGGACTCTGCGTTTAGCAGAATCAGCACTTGCCGACGTGGCCCAACAGCCTCCTCTACTCTGAGGACCCTCCAGTTATGCGTCGGAAGGTTCGGGTTGCAGTAACGCATTAATTCGAGTATTTTCTCCGGCTGAGATGGCCCGGCAGGCAACCACACCCGAGCCCTCGGTCGAAGGGGGAGATCCCTCCGTTCCACGGCCTCGAGTCTGGCCCCCCTCCAGACCTCCCCTACCAAAGAAATTATTTTCTTAAAGATACAGGCCGACCGCTCGTCAGCACAAGTAATCAGTCTAAAACCATGATACCACCCCGAGTATTCGAAGCATGGCCGCGTACCTGGGCTCTCCATAACAGCGGTCATATAGGCCGCTGATATGGCGCTGGCGACCCACGGCCACTCCTCTCGGGAGATGGCACCATCCTCCCTACTCCTATCCAGGACCCCGAGGGTGATGGAGCCTGCACGTTTAGCGATTTCGCTAAACGAAAAAAAAAAGGCAAATATAAGAAATTCGAAAAACTTACCGGACTCGGCAAGAATATCAGAGACGTAAATATCGGTTTGTCTAATATATCTATTCATTATCAGAATGTTCGTGGCTTACGATCCAAATTGAGTTCGTTATTTCTAAACAGTTTTTCGTTCACAGCGCAAGTTATAGCCTTTGCTGAGACCTGGCTTAAAAAGACAATTATAATTCAGAAATTTTCTCGAATAATTATGTCGTGTATAGGCATTATCGCGTGTCTAGAGCGGGTGGTGTCCTTATAGCCGTGGACTTAATCCTACCGTCGGAATTACTGTTGTTGGACAACGGCTTTGACATTGAATTTATAGCAGTAAATATCTCTTTACGTGGTTTCAATCTATTTATTTGCCGCTGCTATATACCGCACGCATAGTTTACCTATACAAGTGTGTTCACTAAGCAATAAACGTCAAAACTACAAACAGCCTCGCTCACCTGATGCAAATCTCAGAGTACTTCAAGCTGAGTTGCATTTGATAGTTTAATAAAACTTTGTAGTATTTACAGATAAAATAGTTGCATATATTTCCGCGGAAATAAGAATACTAGAAGATTTGTAGCCTGCAAAAATTTGGAAACATACGGAAAGCAAAATTTATTTAAATTAGAGTCAAAATATAAAGCGCCACACTTGTAACATATGGAACAAATGCATAAGGGCAAAATTATATAAACGCTTTGGTCGCTTCAAAGCAAAGATAACGTACGGCGTTTCATTGCTTTTCGCATGGTGTTGTCAAAGCGTAGGCACGCAACGAAAGCATTTATGTAAATTTTTCGATACTTCTCCCGACAGATGAATTAATGAATGCAACACAACTAAAGCGTCTGTGTAAATCCGCCTTAATTTTTGTAGCTGTGAAACTCTCCTGCAAATAAAATGGTGCTGTAAGTGCAAACAAATCAAACTCCTATATGACACTGCTTTATCTTCTATGTGTTTTTCTTGTATGTTCTCTTATATTTTTTGTCGAGGGAGCCAATAAGGTTTCAGTACTGATGTAAGTGTGTGAACTATATTTAAAAAAACTAACGAAATACAACAAAAATACAACGTAGTTCATTAAAAACAAACAAGCCGGGTTGTATTTCGATAGTGTTTTTTGATATTAGGCCGTTTTTTCTTTATTTTTTCTGACAAATGAAATTTTTCTTTTTAGTTTTAAAATTTTGTGCATAAAAACACAACTAAATTCAAAGTGTAAATTGCGTGTGCAAATGAGTTTTCAATAAGTGTACATTTTTCAGTTTTTCATAGTTAAGGAATTGACCTCTAGATACTTGTGTTACACAAATATAGTGAACTTGTGTACAGAAATTCAAATTAAAAAGTTTTTCACAATAATTTGAAAAACTCTACGTTTTCTCTGCTTTTTACACTTAAAGGAGTAACCCTTCGTAATAAATTAAACTTTTAATGAAAATCAATATGAACTGAACACTTTTCGCCATGATATAAAATTAAAATGCTGTGGAACAGGAGCAACACTTTTGTGACTACATAAACCCTGTTTCAATCTTTTACGTCTCTGCTCTGAACCCTAATTGACCGTTTTTAACCGAAAAAACAATGGCAACCCAGATTTTCCCGTTATGCTCACTTAAGCGAGTGCCTGTCAGAAAGAAGTCAACACACTTGTACTTGTACACTATAACCGCACGTTCCGATATGCATGTTTATACTCAACATAGCTTATCTCTTATCTATACGCAGTGTTTACTCTCAGTTGCGAGATAGAGACCGCCTGGTAGTGCTTGGTGACTCAATTTGCCTACAGTAAATTGGATTAGTAACACCGAACTAAACTTTTTGAAGTCTACTACTCAGCATGCTTTTTGTAAAAGTCTGTTTGATTCACGTTTACTACAATTAAACAATATACTAAATTGCAAAAATAAAATGCTGGATTTGGTATTTGCGGATGACCCTGTGGTTATTTCCCTCAAACGAATTCCTCCTTTATCACTTACAGAGGATCCACTACATCCTACACTTGAGAGAATGCTTGATTATGCTCAGCCTGTGTTGTTCGATGCAACAAATGGAAAATCTAGTTTTCGATCAAGATGTTTTATAAGGCAAATTTTAATAAGCTGAATTATCTTATTTCTTCCAATGACTGGTCGGATCTTTACTATTGAGTCAGCAACTTCTATTTTTTGCAGTTCTCTCGATGGCTTTTCGATTGTTACTTAAACCGATGTAAGCTTAAATTTTTTAACAACCCGAAACAATTCTATAGTTTTGTCAATTTGAAGAGAAAAACTTCAGGATTTCCATCTACTTTTGCCTATGGATGTAAGGATGCAAGCTCTGATGATGATGTCGCCAACTTATTTGCTGAATTTTTTAAGTCGACCTATTCATCTGAACTTTCTCAATCAGATCTCTATCCGTACACCTTATTGTATTCTAGATCCTGTCATAGATATAGATATTGTTCTCAAGAGTCTTCTTGAGTTGAAACCGATTTTTTCTCCGGGTCCAGATGGTATTCCTAGTTGTGTGCTAAAGTTCTGCGCTGTCAATTTATCCAAGCCGGTCCTTAAATTATTTATATTATCTCTGTAATCTTCTCTATTCCCTTCAATTTGGAAGCAATCATTTATTAATCCCCATACATAAGAAAGGTAGTAGGTCCAATATTGAGAAATACAGGGGCATAGCTAACCTCTCGGCTATTCCAAAAATGTTTGAAAAGATCATCACCTGCCAAATTCAATATATATGTAGTTCTTTATTATCACCCAGCCAACATGAGTTTGTGCGTAGAAGATCAACCACAACCAACTTGTTTGAGTTCACTTCTCTAGTTATGGGTGGATTTTTATCCAATAAGCAAACCGATGTCATTTATACCGACTTCAGCAAAGCATTTGGCTCTGTTAATCATGAGGTTTTAAATCATAAACTTGACTTACTGGGTTTTCCGAAGAATTTATTACTTTGGCTTCGCAGCTATCTTGCAAATCGAACTCAGCGAGTCATGTATAAAAACAGTCTCTTTGAGTTGATAGAAGTAACTTCTGGTGTGCCTCAGGGTAGCCATTTTGGTCCATTACTTTTTACACTCTTCATAAATGACTTACCTGAGATTATTTCGTATTCCCGAGCTCTAATGTATGCAGATGATGTAAAACTATGCTATACATACTTGCCTTCTGACTCTTCTCGTTTGGATCTACTTTAGGTCGATTTAGACTCATTTTAATTATGGTGTACAGTAAATCTACTAGTTTTGAACTGTTGCAAATATAAACTAATAACATTTCATAGAGTCCACCGTTTTAAAATCCTATATGCTAGATGGTGCTCACTTGGAGCGTATATCTGTAGTATGTGACCTAGGTGTTCTTTTTGATGCGAAACTGACTTTAACATGCATATTTCATCTATCATAAACAAAGCATCGGGTGTACTTCGATTTATTAAAAGATGGGCTAAAGAATTTGACGATCCTTATCTAACCAAGACCCTTTACACATCATTGGTACGCCCAATACTAGAGTATTGTTCCTGTATTTGGTCTCCGGGATATAAAAATCATATAGATAGAATTGAATCGGTACAGAAGCAGTTTCTAATCTTCGCATTACGTGGTCTTAATTGGGAATCAAAATCTCATCTCCCGCCTTATAGAAATATACTTCTTCTCATTAGTTCGCCAACTTTGGAGAATAGAAAAACAGAAGTAGATAGACTCCACTGACCTTGTGAGCAGACTAAGGGCCTTATCATTCATTACGACGGTTATCCCGTCGTTTTAACGTCGGTAAATTGGCATCATTGATTGCGTCGTTGCCCCGAAATTCCCCCGAAAATTTCGAAATTCGTCAGATATGCATCATTGTTTACGTCGGTAACCAAATTTTGACATATTTTG